>NW_025062479.1:4680220-5010220 GCF_000002995.4 Brugia malayi
TTCTTTCCATCTTGCCATCTTGTTCAAAGACTCACTGCAAGTGATTATCAAATTTTCTTTTTTTTAGATTCAGATACAACATAACTGATGGAAGTTTTCATTTTGAAATGTCGCTGAAAAGAAGACTAATAAATTCTATATCGAACGTCCTTTCCCGGCCAGAATTGGATTTCGATTTTTTATTAAATGACAAAAATGTGGACCTGATTAAGGAAAATATACGATGTCGCAAAGGTGTCGGTGATATCGATACTGTCCACAGCTTGTGGAGACAAATCCAAGATTATTCAAAAAAGCTGAAACAATCTGAGCAGGAGTACCAATCGTTATGGAACAAAGTATTTGTTTTCTATTGAAATGTGTTAAGTTGTAAAGTTTTTCCGAGTTTGAATGGACTTTTTTTGCCAAGGAAAAAAAAAAGAGTGGAATTTGCAGCTCTACGAAGAAGCAATGCTTATACCGAATTTGTGTCATCCAAGCGTTGCAAAGGGTAGCTTTTCGAATGCTCACGCTGTTCGTTTTTTTGGTGAAAAACGAAAGGACGGTAATTTGGAAACTGCGGAAACTATTGCAAAAGCTTGGAAAGCTCTTTATAATCCTTTGAATGCTTGTGGTGAACGAAGTTATGCACTTGTCGGTATTTTTCTTTCAAATTTTTGCATTTTGAATTTCAAACTATATCTATGATTGCAGCCTCCAAACATCTTTTAGGTCCTTTGGCTGATTTGGAACTTGCCTTACTTGACTACGTTTCATCGATCGTGGAACAAAAAGGTTTCAGTCCGGTCGTTGTACCGGACATAGTTCATGAGAATGTTGCTGAAGGGTGTGGGATACAGCAAAGATCGGATAAAGATATCTTGTATCGAATGAGGAACTACAGCAACTTCTGTTTGTCGGGTACATCAGGTTAGTGATTATATTTTGCGTAATATTACATTTTTAATTGGATTGAAGTGAGAATGAAATCTAAGACTTTGATTGCCTTCCAGTTAGTTACATTAAGATAGGTTTTGTTATGTCAGGATTCAAAAAATATGAACGACTGAAATTATCAAGTTCCTTCATTAATTAGTTTGGTTGTTGTAAGCTATGATCATTTATCAAAATAAAAGTTCTGTACATTCAAATTTTGTCTGAGAAAGGAGATTTATGTTATTTCGGAATCTAAAAAACACAAGATCTCCATTCAAACGGATGGATTTTTGTATTTGGAGAAATGGGACTCAGCAGTTTGGTAAGTGGACGAGTTTTCGGACATAATGAACTGCCTGTCAAGTTGAAAGCTTTGAGCAGATGTTTTCGGCCAGAAATTGCGACCAATGCAGCCGAAAGTAAATTGTACAGAGTTCACGAATTTAATAAGGTCCTTTTTTTATCCGTTAAAAGCATTTTTCATAAAAAAAGATGTTATGGAACGCAGCGCACTAATAGAAGAGTTACAATAATGCTGCAGTCTTAGTTGTGACGTCCAAGAGTAAATCTTGTTTTCAGCAGATCAGTAGGTAAATTTAATGGAATAATTTAGTGTTTAGTATTTGAAGTCTATTCTACTTGCATCTGGTTCACCATTACAAAACAGATTCACCTTTATAAAATTGCAGATCGAAATGTTTGTTATTTGCAATGAAAATGACAGTGACCTGCTGCTAAGTGAAATGGTCGAAATACAGACTTCGATTTTTTCAAGCCTGGGACTGCACTTCAGGTCTGCATTGGTTGATTGACATCATGTACTAATTGTTTGTCTATTGTTATAAAACTGATCAATTCATCAATTTTCCAGACTGTTGGATATGCCCTCGGAAGAATTAGGTGCTTCAGCTGCTCGGAAATTCGATATCGAAGCTTGGATGCCAGGAAGAAAAATATTTGGTGAAGTGTCAAGTGCTTCAAACTGCACTGATTATCAAGCAAGACGGCTAAGTTTGTATTTTTACGAACGTTTATGTTTTCTGAAAATATAAATGTCATTGTTTTTGTTCTGTGGCATTAATTTTGTTTGATAATTTAAATTCAAAACATTTCTGACATTCTAACCTTATGCTTTAGGCATTAAATATCGTGATTCGAGTGGTGTGGAAAAATTTGCTCATACCTGTAACGCTACGGCAGTTGCAACCGCAAGAACGCTTATTGCTTTGTTAGAAACCTATCAGAATGTAATTTTTCTCAGGCTGCCGTTCCCAATTTTAACTCAGTTTCAATCATTGTTTTGCATGTTTTCATTTATTTTTTGTCATTTTAGGAAAGAAAACGTTTGCTAGAGTTACCATGCAATATTCGTAGAAGAATGCCTAAAACAAGATCTTGGACTATCAGCTTACATAATGCATTAGATATAAATACCAGTCATGGATGTACTTCGTAATTAGTTTAAAGAAAAATTACTATGGTAACACGAACACTCAGTTTATGAATTTATTTCTGAAAAATAAATCTGTCGGAAATAGAAATATTCTCTAATGCAGTCTGCAATTAATTAAAAATTGTTTTTGGGATTCCTGCATCTGCTTTAACACCTTCGAAGTAATACATTCAATTCATCATTTTCAATCCATAGCATTTCTTTCTGCCAAGAACTGACCCATCGCATTCAAGATGTTATTACTGTTTGGCACATTTCATAGCGATAATTTAGTTACTACTTAGAGTTGACGCATTAATTAGGTTTAATCAAATTCGCAATCTTTTGTGAATTAAATGAGGGGGATCTGCTGTAGTAGAAGTGCAGATTCGCAGTTAACTTCTCTGGAGTTTCTAGGTCTACATCCCGTTTTGTGATTTTTTTTTTGTGAATTCGGACTGTCATTGGCGTAGTTTCGGAGTGGTCACTAAAGAAAATCTACTGTAAAATTAGGCAAAATGATTTAACACATCCCAAGATATGCATATATGTTTATAGCGGTGAACTCCCAAAATGGATATTCCGAATAACGAGGACAAAGGTACCTTCGTAGACCATCCTATTTAATTCACTCCCTGGATAAAATCTTAAATTATCAAATCGTTAGATCTTGTCTCTTTCGTAAAGCTTATGAGGATTTGAACAGATAAGGGGTAAAGTTATCAAGTACTATTGTTACACTTTCTAGCTTATTGTGTAGCTTTTCAAAGATTAAAACACTCTAACTACTGAAATCTGTTTGATTAAAAGATACATAAATACCAGGAGAAGTTGAGTATATTGACAAACCACAAAACACTTCTCTACAATTTGAAAACTTTGAAACGATCAAATGTCACAACGAAAATGAGTACTTTTTTTGAAAAAAAACCTCTTGCAAAAAGACCTTGGTTCCCAATAAAGTCCTACAACAAATTCGATACGATGTAATGAAAATTAAGCTCCGTCGACCATCAGAATGTAAATGTTCAGTATCTCTAAAATTTGCTATTTCACTCACCTTAATCTAACTCTTGATTCTCCTGAAATCTCGTGTTTAACGTCGTCTATCACTTATTCTACTGTCAACAGAAATAATTGTTTTCGAACAAGTTTTTATCCATCGCAGCAAGCGTGAGGCATGTGTAATACAGTGGATAAGAATTTAGAAAACGGACTACCAGACAAGTTACATCACGACATAATTGGCTAAATATACTTTTTTTTGTAAGAGATATCAATTAAATATTAACAATGATATAGGGATCAATGAAACAAGCACAAAAAAGCGGCTACTTTAGGTGGCATACAGTTACATGATAAAAAGGCGATGCAGAAACAGATTTTGCTGATGAATCACATAAAATAACGTAATACTGATTACACTGTTTCATCATCGTCACTGAAACGGGACGGTACAAATTGTTGCTCCATACTTCTATTCAATTTAGATTTATTAGCCTCATGCTTATCAGTCATTTCCTGGAAGGCAAGGAACATATGAAATAGACACTATTTACAGATAAAAAATCAAAATGCAAATTCATAAATTCAATTCCAAACCTGCAGCTGGGTCATTCGCTTAAAAAATTAATCCATTTTAAATTAGAAATTCAGTTTATTGTTTCTGATCCAGAAATTCGCCAGAAATAAGGAACTAACTTTTCGTTTAACCATTGCATACATAGCCGAGCCGCTGAGAACAACTGCATTACTTACCCACCAAAGCAATGGTTTCATTTCGTGCCACCATACAACTGCAATAACAGTTTGCGCTGCCGCTTTCGCTGTGCCACTGATATTATGTGTTAAAGGCGATGTTACCTAAACAATAGAATTATTAAAAAAAAGAAATTCGAGCCAGACAAAAACGATAAATTATTGTTGATGAATGCAAAAGGCAACAAAAGACTACCTGAATCTGCCATCCAGCAATATAGCTCATTAAGAAACCAAAAATACCAGACAACGTCATCAAAGTCCAGAATCGAAAGGAGGTTAAATAATGGAAATAAAACACTTCACTGATATCACCAGTGAACAATATGATAGGTAGGAATAACACTAGTGCATTTATGTTGTTGTACCTAAAATATAAAGAGTCCAAGGATTTCAAAATTCTGTAAAATCAATTGTAACCCCATTAGGCCACCCAAAGAGAAATAACTTGACTTGATGCTTTACCATTTAACCTTTCATTTATTTAGCTTACAAGGTGAGCTGCACAATACTGTCGCCAACCGATGGAAGAGTCCGCTGTGTATAAATGGCATTCAGGGCAACAAACATGGACGCTGCTATTCCAAAGATAACACCACTGATGGATAAAGTTCCTATAAAAAATCACAAAAAAAATCTAATGCGAAGTAACCATTTCGGAAGCCAAAACCATCATCCATAAGGACCTTGAAGAGGAAATCACCAATGAAACTTCTCAAATGAAAGTAAATGTACCCGCGGCATCTTCCTGATCCACACCAAGAAGAAAACCACCAATAATTAATGAGCAGCACAGAATCGTTTTTAGTGACGTTAGCTGTCCCAAAATGATATATGAAAATATCTGAATTGCAAGTGGAATTGGTTTGATATTTGGCATCAATTACAATTTAAAAGACTATCGAAAAGCCATCCCTACAGTTAACAATTATCTTAGTCTCTATAATTTTAGTGCCAAGAATTACTGATCCAACACTTACTCGCGGTATTTCAACTTCGAGTAGTTATTTTTCAACATCTCTTCCCGCTGTTCTAACCTTAAATGTTCTAAACTTTAACTTTTTTCTGTACTTTGGGAGCAATACCATTCATATCAAACCTCACCACATTGAAAATAGTAGTAAGCGACCTTCCAATATAATAAAATGAGACACCAACATATTTTAAACAAAGATTATTGGTAGCTATCATAGCAACAAACACAAATGAAAGCGGTAACACCTGAAAATGCAACATTAAAATGTACAGCAAAATTATAAAGGAAAGGACCAATTTTTTGAGTAATTTAAAGGCAGTACAAATTCAAGTGCATCTAGATTCTTATCCAGATATTGCTAGTGATACGACAGTCCAAAATTTCGAAAAAAAAATAGTACCATAAACATATGAAATTAAAATATATAGATATACCTCTCTCGAAATCCGGTGATCAAATCGTATGGATGGAAATGTAATCAATGATGGATATAGTTTAGAAACCCAACAAAAAACACAACACAACAACACTGTCACAAAGCACTGATACCAGGTTACAAGCAATGGTGCATTGAGCTGCAAATTGAGGGAATTCTTAAGACAATCCAGAATTTTAAATTTCGAGATTGAATATACAGTAACATTAACAGAACATACTCAACTCTTCTCCTATACCGAACATAAAAAGTGATATTTTGTTCCCAGAATATAATAGAAACTTCCCCCATAACTATGAGAAGCACTTACCTTAAGTGAATCACTGCTTAGCAAATACTTGTTCAGAAACACGAGGCCTATTGAAAAAAACCTAAACAAACAATATTCCCAATATTTTCAGTCGAATTACAATTCTAAAAAGCTTGCCAATAAATCAAAATCACAATTTTAGGAATTCGTTTCAAATCCACTAATTTACCAGTATAGAAAGACGACAACGAATATTTTGATATATTTCTGCATGAGTGATCCTCGCTTATGTCCATTTTTCATCTTCCAATTAAAATTGCTAAAAAGTATTTTAAGAAATCGTTCAACGTTTTGCTTGCAATATCAATGGCCGCCCAACATTTTGCATTATAGCCTTTCAAGGTGTGGATGTAGTACAGTGCCGTGACATGTGTTCTTACGTCGGAAGCGGTTTTGGATATTCATTTCTCAAAACACGACACGTAACAAGAGCCATTTACCACCACAGTGAATACCGTTCAGTCTATCATCTTCAGACTTATGTCTAGTATTAAGAAAAGACAAAACAAAATTGCTTCATTTTTAAAAATGATTAAATTTTTAACAAGACCTACAACTAATACAACAAATGCCAATGTTAGATGCAGCAACTTAATTAAATGAGCCTTTTAATCTACAAGGAAGAAAGATGTGTGGAAATGCTCAGAGAAGAAATATATTATCACATATTTAAATATTATCCATGAAATTGAAACGAAACTTAGAATAAAACTTTTTTTTTTCATGGAACGCAAGTAAGAGGAAAAAATTTACAGGACACTCAAAATTAGTAGTACAAATTAAATGAGCCAAACTGATCACGGAAATGACATCTCCACAAGGTCATTTACACTGCTCTGTTTTAAGTAAGCGATGACCAAATATAGCACTACCAACACGCACCGACGTACTACCCAACATTATTGCCGCTTCAAAATCATCTGACATTCCCATTGAAAGTGCAAAATCTCTCTCATTTTCTTGTGTGAGTTCGCAAAACCTAGAATAATACATGTAACAATCTGCAAATGATAAAACTGAAAGATTTGAAATCATAGCCAAACTGATACAATTTACCTTTTTCGTACTTCGAAAAGTTGTATAAAATCTCTGTTGGGAGTTTCCGATACACTGTGAGCAAAAGAACCAATTGTCATAAAACCACCGAACTTCAGCGAAGGACAGTGTATCCGAATAAACTCAGCTAATTCTATCGCCTAAAAACCAAGCTCTTTCACGAGGGAACCAGTTGCGAAAAACCTGGACTACTCTGCTTTCAAATGCACCTACGCGATTTCTGAATTCCTTAACTACTTTGCATTTCACATAATATAGAAATAATCTTTCATTATTACGTCCCAAATCCCCAAGCTGGAAAATTTTAACTATTACAAAGCAATAAGGTGAGACAGTAAAATAACCATTTCAGGCGTTGTTCCTCCCTTTTGCTTTTCTTTGCTCGTATTAACTTGTACCAGAACTTTCAATTTCCGATTATGCTTTGCAACCTCTTTTTCCAGCATAGAGGCATGTTTCTTGTTGCAGATCGTCTCCACACAACTCAAGGTATCAATTTCGGCCAGCTTAGCAATCTACCAAGTTAAAGTATATCAGGGAAAGTGATCAACATCAAACACCTTAAAAAGTATTTATGAAAGTAATTCAAATTTGATCTGCACATATGCTTTTCAGTTTCAGTGCACCCTCATCACATCAGTGATCCTGAGCTCGCTATTGGGCTGCTCTTTTTCCATAGCATTCTTAACTGAATTTCAAAACAGCACCTTATTTGACTGAACTGTACCAATAAAGTGCCATCGTATGTTCGGACATTTTGATTTTAGCGCTTCTGCTTTATCCACAAGTTCTTGAATATAATTCTCACCAAATTTCATTTGTCCTGCATCGTAGCAACACCTTTAAACGTTATCTACAGTTAAGAACTTAAATTTTCGACAACTCGAAAGCAAACATCCCAACTCTAATCCCTATTTCATTCCTAAAAAAAAGCTCTGATTCTAATCCAACTGCTAGATCGTTGGGTTGATTAACGATGCGGGTTTCTTCAAAAAGTAACCCTGAAGTCATAAGATTCACTAAGAGCACATCAAGATGAGTCTGCATCACGATTCTTTTCAGAGTAGTGAAGGTGTTTTCAACAAAGAAAATGGGACCTACTGAATGAGCGAGGAAGATTTCGTCTTTGAAACAGCCACCAGCGACGGTTTTTGTCCACGCCAGTAAGGACTTTGCTCTGCTTTTTTCGATACATTCTCGATACGTCGTCGAATGAGTCGAAGATTGTCAACAAGTGCGGCATTGTTCAGTTCCCCAGCAATCCCATTCAAATCACGGCATAAATCTCCCAGCTGCCTGATTGCCATTGTAAAGAAACGGAAGAGACTCGTGTCAACTTTCAAGCCCTCAAGTCTAATTATATTCCCCAATCATCACGAAATTACCTCAAACAAATTGTTCCATCTGGCCCGAGCCGCCCTTCAATTACTTATATGTGGTTGTTTAGATGGTCTTTTGGGTATTTTCCCGTTGGTGCAAGGTTTGTTAAATAAATAATAGGGTTTGAATTAGCACGGGAAGGAAGTTCATGAGACGTAAGTATAGAGCATTAGTTCGCTGGCGGACATGTGGTGATGTCTAAGAACAAAGCTTGAGCTTTGAAACATAGAGACTAAATATATTAAATTCGAGGATATTGGATGTCACTTACATTCTTTGTAAGCTCTGATTTTTGTTCAATTTACCATTGTTCTTGATTTCTTTTTATAATTTCTGGTAGCAGTGTAACTTTTCAGAATTAGTAGCTAAGTAAATAACGAGTCAAATAGAATGACTTTGGTAAGGGCTTTATAGTATTTAAAAAAAAAGTCATTATATACTGGAAAATTTGTCGCAGTTGGCTGTGAGTGTTTCCTAAATGATTTCATTGCGCTGTTTTACTAAAGACTTTCTTTTGATGGTGTGCATTTCGAAAGCATTGCTTTGCAGTAAATGGGTTCACATGAAAAACACAGCTCGCGCAGTAGCCGGGATAAAATTGATTCAAAAAAACATCGTTCTCCAAAACGCGAAAAAATTCGTCGTGATCGAAGTCACTCACCACGGGATAAGAGAACAAAGGAACGCAGCAGATCACCTAGGAAAAGAGACCGAAGTCGTTCTCGAGATCGATCTGATCGCGATGGTAAAAAGGACAAGAAAAGGGATAAAGATTTAGATTTGGGTGAAATCGTTGCCATGACAGATAAGGTTTTTGGTTTGCAATAATAATAATGTAAAAGGGTTCAAAGCATCCATCTTTCTGATTTATCTTTCTAGAAAAAAGTGTTTTTTATATATGAGAGTTTTCTTTTTGTAAATTGCAGAATGAAGCTGAAAGGAAATTAGAAATCGAAATGCAAAAGCGTCGTGAAAGAATCGAAAAATGGCGTTTGGAACGGAAAAAAGGGGAGATAACAACAAGTAATGAAAGTATTTCGAAAATTGAGGAACGGCAACAACAAGAGAAGAAATGGACACTGGATAACGAAGAAGAAGACGAAGAAAGTACACCACAGGAAATTGAAAAGTAATGCTTCTTATGATTTTGAAACACTGGCTACTGTGTATACTTTTTAACTCTTTGCATCTTTCTGATTGATTATTTTGTCGTGCAGTTCCAACAGTTTTTGCAAATCTTTTCTGTTTACTATACAAGAGGAGTTGTGCGTCAATAAATTTTTATGCCAAAACATGCACTCTTTAAAAAGGAACTGTTTATTTCGTAACACTCTCTAATTGGTAAATATCCATGCAAGAGTTTGCAGAAAAGAGTCAGAGGATGACGATGAAGTTGATCCATTGGATGCATTCATGTCTGAAGTCAGTAAGGAAGTTCGTGCTTCTAAATACGGGCTGGAGCAGGTGAAAAACATTTTACAGTAGTTAGATCAAATATAAGTCAAAACTTGTTTCACTCTACTTTTGTTCCAGAATAATGAAGGAAAAGCCCGCATAGTTGTGATCAAGTCAGATGTAAATTTAGAGCCAAAAAAAGGTGAAATCATCGAAGCAGAAGACGAGATAGAGGTACATCATTTTGTTTACCGTTTTATTTTACAAGCACTTTTTTCGCTGTGATACTAAGCTTTGTCGCAGAATTTAGTTGTTTCGTTGGATTAAACTCATCAATATGCTTTTGAGGATGGTAATCAGTGCATCAGATAATGTTCCATCCATTATTTACTTTAATCAACTTACTATTATTTTAGCCAGTTATTGACGACTTCGATATTGAGAAAGCAGCTTCATCATTGATTGCGAAAGGAAGGCAACTACCACAGACTGACCATTCTAAGGCAACTACATTTCAGGATCTTTATTGTATTTTTGTGACTTAAAAGGGTGTTAAAACTAGTCATTTTGTAGATTCTCATTTCACATCAGTTTCCTAAACGTTCATAATCATACCATAAAAAAAAATAAAAGATAAATATCTTTTACTACCATAAAAATAAAAGATAAATATCTTTTATTTTTATGTTAGTGACGCGTAAAACATTGAGTTCTATATGATTTCTCTTTTGAAAGGTGTACTACCGCCCTTTTCGTAAGAATTTTTATGTGGAAACTGCTGAACTGGCGAAAATAACGAAGAAAGAAGTTGACGAATATCGAGAAGAACTCGATATACGCGTGAGGGGTAAAAATTGTCCAAAACCTATCAGATCATGGGCACAGTGTGGCGTCGAGTGGAAAATTTTGAGTACTTTAAAGAAGTAAACATTTTAATAACTTACATTGTTTCCGTTTAAAGCGAGTAATTATTCCATTGATAAAAACCAGAGGAAGAGCTGAGAATCTATAAAAATTTATTAATGCTGAATGTTTAGGTTAGAATATAAGAAACCGACACCAATCCAATGTCAAGCAATTCCAGCAATAATTAGTGGCCGTGATGTTATTGGTATTGCTAAAACTGGTAGTGGTAAAACACTTGCTTTCTTGCTTCCTATGTTTAGACACATATTAGATCAACCAGAATTGGAAGAAATGGATGGTCCCATTGGTATGTTTCACAGAAATAATTCTAGTATATTAGCTGTTACGATTAAATTAGCGCTTCAATTTCTAAATTTCGTCGGATGTGAGTGACTTTCAGCCGTAATAATGTCACCGACAAGGGAGCTTGCAATGCAGACATGGAAGGAAGCGAATAAGTTCGCGAAACAGCTGAATGTTCGTGTTGCATGTGTTTATGGTGGTGTCGGAATATCTGATCAAATAGGGGATTTGAAACGTGGAGCTGAAGTTGTTGTGTGTACTGTTGGGCGTCTTACGGATATGCTCGCTGCAAATAAAGGTTTAATATTTTCTTCAGGCATTGAGCTAGTGGATTTGGAAATTCAGGTTTTTTATTTATCTTATTCTGCATTATAATAACGCTATCCTTTTCTGTAAAATTTTTTTTCTATTTTGATTTTCGATTAAATCTTTGAGGCAAAGTAACAAATTTGCGACGGGTAACATATCTGGTACTTGATGAGGCAGACAGAATGTTCGATATGGGATTCGAGCCACAAGTGATGAAAATTGTGAATAATATACGACCCGATAGACAGACGGTTTTGTTCTCTGCAACCTTTCCGCGACAAATGGAAGCACTTGCAAGGAAGATTTTGGATAAACCGATTGAAATAATGGTAATTAATTTTTTAGGTGTATTTGGATTTGAGGGTTATTAAGTGAACTCATTTTGCTTTGGGTTTTAAGTAAATTCGAAATTAAATTATATTCAGGTAGGAGGTAAAAGCGTCGTTTGTGACGATGTCAATCAAAATGTTGTAATTCTGGAAGAACACCAAAAAATGCTAAAACTTTTGGAATTACTCGGTGTCTATTGGGAAAACGGAAATGTTTTGGTGTTTGTTGACAAACAAGAGAAAGCAGATGATCTCGTCGCACAACTAATGCGCAGTGGCTATAATTGTGCTCCATTACATGGTGGTATTGATCAATTCGATCGTGACTCAACAATCCTTGACTATAAGGCTGGAAAAATTAAGCTGCTAGTAAGTTTAAATTATCTTTCTTTTCATGCAACATGTTTTTGTTTTACTTGAAGATTGGTTTTGTAAATATTTAAAATGTTTAAAAATTAAAAGTTCGACTTGTTTTTACCTTATGAAAATTATCGTTTCGCAGGTAGCAACATCAGTGGCTGCACGTGGATTAGATATCAAGAAACTGATCCTTGTAGTCAATTATGATTGTCCAAATCATTATGAGGACTATGTGCATCGTGTTGGTAGAACGGGAAGAGCAGGCAATAAAGGATATGCTTACACTTTCATCTTACCAACCGGTTATTCGTCAATTATAAATCACTAATCAAATTTTTAAACACGTTGAATTTTATGTCATTTATATTATCAGTCTATAGGACAGGAACGCATGGCAGGCGAAGTATGTCGCGCTTTCGAAACAGCTGGGAAGGAGCCACCAGAACAGCTGAAAAAAATGTGGGAAGACTATAAAGCACATATGGCAGCAGAGGGAAAAACGGTCTATATCGGGGGTTGTGGATTTTCTGGAAGTGGTTACAAGTATGATCAGGTGACTTTTGAATGAGTTTTTGAGAACTATATAATGTTATAATAACGTACACTGTATCTATATTTCTCACTATTAAAAAGGTTTTTTTCTTCAGGCCGAAGATGAGAAAGAAGCGACGCGGAGAAAAGTTACGCGTTTAATGCATGGCATGGAAAATGCTGTGGATGATGATGATGATGATGAGATAGAGCAGCAGCTCAGTAGTATGATGAAGGGCAGAAGACGTATTGTCGAGGGTCATACTTTTGGTAGTACAACTTCTGGCTCAGGGGTTGCTGGTGACAAATTAGAAAAAGTATTCTCTTTTTTTTTGATTTTTTTCTACGATGTTTTTTTAGTAAATAAATTCATGTTTTTTCCAGTGTGAGGGTTTTTATTCTGTGTCATGAAATGATTCTTTTTTTTAAACTAAAGTTTTGGTTTATAGGCTCGAGCAATGGCGGCAAAAATTGCTGAAGCAAAGCAACTTGGAGTTACCGTACCAGTCGAAAAGGACGCAGCTTCTTTGACAGCAGAGGCTGTCATGCGTGGTAATGATGCGGTACCGATAGCATTATCGGTTAGTTGTGTTATCCTAAATATGTCTTCTTAGAGACATCTTCTGTTAGATGTGGTATTTAAAATTTCTGTTAATACTTGATATTTATTTATTGCTTAAATTGAAACTTGCATAATTATGAAAGTTTTTGATTTTTATAGTAAAAGTTTTCAATTCTTTGTTTCTTCTCCAGGCAAAGTCGATAGCGAAGCAGAAAGCAGAGCAGTTAAATGAACGCTTAAATTATATTCCATCAGAATTAATCCCAGGAGTCGAGACAGAAACAGAATTGCAATACTTTGAAGAGGAAATTGAAATTAATGATTTCCCGCAGCAAATTCGTTATAAAATATGTTCCAGGGTAAAGAGTTTTACCATATTCCTTTTTGTAAGTGAAATCCAAATAACCGTTTTCATAGAAAGTTTTAATGTAGATTGTGTAAATGATGTTTTAAATCGTTGAACTTGAAAACACTGGGTTTTAAAAAAAGTCATATAAAAACTTATCAAAATTTCAGGACAGTTTAGCTCAGGTGCAAGAATATGCTGACGTAGGAATTTCCGTGAAAGGATCCTATTACCCAGGTAATAAGGAGCCGAAAGATGGTGAAAGAAAGCTTTTCCTATTTTTGGAAGCACGGTCTGAGCTTGCGTTACGTCGTGCACGTGAAGAAATTTTAAGAATTATGAAGGATACAGTGCGGCAAATGGTGATTTTTTTCCTCTTTCCTTTTGGAATTTTGAATTATAGTTTAGTGATTTAACTAATCAATAATATCGAGGAAGTTTTTTGCATTTCAACAAACAGAGACTTTAATTTTTATTATTTGCAGGCACAAACAGGTGCACGAAATGCTTCAACAGCAGGAAGATACAAAGTTTTTTGAAATGTTAACTGAATCATTCTTCGTAAGATTTGTGATTGTTTCATATTATTGAATCAAAAATTTTCGAAAACTTAGGTTCACGGTAAAAACGATTAATTTGAAACTAGACGATGAAGTTGCACAATTAAAAAATGCAGGCTAGAAAAAAAAATCCTGTTCTTTACAACAGTGTTGTTTTTGAGTCATTACCTTTGTTTCCTTTTGTTGTGTAAATATTTGAAATCATTGCTGTTGTTCATTTTAATGATGTTATTTTTTATTTTGTTCATGCTTGCTCTTGTTCTTGTTATACTTATTAAACTTTATGATTATGAAGATGAACTGTTTAATGTTTAATGGTCATACTTGCAAACAGTATTACGCTCAAATGTGAAATTGTTGTTGTGAAGAGTGAAGTGGGAAGAGTTCTCCGAACGGATATCGCCGAAATTCACTGACGTTTTGATCCGTAATTTTGTGTGTTTTCTTTCTTTATCTTTGGAAGTCAATTTTGTGGAATTCAGAAGTAGATATGTTTGAAGCGAAACGATCGATCCATTTAGCTTGAAATATACTACCTTTGTTCCTAGTATCTTTTACTATCGCGTTGTTCGTAGTATCTAAGCCTATTTTCCAGTAGTGTAGTTGTTTGACTCAGAAGCGGAATACCAGCGGACTGACAGAGGTAGACAGCTGACGACCAGTTGATAACACCTAGTCGACCTTTCTTCCTGCTTTAACTGCTGCGACTACGGCTAAAGCGGTGTTAGTGTGGAAATGTTAGCTTCAGATATGACGTCTCGATTGTCCACTGAACCAAATTTTCCATCGAAGGGCACAATCAGGAAGGAGAAGAAGGTTAGAAAATTTTTTCTCGTTTTCAATGGTACGATTTCCTCTCTGACGCTTCTAAAGTGAGTGTGTGGTAAAAAATTTTTCCAAATAGAGTAATTGTGTTATTGTTTACAGAAAGAAAAGAAGTAGTGCGTAATTCCCTTTTATTGATGGATAAAGTGGATTTTGCATGGGGTAGGATTTTAGAAAATACATTCTACCTAATGTATTTTCAACGACATTGGAAATGCTACCAAACTTCTTTCGCATTTTCTTTAACAATTGTAATACCTTCTTAGTATGTACCTGCAGTAAGTGAGTTGTGAAAACTTGGTTTTAGGATGAATCATTTTTTGAAAAGCTAGGAACTCTTGGAAAAAAGAAGAAATCTCAACAACTGGAACAAGAAGCTGAAAATGAAGCTATTGAAGTCAGTTTTTTACACATGGTTGAATTAATTCAATTCTCACTTTTTATGATTTAAATCTCATGATGTTCACATGCATGAAGTAGAATGTAGTGGATGAAGTCGGATGAGTTTGATTAACTTCATTGAATTTGAAGTATTTCTGAAAATTGAACGTCACGTTGTCTGATAGCATGGAATATAATGTTTGATTTGGAAATTAATATAGCAAATACTTGATTACGGCCTTAACTAGATATTGTATTTATTAAACAAAGAATCATTGTATTCTGCAAAGCAAAGTGAGAGAGTATATGGAAAAGGTTTGGGATGAAGAAAGATGGTGAATGGAGCAGAAAAATTGATAGATCTCAACACATAGTTGTACTGCGTGATCTGAATGTATTAAAGATAGACTTCAAGAATTTATGAAATTGAAGTGCTGCGAAGTTATCGCGTTGATTTATCCGTAGTTCCTGTCAATTCTATGTGGTCTTTTCCAATTTTTTAATAGTAACTTAGCAGGATATTGGAAATTTTTAGCTTTAGGTTGAAACAGAAGGAGCAAAAGCAATTGATTCTGCAGTTATCCCGGTTTCAGCGACTCTGCAGAATATTATGCTTGAAGAAGGTAGGTTTACAAGACAGCTTTTCTAAGTGCATAAGTATTTTCGGTTACCTTGCTTTTCATTCTTTTCAACCAGTTTGTGGAGCTTGAAGTTTGTTTATGAAAAGCGAGTTTGAAATGCCTTATAGTTCATATGTGTTCCTTCGTATTCACAATCACAAGTGAAACATTTAAAGAAGAGTTAGAAATATAAGAGCGAGATTTATTCAAAAAATGAGTTGGAGTAATTTGTAGTTCTCATAGTCTCATGAGATCTCTGAATAGTTTACACAGTTTTGTAGAAATTTATACACAAAAAAATTAGTGTGAAGCTTAGGTATTATGCACAACTGTTGTGGTTAAAAAGTCAGCTGTCCTTGATGTAGACCAGGAATCGTTATGAAACAGACTTCAATATAGATCAAGAATTGTTATGAAACACATACAAAAAGACTGTCGGGCTATACAAAAACTTGCTGCCAATATTAAACTCTGTGTCACCAGATGACTTCTTGGCAAAAACATTTATGCATAATATTTAAATTTACTTAATATGATATTAAAATGAAATGAAATTTCTTCCTAGGCGAGGAAAAAAGACTGCTGACCATGGAATCTCGTGATGACCCACGTATACAAGAAGTGATACAGCTTTTGATTCGCTGGCTGAACTATGAATTAGCATCGCAAAGAATCGTTGTGAAACACATACAAGAAGACTTGTACGACGGTCAAATCATACAAAAACTTACTGAAAAACTAGCGAATATCAAGGTCTGTATCTCTCGTTTGAAGCGTATATATGTATGGTATGTATTCCTTATTTCCCAAATATATCTGGTATGCCAGCAATGGTTTTTTTTTTTTTTTTAAATGTTTGGATCTTGAATTAATCGCTAGTTTATTTCCCATGATGAATAATTAATTTAGTTGCTGTGAGCAATGTGATTCGTTCAGATTGAAGTACCTGAAGTATCGCAAAGTGAGGAAGGACAGCGGCAAAAACTGCACAAAGTGATTGAGACTGTTAATCGCATCATCGCTCAAGGACAGTATGAAAAAGCAAAATGGAATGCTGATCTAATTCACAATAAAGTATTGGTTCTTTTCAGTACATTCTTTTTTCATTTTTATGCAAGCGTTGTGTAAAATTATCAGTATCGAATGAAACTAATGATTAGACACCTTCCAAAGTTGTCGGATGACATGAATTGTAGGAAGTCGTCAGTGCATAAAGTACAAATGATGTCTACACATGCAAGGTTTCTATTTAATTACAGAATACTTGACTATCTGTGGTTGTCCTTAAGTTGACCTTATGTTCTGTGGAATTCTCTAGAGGAAAGGTAGGAGGATGAAGTCTCCTTATCCTTTTGTGCGTGTCCTTCATGGTTTTCTTATCGCTCTTTTTATGCGGTTGGGATTTGGATCTTTGGTCCATTTTATTTACGTGTCGAATATAGCTGGCTTGATTGTTTTTAATGATAGTGTTATCTTAAATTTGGTTTTTTTGGGATTTCTTAGGAATTGTGAGGCACTATCTACGTAATTGGATGTTCGTTGCAGGATATGGTAGCAATTATACAGCTATTGGTTGCGATTGCTATATACTTCCGTGCTCCTGTTAGATTTCCGGAGTATGTGAATGCACAGATCCTCGTCCTACAGAAAAAAGACAATCAACTGAAAAGCCGTTATATCACAGAACAGCTTACAACAACCCAGTCAGAGTTGGGTGTCAAGGTTATTCACGAATTTCACTATGCTGTTGGATTGAAAGTGATAACGATTAGTTAACACTTCATTCATTTCTGCTTCATTTCAGTTGAAAGACAGCTTGTATTTTTAGGGTGAGAGAGATGCTTTTGATACTCTATTCGACTACGGACCAGACAAACTGGCTCATGTAAAGAGTTCACTGTTGGCTTTCTGTAATAAACATCTTAACAAAATTAATTTGGAGGTGACAGATCTGGAGAATCAGTTCAAGGATGGTGTTTATTTGATATTTTTGATGGGTTTACTGGAAGGATACTTTGTTCCACTTTATAGTTTCGATCTACAGGTATTCGTACTGTTGATAATGGCAGGGTTTATTTTGTAGACATTATTGTTTACTTTTAAAGATAAAAATGGTTTGACTGTTCTAGTCAGCATGTGAGGAACCACGTCTTGAGTTGAATATTAAGCCTTCTTTCTTTCTATGATCGATTTCATATGAGCTCAACATTTTTAAGGCATTAACATATGAGCAGAAAATACATAACGTTACGTTCGCATATCAGCTGATGTATGAAGCCGATTTGCAAAAACCACGCGCAAGAGTGCAGGACATTGTAAATGGTGATTTGAAAAGCACGCTGCGTATTCTTCATTCATTATTTACACGGTACAAGCATGTATAATCATAATGACTTTACAAATTTGAACGAATGGTAATAGTTTCATCGGAAATTTATGTCTTATAAGTTACTGCATAATGTTTATAAAATTCTACTTAGCTACAGATGGTTGTTTTACAGTTTTCACAACAGAATATTCGTAAAGCTTTTCTGCCACATCCAGTGCTATACCATCTTTCAAATGATCAGCGATAATCTGCACGCCAACTGGAAATCCATCCGCCGTTCTCATGAATGGTACTGAAATTGCTGGAACACCTGCCAAATTACAGGGTTGTGTGTAAAAATCGTCTTGACATTCTCGCCTGTACCCGTCGGTGTCACTAATTTCGGAAAACAGTGGTGGTATACCACTTGTCACAGGAGTTAACAGGATATCACATCCTTCTTTCCGAAAGACGCGATCAAAATCCATTTTGATTAGGCGTCGCACACGAAGAGCTTGTCCAAAATATTCATCGTAATGGCTATAATTAATCTCAAAGCGGAACATTTAACTCGAAAAGCTTTAAATTACTTTGAATTTAAATTATTTAATTCACACAAAATCCGATTGGAAATCTCATAGATCTAACAACACCCATACTGTGTCAAAACATGAAAGATCACATATCCTACGGTAAGTCTATGAATTACTAACATGTCGTGTGCATCAGAAGTCTTAATGAACTGGACGACTTGACGACTTCTGCATAATTCTTGTGTTTATAATAATTATCTATCAAGGCGGAAAATCTAATTCCCAGTCCAACACTGATGAAATTGAATTTGAAATGCAAAATTAGAGAAGCTATACCATTTCATCAAGAAATAGTTCCCTGCGGATATTCTCCTACGAACAATTTCATTGAGAGATTCATTTCTTGTTGCGGAATATAGCATAAAAGTTGACCTGTCGTAATTTGATCTGTGGCCATATTTGACTCCATCGTATCTGATAATATGGGAATTGTCTACAACTATATTTTAGGTTTTAAGTTTTATGGAATGTAAATTTCAGTTCACGAAGTTTTATAAAATATAAATTTCACCTTGCCATGTTTGATGTAATGTCGGCTTCAGCAAGCACATAATAACAAATTATGGAATAGGTTGTGGATGGCATGCTCACTTCTTTTATCTTGCAGCCTAACGCAGCTAGAGCTTTTGCAGCTTCATTCCATCCTTTCCAGCATTCACTTGATAATGTTTCATTGTAATATTCCTACTGCGGAAGTAAAATTAAGCAAACATACAGAACACTTGTGAAAGGAGTTTTATGAGTTTTTATGAGCACTCTGTGAATCTTTGAAGAAGTCCTATAAAGTTAATAATGACTGATTCTACAATCTACCTTGGGTATGCCGACAGTCATCCCATAAATTGGTCTTCCTTTCATAAAACAAGATGGCGGCGCATCAATGCAGGTCGAATCCAACGCATCTCGACCATTCATAGCCTCTGCAAGATAACAATATATATATCCACTCAGTGAAATGTTTATGAAGCTCTTAATACTTTCTGGCTACAACGACATAAACTAGCACCAGACCAGAAAGATGACATCAATAAACTTGTTGCAAAGATGCGGCTACCTCAGATTATGGTTGTGCTAACTGATTCCGACAATTTACTACAAGCTAACAACTGGTTGAAGTTTATAAATCCTTACGTAGTAAGAAGTTGCAATCCGCAGCAGTTCTAGCAATTACTGATGGACAATCAAGTGAATTAACTAAAGGGATGAGCCCATATCTTGATAGGATTCCATAGGAAGGTTTGAAGCCAAAAAGTCCTGTGAATGCTGCTGGATTCCGTGATGAGCCACCAGTGTCCGACCCCAAACTTCTGTAATACTCAAAATATCTCACACAAGGCGGTAAGTACAATACGTGAAAACTAGAACTGGAATCTGATGCTTCAAATACCAACACTGATGAAATACCCAATTGCACTGCTACAGCACAACCGCCAGAAGATCCGCCAGGACTTCGCCAATCAGTTCCGAGATTTGCTTGGTCACTTAATCCATTTTTCACAGGTCCAAAATAACCTTTTGAACTTGATGTTCCCATGCAAAACTCATCCATATTAGCTTTCCCAATCAAACAACCACCTGAATAATAATTTTTCAATAGCCGTTTCATTTAACATACAAAATAATAGCAGAACATATAAATAAATTACCCTCTTTAAATAATCTGCTGACAATAGTGGCAGTATACGGCGCAATGAAATTTGATAGATTTCGTGATGCGCACGTTGTTCGGACTTTCCTTGTCCTAAAATTTAGGTACGAATAGGAACTTGAATATTTAAAAAAGTGTGAGAAAATAACCCTGTAATATATTATAGAGTAGAACTAATCCGGCAGTGCATACAGTCTCCGAACATTCTTGCCGAAGGAATACTGCTCAATACTCAGTCCGGATATTGAAGTTATAAAAATGACTTTTAAATAAAAGCTCCTTAGTTGAGACATTTAATCCGGTCTACTATAAAAATTATCTTTTATGGGTGTAAAAATACATTGTTTTGAACTGTTACGAAATGACTGACACCTTAGACAATGTCACTGAGCATTAACAGGAATGAGCGCTGCAGTACATATTTCACAATAAAGCTGAGAAATATGAATAATGTCAAAAAAAAGATAACAAACATATAGCAATCTTTGACAACCACAGGAAAAGGAGTTTTTCCTTTTTTTAATGCTTCCTTCGCCTGGACACAAGCCAAATCGAAAGTTTCTGTGATCAAAGAGTTGAACTTGCGGTATTTGATAGCTTTAAAAATAGCCTCCTCGATACATTCCATTCGTAAGATCTTACAAAAAAAAAAAAAGAACCAAGCCTTAAAGCAGTCACAAATGTTTAATGCTTGAAGTCAAACTTGTATTATGCAATGCCCAATTGAAGATTTTATTGCTTATGAATCATCTCTCTCGGCATAGTTCATCGTATACTAATTTTACTCTTCAAAATTCCAATCTAACCAGTAAAAACTAAGGAAAAGAAGCCAGCCGTCTAAACTGCATCACAAGGGTCTTATAAGAATTCTCAAAAATGCACTCGTGTTGTTGTGGTTTGAATAATTGCACAGTGAACATAAAGCTTATGGGGCTTAGAATTCGTCCTGCTTTGCGTAGCAGTAGGCGTATATAAAGTTTCCACGTTTAGCTTCCCGAATTTAATGTTGTGAGAGTTCCCAAAAGGTAGATTAGTGTTGAGCTGAATAAATTCCAGTGTTTAATAATGTAATTTGAAGGAGCGTAGAACATTTATGCGACTTCATTCCCTTCCACTTTAGACCTTCTTTATGGTGAATTCCAATAAAGTTCATTAAAATGAAATTATTCAGACGAATGAATAAAGAAGTGGGCTTATCGTATGTAATTGATTAACATAGATCCATTGCTTCATGTTTTAAATTGTTTTTCTTTTTTTGTTATGAATTCCCATAACTTTTATTAAAATGCTGTCCATTCTACATTATTATATATTGGCTACAAGTCTACATTCATACTCAAGTTCGAACAAGTTCTCTCTAAAGATTATGTTCTCATTGACTTCCTAATCAAGTCATGGAATAAATGGCGGATAGAGTACGCTCTTATCCTTTCTCGCCGTAACATATGCCTGTTATAATTTCGTGACTGCATTTTGTGTCTACTTAGTTCCCTTTCTGTGCCAGTTTCTATAAGTAATATTTGTAAGCCTACAAATAATCATTCTTTGCAAAGGGAAGTTCTTGTGACAGACCATACGTTTAGGCTGAAGTGGATGTTTTTCTTACATACATAAAAACAGATTATGTCATATTTTTGCTTTCTGAGTCCATTTTCTGGTAGAGTCTGACCTGAATTTTGGAAATTAGGATAGCTTTCAACTCGAAGCATACGTTCTGGATTTTTGATATTTATATATATTGAAAGGTCTGATATGAAGTTTTAAGATGCATTCAGGCAACAGGAACAATTATTTCAAGTAATTGTATAGTTATTAGTATATTCATTTGAAAATAGAGATTTTCAAACTTCGATTTGGATCATTTTGAACGGCGTAGCAGTGAAGCTTGAACCTTGCTGAAGGGATCAAGATTTATAATTCCCATTGTATATATTTGTAATTTTTTTCACTTATTTTTATAAATATATTCATCAATTGGAATGCGATGTGATTTGAACAAATCTCATCGCTAGGAAGAATATTGAAATTTCAAGGAGTGGTATTTGGATCATTTAACAGAATCTTTTAAATAATTTTGTTTTTAAGGTTTTCACAACATTTTACAATTATATGTATATATTTTGATGGTCAAAAAACTGAATCTTGTTCTTTGCAGGCTCGGCGAAATTTTAAATTCACTTTTATTTGATTGGTAGAAACCGAATATTACTGGTTGTTAATTAGTTCTCGTGAGTTTAATTTATAAACATTTTGAATTTTACTTAGATTTAGTCATGTATGTAAACCAATTTGAGACAAGATTTTTGTCGTAATAGTTATTTTCATAAACATTGCTCATAAACTTTGAAAAAGATATTTCATATTGCTTAATGAATGAATGATATTTTTTGGATCTCATCGAATAATGCGTTGCGTTATCTGTGCATTAGTGCTATGGGCATATCTTTTTGTTGAGGGCGATGAACATGATCATCTATATCGTGACGGTGAGGAGGTCAGCCAACAACATTCACCCACAAATCTTTTTGTGTTGTTTTAACATATGTTTAAAAATGGAATAAGTCAAAAAGAAGAACATTAAAATTCGATGGTATAAAATCTGGAAGAAAATTTTGATAGCACTTTGAAGTTATATAGTCGTATTTTTGTAGGTCTGAAAAGTGAATCTTAATTTTTACATATTCGAAAAAGTTTTAAATCCACATTTTTCATTACAATGCACAGTGAGGAGGTGGCTTTTATTGCAGGGAAACAAATAATTATGTATAAATTCAGTATGCAAGCTGTATGTGATCTAAATTTCCCTTTTCTGATGTTTACTAAAATTAAGATTGTGTTATGGATGAATACAGTTGGTCCATACAGCAATCGGCAGGAAACTTACACATATTTTTCATTACCTTTCTGTAGAGGTCCGAAGTACTCAATTAGTCATTATCATGAAACACTGGGAGAAGCATTGCTGGGCGTTGAACTTGATTACTCAGGATTGGATATCAGATTTAAAGGTTATTGTCTGCAGCTTTATTTCTTAACCGTCTTGATAAATGAAAACTATTTCTATTGTTGAAAAAAATATTTTTGTAGAAAATGTGGAAAAAATGGAGTTTTGTAAGAAAACTCTTAGTGAAGAAGACTACAAGCAGTTCGTTTATGCAGTACGAAACAATTATTGGTATCAAATGTATCTTGATGAACTGCCTATGTATGGTAGGTGCTTTATGTAATTGTATTTCATCTAGCTGTAGAAGTTCAAGCAATCGGAGTTTAAGGGATTATATGTATGCTAATATTTCCTAGATGTTTTTTTTTTTTTTTTCACTAATGCAATCAGAAATGAAACTGATTTTAGGTATGGTTGGTGAGGTCGACTCATCAATAACTCCTCCAAATTATCGACTCTTCACACATAAAAAACTAGAAATTGGTTATAACGGAAAACAAGTAGGTGACAGTTTATTCTTCGTTAGTGTGTTATTTTAGACATCTAATTTTTTCATTCATTGATTTGGATTCTGATCTTATCTAACTCTGCGCTGATTAACCTAGGTAGTTATCGTACTGAAGTTCTTTTTGCGAATAATTTGTTGACATTTTTTAAAGATTGTGGATATTAATGTGACCTCAGATGTACGCGTCTCACTAGCACCTGGCGCATCTATTTCTTTCACATACGAAGTTGTTTGGAAATCTTCTGATGTTGAATTTGATAAACGGTTCGAAAAATATCTGGATCCAACATTCTTTCAACACAGAGTAGGTTATTTTATCTCAGTGCAATTTTTTTTTCATACACTAGGTTCTGGATTTCTAGATACACTGGTTCTCCATTTTCAATTCGTTCATGATGGTAATCTTTCTGGTTGGATTGGTCTGGATGATACTCATGCGAACACTGAGAAAAGATTATGCTCGTTATCAGAAAGATGAAGATCTTGATGATATGGTAAAATGATATTTTTATTTGGAGATTCCTTACGTTATTTTCCTTATCAAATTACATTTTTATGGTTTTTTCATAAATTCCCCACACCCTAGAATATTTATCGTTACTTGTGTAGATTTCGAACTTGTGTAGATTTTGTGGGCAGATAACCTAGCCGTTCTTTTTTCTAGATGGATTTTTTCAGGAACGTGATCTAGGTGATGAATATGGTTGGAAGCAGGTGCATGGAGATGTGTTCAGAACACCATCGTTTCCAATGCTTTTTTCATCGCTAGTGGGTACTGGATATCACGTGTTTGCAGTTGTAATAATCACCATTTTTCTTGCCATTATAGGCGAATTTTATACGGAGTAAGTTTGGCCTTTTAAAGAAGGAATTGTGTGATATGACCTCAGTATTCGGTAATCTTGCACTGTATTGAATTTTATCTTTCATTTCGTTTTTTTTTTCTTTTTTTTTTTCAGAAGAGGGTCATTGTTGAGTGCTGCAATTTTTGTATATGCTGCAGCATCTCCAGTGAATGGCTTTGCTGGTGGATCAATGTATGCGCGATTTGGTGGCAAGCAGTAATTTGTTTTTCATTTTTTCAACTTTAGAACCAAGAAATTGATTTTAAATAGACTTATGAAGTTTCATTTATCGACTTTTATAGATGGATACGCCAAATGGTATTTGGTGCTTTTCTTCTGCCTTCTCTGATATCATCTGTGGCGTTTTTGGTTAACATCGTCGCAATATCCTACCATGCATCAAGAGCTATCCCGTTCACAATTATGCTTGCCGTCACCGCTATTTGCTTATTTGTCATTCTCCCGTTAACTTTAGTGGGCACTGTACTCGGTCAGTTACTTTCGTATATATCTACTGAAAAAGTATTTTACCTAACTTTAACAAAGTATTTCTGTGATCTCAGGACGCAACGTGAAAGGACAGAGTAGCAATCCATGTCGAGTAAATGCTGTTCCACGGCCGATTCCGGATAAGAAATGGTTTTTGGAACCATCATTGATAATTCTTCTTGGTGGTGTTCTGCCATTTGGTTCTATCTTCATTGAAATGTAATTCCTATTTTTTGAAAGAAAAGAATCGTATTTTTGTAGAATTTCTACTGTGATAATACAGTGCTCCTGAAAATTTCAGGTACTTCATCTTTACTTCATTCTGGGCATATAAAATATACTATGTTTATGGCTTCATGCTGCTGGTTACTCTTATTCTTGCAATTGTTACAATGTGCGTTACAGTTGTATGCACTTATTTCCTTCTGAATGCCGAAGATTATCGATGGTAGGTTTCGATTCGAAATTATCGATTCAAACTATTTCACTCTTAGATTTTATATAATATATAATAAAATCTATATATTGTTATCGAAAGCAAGTGTAAATTTTTTACACTAATTGTGGCAGTTTCTTTAGGAGATGGACTAGCTTTCTGGCAGGAGCATCTACATCCTTCTATGTCTATCTTTACTCAATCTATTACTTCTTGTTCAAGACAAAGTTAGTTATTTTCAAGTTCACTATTCTAATTCGATTTCGTCAGAGTTTTATTGAATTCTAACTAATATGGTTCAAAAGTTAGGAAGACTGAATTTTCAGGATGTATGGGCTTTTCCAGACTGTATTCTATTTCGGGTACATGGGATTGTTTAGTGCAGCCCTCGGATTTATGTGTGGCACCATTGGCTACTGGGGTGCTGCAAAATTTATTCATAAAATTTATTCAACGGTGAAGATTGACTAGATTCCTTCATGATTGGTTTTTCACTAATTTGTACGCAAAGGTTGCTGTACTATAATTTCTAGGTCAATAATTAATTTTATGTATACCTGCGAACATTTTATATCGAATGAATGATCGGGGTATTCCTTTTGTCTTATTCTAGCTTTTTGTATACACTGTTTCTCGATAAGTGTAGAAAATTTTTTTCGTGACAGTGTAAAAAGTTGCTTTGTATCTAAAATTTTATTAATATATTCCTACAAATTGTTTTAAAAATAGTTTTTTTCTTGTCACTACGGGTTATTGATATAATTTAGAAAAGCAGAGTAGCTTGGACGTATTTTTTTTATAAAGATGCGATTTTGACATTTTACATTTATATTACCATTTTGCAGAATTACAAATTTGGGTTTACCGCAGGAAAAAATCTTTCGTCGATAAGCATAGAAAATTTGTGTTAGCTGCATTACGTCATTATCTATTATTATTGAACTAAGAATTAATAATCTATATTGTGAATGTGCCGTGAAGTTATTTAATTATTTGTAACCTTCGTAGCTAATTACTCTCAAAGGCCTGTGGATTATCCAAACATCATGAAGGACTTGTGGGATTCACTTCTTTAAGTGGAATTCCGGATTTTAATTCATCCGTCTAGAAGCTTAAAGTAAATCACTTGTTTGTATATTAATTATTTATTAATGCAAAGTGTTGGGATGTATATTTCGCCATTTCCTTGTTATCATTTTTTTCCTCTTGGTGATAAAATCTGTTTTTCTCATGGATTACGTGCTCTTTAGCAACATTTTTGAAGGAAAGGTGAGTAATTTTATATAAGATATGGAGAAAGTATTGAGAGGTGGCTGAGTCATGCGCTGTTCTTATTTCAGAAAATTCCAACACTACCGCGTCTCATGTCAAGTTTATAAATAATCAACCTACTGCCGGTGGTCGTATTTGGATGAGGTGTAGAGAGGATAAGACTAAAAAAATCATATCAGAAGCTTAGTGGCGCTCAACTACAGGAATATTCAACCTCGAGCTCTAAATGGTTTCGTATCTCTCGAAATAGGTTGATGCATTTTTGAAGTCGTTTAAAACTCTGGCATCCTTGCTTTCGATTGTAAGGTATGCAGATATTTTTTTGGCAAGGTTATTGATAGGATGTTTCATGACAGCATTTCATGAGGTTCATCTTGATACTGGCACCAAGAAATACCCTTGCTGCTCATTATCCCGTTCCTTTTTATTATTCTAGTTTTACGAGGTGTTTTTTATAAACGGGAAGTAATACGGTGCAGGTAAGAAGAGTAGCAAAAACACTAGAGGCATGTTTTCGGGAAGTGATGTAGAGCTAAGAATGACCAGATTCGAACGATTACAGATTTCATTATATTTATTTAACTGTGAGCTAAACAGTTTCTTATCAACCAATATCAGCAATCTCTAAAATGTCGTCTGGTGATAATTATCGCCCTTGACATCTGTTAATAACATCTATTCTCGTATTTCTGCTAGCTGTGATTGTAGTAAGAACATCGCGAAAAACTGAGTCTGCATTGCGTCATATAGAAATCGATTGATGCTGACGAGAGCACTAGGCCGATTTCAGTCGCAGGTTCATTCATGGGGTGCATATTTAATAGCTGTACTAGTTCAGAAATTTGCATGTTGTTTATTGTTCGGTGTTTGGGATTGATTAGACATATATCAAAGCAGTTGAGTTGGATTCATGTAATTAATTTGTTAGCAATGCTCGCAAGTTACGCATTCTCTGTGTGACGGCGCGATGTTTCATTTACTTAACTACTAGGTTAGTTTTTTTTTTTCTTTTTCTTTTTTCTGTTTAAATTCGTTGGAAAAGTCAAAAGTGTTAAGTGGGAAGATGGATAAAGGAGAGACGAAACAAACATAGTCTCAAACTTCATCGTAGTACTTTAGTTTCCCATTCATTTTCTCGTTTTAAAGTTTTATTCTGTTGGTTGCTGGTAGAATCCTTTTAGTTTGACTAGATTAAGTCTAGATTAATGAAATTCTGCACTAAAAGCATTTCATTTGACTGTTGATTGTAATAAAGTAATTATAAATATTGGGATTTTCAGTCTCTGATCCTTGTAGTCCAAAGTTAGAACTTGAATATCGAACTAGATTTTTCTTTGAGAACTGAATTCGGCTCTGAATCCACTTGCTTCCTTTGTGATCGTTTTGCAATAAATTTTCTAAAAGAGGACTCTGCATGGGCAATTAGCATCAGCTGAAATAATGTTGAAGAGAACTGATGCGAGCAAATTCCGAGAAAAAAAGAAAATAGCATGTGACGTGGTGTGACGATCGCGGATTGCCCTATCAGCAGGTGTTTTATTTATTAAAGAAAATGACCTCTACGGTGGGTTGACCTCTGTCTTTTCTACAGCCATTAACATAATCCTTTGCTCCGGGTCCTCAGCCCTTCTCCTCTCCTCTCCCCTTCCCTCCCACCTCTCCTTTCTCCCTTCCCATCCATTTAGTCGTATGTTTGCATTCTGATGGTGGTGACTGCGCACCCCATTTCAAACTCGTGCTGCATATCACTCAGGAAACATTGATTACCATTTCAGCACACAAATTTTTATCCAATCCCTCTTCCCATCAGTTACTACTTACTGACTTAGTAGTCAGTCCGTCCATCCATCCATCCATCATCTATCCATCCGTCTGCATCTATCCATCCATTTATACATCCAGCCTTCGGTAGTCTTCAATTTTTAGCATAAAATTAAATTTATAATATTCACAAAATGAAGTGAGTTCCAAGAAGGCGAGATTGTCATTTTAATAAAGTGCAAGATTCTATATGCTTTTGTAAGCTTACGCCTTACTTTACTGAAGTTTCCACCGTGCACAATTACTCTGGAATGTGTGATTGAGGAGGTAGGGAGCATACATTGTGACTAGTTTGGTGAGGAAATAGGACCGTGAAGTGTTGAACGTAGGTTTATATATGCTCATTTAAATTTTTGATGTCCATTTTCCCGCTATATCTCACTTTAGATCTCGAATACGCTTGTGATTTGGACAGATGAAGCATTCCCTCACCTCTTCCACCTCACAATCCTTCATTCCGTTCATTGACAGTTATGTTATTAACAATTCAAACGAAAAAGCTATTTGGGAAAGATTTATGTAACCACTGATAATAGCGATTTCTCGTGTTTGTGGCTTCACTGACTCACAATCTAAGGATAATTCTGTGATATGTTGCCACGAGAGAAAGTGAACCGAAGGAAGTGGGTCAAGTTCGATTTTTCCATTAAGTATATACACCGCATACATATGCACAATCTCGTGCAGGCATTCACATGCGTAAACTTTCCGATTCCTAGGCTACCGTTGATTTTATGGAATATATTATCAATAGTGATCAGTGGTATTGGACCTTTCCATGTAGTTCATCATCAGCACACTTATTATCCGCGATTATGTTTGTATGGTTGCTGTAGAGAGCCGTCGTACCCCTCAGTGTGTTATCATTAAATTCAGAAAAAAAAATCGATAATGTTGTATTAATAAGCTGACAAGGATTGTTGCTGCACGACATTTTGCAGTTGTCACTTTTATTATTGATATGATGCGAAAATCGATGTTGTTGTGTAAGGTAGTATTAGAGGATGCCGTTATTTGCATGTTTGTTATTTTTCGGGGAGATTAGGAGGGAGCACAGATTGCTGAGAATGCTGAGGGATTTATTCTAAACAGAGGTTTTCGGAAAAGGATTTCAATTGATTATGGGTAGTTCCGCTCCCGCGTACACTGATAATGATGTTTGCATAGGATGAAGGCTTGGGCTGTGGTTGACAGATGGTACAAGGGGGACCGTCGCTTCTGGTCAAAATGAATTTTGGTCCGTCTTTCTGTTTGCACTATTTGTTAAGGAGGGAGTGATTTGGTTCGGTAAGTGGCCGGAGATAAGGAGAGGGAGAAGTGAAGTAGAGGGAAGGATAAGGGTGTGGAAGAAGTTAAGAAAACCGAAATGAGTACCGTGTAGGTGATTTACTAATGACTGACTGACTTCTGAGTAGATTTTGAATGTTATATTTAGGGAAGAGGTGGGATTATGGTAACAACAACGACGATAAGGGAAGGGGACAAAGGGACAGTCAACGGGGGGAGGAAGTGACAGGATACGAGTGAGGGTGACTGCTACTACTAACAATTGGCTTTCGAGGTAGGAGTGCTGCTCTGTTGATTAGTGTTGCTGGGCTCTCCTGCTGTGTCTGTCCTCCATTCCTGAGTTAGTGAGTTGATAAGTGCTATCAGAGAGATTGACTGGGCAAGGGGTTACTGCTGTCATCGTCACTGCCTTGCAACATTACTTCCACCAGCCATCAACGTTACCTCCCTTGCTTCTACTTCGATAATAGGCGAAGAAGCAAGTAACAGAGGGAGGGGAACACTACTACCAATCGAACCTCTGTCGTCGAGACATTATCCACAGAAAAGACAAGACAGGACGAGACGAAGACGTAGCTGTAGGCGAAGACGAGAACGGGACAGAGGTGTTGCAGAGAGTGATTGATCGAGATCGTTGTTCTTTGTGACAGATTATGTTGCTCGCTACTGACGATGAGATATTGTTATGTCTTCCTCATCCTTCATCTCTCTGTTCTCTTCCATTTCCTAGCCTACGTTAATTACGTGGTCAGTTGACACAAGCCGTGATGCTGCTGATAATATTTTGATAAATATCAGTCAATTTGCACTATTTTTGTTATTGTTTATCTGAGTCCTCTTGAATAAGTTCCCTCGCAAGGTTGTGACGAATTTACTGGTGCATTAGGGGACGGTGCTACATCTTATCAGTTGGAAGAAATGTTATTCGGAAGCATGTTTTACATATACTTTCTAGCTGCACGGTCCTCATATGTCCTTTTTCGAAGAGGCTGTTTAAATTTTGTTGCTTCTCCTGAGTAGATGTCATCATTGTAGGTAGTAGAATCTTGATTAGTTTTATGTCGTAATGATGGTAATAAAAATGAAAATGGTCGATTCGGCATCACGAATATTAACACATTTTCGTCTACTCGTCACCGAGCCCACCTGATTAATGGTGTGAAACATCTGTTGCGACATGCAACACCATTCTACTGCTATACTATTGGTTGCTTAAATCAGTATTCGTCCAAGTCCGCTTTGCAAGCTGTTAGACGCTGTTAATGAGTTGATGTGGTCGTTGTCATTGGCCGTTTACCAAATGCTCGCTGTTAGTTCTTAATATTAAATTTGCATGGAATGAAATAAAATGTTCACTTTCCAGTGCTACTTCGAACAGCTTATTAGCACTGTTACTGTAGTGTTCTGTTCTGTGATGTTGTGTTAATGCTGCTACTGCTGCGGCTGTTGAGTGGTGGTGGTTGAAGTTAATCAGTCGCAGGTGCGAAATGATCAGTGTCTAACGTTCTACCTGTATTGCATTCATACAGCTTCACTATATCTTCCGAGAGCTTGTCTTCCATTGATTTGAAACTTTGCTTGCAAGCCGTCGGATTGCTTTTCCTTCCGTGATTCATGCTGATACTTCACCTTTTCATGCCTTAGCATTTCCGCTTGAAGCTGTCAAACCATTGTGTCACTTCTTTTCACACTACTTTAAAACCAGTTTTATATTCAGAACTTTCTGCTTTGTGGGATATTTCTGAAATTAACCTCATATCTCAATCACTCTTGGTGCTGATGTTGCACAGTAATGATTTCTGGTAACTAATTTCAGGTTTGTTCAAGCACAGTCTGTTTTCTTTATTTTTTAACTTGCCCCTGTTTGCATTTTTCGCTATTTGGGGATTTGATCATAAATATCATAATGTGAAAAGTAATTCGAATTGTTTTCTTTCTAATGATCCATTACTGGAACGATGAGCTGGTTTAGTTTTCGTAGGACTTTGTTATATTTACTAATTGCTTAGTACTTATGATACTTTCATCTCTTACCTCAATATCTACATGGTTTATTCAAAGATGAAGGCATGTTTTTTTTGAAGCGTGAGTGATTACTGTTGCTCGCTGTTAATGCCACTTTGCTTTATAAGTTTACTGAATGCTATATACCAATGAGTAGTAAATTTTGGACGTCCTATTTAACGAAACTATAGTTGTACGTGGGTCGTGCAGGAGAATTCGTTTCGCAATATGCAGGAGACGGAAAGGGTAAGAAGGTTACACAGTTGTTCAGTATTACTGAAATGTAATTCATTTTAATAAAAGTCGACTGGATTCGGATTTATGACTGTGTTATGAATTGCAGCGAGACTACTCCTTATCAGTTTAAATATCGAAGCAGCATCTGCTTTACCTAGAAGGAAGTAAAAACTGTTCTATTGATGCTATTTCGGGAATTGTTTCTTCCAGTGTTGATATGCAATAGAATATCAGTTGAAGTTAATAATGTATTCATATTGAATAGTCGATTTATGATTGCTAAAAATATGAGGATATGGGTAGGTCGTGAGGTAGCGGGTTGGACGATCGGAGATATGTAAATAATGAGGGAATAGCCTCTGCGGAGAGGCGTGGCTATCATCTGGTGACATATGTGTGATTGACCTGTACGACACACAGCTGAAAATATTCGTGGTAGCAAGTAGTGTTGCAGTTGCGGTGGCGCTGAATCCAGCAAGTACTCAAATAAGCAAATAACATTTCGTTATACTAATCTAGGCGACAACTTTACTTTATCATCGTTCGACGATTAACCTAGGTGACAACGTAATGTCCCAACTGCTTCCACTCCTCCTCCTCCTCCTCTTCTTCCTTTCCCTCTTCCTCCCCCTTTTGTTCCAAGTGACCGTGTTGTGAACTGGTTTTACAAAAGAGTATTGCTGATGTTCACTGTTGTGACTCATTGAGTATTCCTCCATCTTCCCGTTCCCTCTCTACTCAACACTCACCTCGCTCATCATCGACTTTACAAACTTTATATTGTTCAGCGTATTTTTATTCATGCTTTTCGTCATTGCTACTTGAAATTCAGAAATCCGTTCTGCAGATGTTCCATGTAATTTTCAATGTGATTGAAGTAATTGAAGCAAATTGAGTAATTACCATTGCATTTTGTTACTTCTTACTTTATCTGTAATTCAGTCTCGAAGTTTACTTGCTTAACCATCTTACATCACTAGTGATTGTAATCCAGTGAATTTGATTTTTCATGACAGCAGCCGGATAGTATGTATATTATTTATCACCATGTTTACTAAAACAGATGTAATTTGTTCGTCTTGCTATCGCCATCTTTTTGCTCCTTACTATCACTGTTATAGACTTTTTCGTTTGCTGCTTGTTTCGGCATTCTAAAGCATAATTATTTGAGCATTTTATTTTGAAGATAACGAGAAATGACGTCATTCTTTATTGTTGAAGGCACCATCATCGATCTCAGCTGAAGAAACGTTCGAGATAGAACTCTCTACGAGTGCATGTGTGTGCAGCAAGGATGACAATGGTTGCTTCCTCTCCTCTCCCATTAACTGCAAATATGGGTTGTGCATCGTGTCGGCAACTTCATGCTGATATAAAGGTTTGATTTTAGTGACTTTTAATTTAATTTCTGGAAGTAATTGGGTTAAAAGTATCTATACGTAAAAAGAATTTTGCAGACAATGCGTTTCCCTTTAAACAAAATCTGTAGTGTCCTGTTCTATGTCATCGTAATGGCGCTGCTATGTTGTGTTAATCTTTTTGTCGTTGTAGCTAGTTTTTATTGTTGGGAAATCTAAGGAAAAATCATTAACCGTTGACACAAAATATTATTTCCATATTACCTTTTGGATTTCAGGACTGTGTTGCCCAGCTCTCTGATAAGCTGGACCAATTACGTGTGCGGGTTGAAACATTATTTGCGCTAAGGCAACCTGGATACGGAGTTGACGTGGCGGTGAGCGCTGAAGGCGAAAAAAGTACGGCTGAGAGATCGATAACTCTGAAAGATGAAGTGGTAGGTATGACCAGCTTCATTTAAGCATCCCGATTTTATTGCTGAAATTTAGTGCCATAATAGCAAAATTTGTTAGTAGTGGGTTTCTTCATTTATTTTTATCTAAATAATTTTGTAGTGGAGTATGGTCTAATTAATTACAGCTTCCTTTCAATTTCTTTGACACAGAAGGCTAATCTGGTCATATTTTTGAGGATTTTTTTGCAGTTAATTTCTAGTTCTGTTCTATTTTTTAATATTGTCAAACGTTCTTTTCACTAGTGAAGTGTGTAAGCCATTAGCGAGGTAATTAAGAGATATTTCTTTTCATTCATTCAGTTTGGAGTTTTTATTGAATTATAAGGCTAGAAATTATTATCATTTGATTTTTTCTAGGTCTCGGAATGTGGAACAGAGGAAAAAGAGACACCATCGCCTTCACTGCTTGAAAATAGTGATACAACAATAGGAAACGCTGAAAGGTATATTCTTTTTTTTGCTTCTATTAATACTTTCGGAATAACGTCACGGTGACTCAGTGTTCAATTTTTAGTGAGGCGACACCAACAGATAATCACAATCATGCATTGAGCGGTAGCAGGAAACGCAAACCAAACAGGGAAGCAGTACATAGAGTAGAGAAAATTAATAGCAGTAACAATTTGCTTACTCAGAACCTGGTAAGTGTACAATTCTGTTTTAGAAAGCATTTTATTACAGTATTAAACAAAAATGCTTTCACGCTGAATACTTTTTTTTTTTAAACAGTTCGCAATATATGTGATGGGTGTTATCAGAGTAGGTTATTTTAAATTACTAAAAGGTATGAAAAATATTTTGCTACCACTACATTTTAACGAACATGTATTTGATACAAATGTACGTTCTAACCTGTTGACATACATCGCCAGCGTGTTATTAAGATAAAAAAATATTAAGAAAATTTCAAATATGTAATAAATATGAGCTACTCTTTTCTGAATGAGCTGTTCGATTTTTTCTTTTTGGAATACTTCAGGAGTTTATAGCAACAGCGTTGCATTAAACATTGTAGCTGATGGAGCATTTTTTTTTTTTTTTTTTTTTTTTTTTTGTTGGATATCTCGTAGTTTTGAACCAATTTACTGCAGGATTCAGTTGTAAATGAAAAACCAATAGAAGCAGCAGTGAAGACGGATGGTTTCATCTATCCAGCAGCAGCACTTTTTGATTCTTTTTCATTGGCCGCAAATTTAATGGCCACTGGTGGAACTAACGCAGCGGCGCAACAAAACATCCTTTCAATGTTGTGCCAGCAACCAGCCACAGCCCATCCTCCTCCATCGTCTACGCCAAATAGCACAGAAGACGGCGTGAATGACCTCGTCATGGAAGTAAGCTTTTCCTTGATTTTTTCTGAAGTTGGATTGCAATACTTTCACTGAATGATGTTTTACTAGGGAGGAAAGTTTTTAATGGATTTTGTTGAGAATGATTGCTTCAGTAAATTTAATAAAAGAATTTTCTATTGGTCCTTTATGGTAGACTTCAATTCGGGATGTAATATGATACCTCTTAATTATAGTAGTTTGAAAAAAAAAAAAACAACTTCATTACTTTTGTTTGCATACTTTTGCAAATTTGAGTTTTTTTATCAGGAGGAAGAAGATACAAATAGCAGCAATAATTCTCCATCGATGTCGCGATGCAGCAATTGTTTGACAACAAAGACAACAGCTTGGAGGAGAGATCAGACTGGCAAATTAGTATGCAATGCTTGCGGCCTTTATTACCGTTTACATAGGGTAAATTTTCATTATTTATTGGTAACCGGTTAACATTTCCATCGAATACGATCCGCCTTATCATTAACTTTGTCTTTTCCTTCCCTCCACATTTTATTTCCCTATTCCATTATTACATAAAATCTCGTTTAGATGTATAGAATTACTGAAATATCTTGGCACCTGAAAGTTCTTCCCTTCTCCCTAAAATATTTCTCATTTTCTTCCAACAATAATTCATTGAACTTTACTGAAATACCCTACCATGCAGCAGTGTTTCTTGCTGAAATACTTCTCCACTCATTTCAGTCATCGTGCTTCTTACTGGACAAGTCAGGGAGCTAATATTTAGTACTAATAAATTTTTTTCGCAAACGATTTTTGCAGACAAATCGACCGGTACATATGCGGAAGGATATTATTCAACAGCGTTTCAGACGTCGTGTCAAAGAAGATGATGCTGTGTCCAATAATCCACAGTCGGTTCTTTCATCATTAATTTCCATTTCACCTTCAGCTGCAGCTACATTCGCACTTCTAGAGCAACAGCATAATACACTGCAAGGGAATCTCAATGGGCAGCCTTTATTTGAGCAGCAGAATACGTTACAGGCCCAGAATCAAACGGCACCCATTTGACTGTGGTACATCGAAAGCCATAGCTGATAAGTGGTCCTTCTTTTTCCTCAGCATAATTGCAGAAAACGGCAGTTTTTTTTTTGCAAATTTGCATAATAGTACGTACATTTCATGTTTGAATTTGGTTTATTGTTCATTTTCCTCTTTATGGTTTAGTAATGTGATTTATCTGGCATAATACTTCATCATTTGGAACCATTTCAACAGTTTTGTATGCTTATGCAAATGGGCGCAGTTTTTTTTTTTTTTTTTACCACAGTTCTTTTTTGCTGTATTTGATACTCACTTATGTATATAATCAAATGGAGTTGCCTTGGCTGCTTTTTTGAAGTAATTCTCGACTATGGTTTTTGATCCATCTTTCGAGTGTGATTCCTAAAATGAAACCAAGTGCCAACTATAACTTATTGGACGTTATCGGATGGAGCAATAAATCAATTTGAATGTTTTTATAACAGTTTGAGTACTTTTATAGAGAATTTGGTAGAAAAAAAAGAGTGGGAAATTTTGATTCCAGATTAAGGTGTTGGTTGGAGTCGAGCCTGTGCAGCTCCAATGCTTTCAGTTTTTTTTTTTTTTTTTTTTGAAAATTTATTTTGGAGCATATTCATTGTTTTGAAGATGTCTTCCAGTTTTCAACAGTCACTTTGTTATATATAGCGACCAGCAGCCGGGTTTTTCCAGTCGTTTTCATATTTTAAAAATTTTTTCATTTTAAGGATTTTCAATGACACTGCTTTAATTTTGTGCTTTTTGTTCCGTTAATATGTGTGTAGCTTTCCCTGTTTAGCTCTTAAGCAGCTAATTTTTTTAATTCATTTTTTCCTCCTTTGAGCTACCGATGCATAAGCATAATCTCTTACTTCCAAACCGTTGTGTACGCATGTTTTGCACTACCGAGCTTTACCTGTTTTATTTTTTCCAGCTCTTCATTTATTTTTTCTCTTTCTCTCTGTTACCAGTGTGTCTTTTATTCACTTCATCTGTATTTTCCATTCCACAATAGCATTTTTGTTTTTTTTTGATTGGTGTAAACCATCTCTTATGCACATAATTGTTCTCAAATTTGTCTACGTTTTCAAACTTGAATTGATTTTATCAGTTCAATTTAATTCTTATGTAGAAGCCTGTGTCAAAAGAATTATTTTTTCTTTCTTTGCAATTCCTTTCTTGCTTTTTCTCGCATAGTCATTTCTTTTTTCACATAATTTGTTTGTCGAGTAATGGACATGCATAATATCCTATAATGGTGCGAGCAAAAGTTTTTTGTAACTCTTTAAAAAAAATGTCATTCAAATGTTCCTGATAAGAGAAAGATACAGTATATAATGGTTTTATAGAGTTTGTACACTATATACGGGAATGCATTTGGTTCAGTTAATGAGATAGTAAATCAGTATGCTGGAATTCCAGAATTTCTAGAATGCAATGGTAAAGTTTTTGATAAGAAAAGAATGCTGGGTTTCCCATCTTGTTTGCTGGTTTAGTGAATGAATTTCCTGGATTGGTACAGGTGTTGTGATTTGAACTTTGTTACCTGACATAGCAACAGAGTAGATTTAATCAACTTGAGTGCTGCTATTTGGATGAAGAGAGCTCACCGTGAAGAAGGGTTGGCACGCAATTTTCATGTGTGTAGATTAGAACTAGGTCATCTGGTGATTATTGTATATCATTAATTGAGCTGAGGAGATAATGATTTGGATGATACATTGTACACTGAGATTCATTTTTCACTCGTTCTGAAGTAATATTGTGGAACTGATGATTGCGTCTGCAACATTTGTGTGCAAGAGCAAGGTATTGGTGGTTCGTTGATACTAGTTTTAATATTTTAATATTGGGAGGAATTGGACTGGGAAGGTTGCCAACCGATAATGGTTTTGTGGGACGGAGAGGAAAATGGAGAAGGAGAGGCCTATGTTAACCATAGCATTTCATTGTTATCTTCATGATTCGACCTCGTCTTTCTCGCAGTTGTTCGCCCTCGAAAAGCATCTTTCCAGTTCTTATTCATTGTTAAATGGCCTTGTTATACTCTCTCATCATCATCATCACTATCGATATCAGTCCTATAACTGACTCACTATTCACTGTTTGCTTCCTTTTACTCATTCTCCTACCCATATTTCACCAAATTTTTGAAAGAGGTCCCCATACTTTTCTGTTTATCCACCTTGCTAAGTCTCGTTATCAACGAGTTTTATTGATAACACTCGTGTTACATATGTATGTATGTTTGATTATGTCCGTGGCGGGGAAAGCGTTTCCTGCTGCTGCTATCAGTGTTGTGCTACTGCTCTATGAAAAGGAGGAAGGCGGGAAGGAAGACGACATCCTGTAGGGAGCTCATGGTGACATCCTATTACCCTCATGACAATACTCAATGGGCAGATGTGTGTGAGGGTGTGTCTGTATAGGTGGATGTGTGTGGGTGTGTGTACCTTTGCACAGACCATCACTATAATCAACGCACATTAACAAACAGGCACTACCACTGCCACGATCATTATCCTTCCCCTAACTCAGTGCGCTCTTTCACTGGCCTTGCCTAGCCCTGGACGGGGCCGTATCACAACACTAACTGGTGACATCGCGAGAGGTTACAATCGACGTCCCGAATTATGTTACTTTCCAGATCTGCCGTGTTTTTGAGACCATAAGTTTAAGATAAGTGTGACAGAAACTTTGTAAAGGTGGTGGCTATATTCCATATGATGTACTTCAGTGCAGTACCCCTTCCTGTCGTAGTTACTTTTGCGATGGATTTGATTTGGCTTCCAAATGGTGGAACTAAATCCGTGTAGTCACAAGAAATTTAAATCCCCCACTCCGCTTATGTTTTAACAAACTGCTGTGATATTTGATTCCTTCCTTCAGAGATAATGTGGGCATATTCCAATCAAGATATTGGTTGGATGCTTGGAGTTTATGGGAATCACAGCCACATAGGCAAACCTGTTAGTCATACAAAAAGAGAAACTGACATTTTCTTCTTAAAAACAAAAACCCAAGCAAAATATCCAAGAAATGCATTAACAATATAAAATAAGCCATGTATCACAAAACAAAAATTGTTCCAAATATACAACCATACAAACAATATGAAATGAAGGTATGGGTCGTTAAGAAACGAAAAGAAAACTTATACTTATCAAATCATAAAAATTTCAACCTCAGTATATGAAGACTAGAACAAAACTAATGCAATTCTTGTTATATGTACTAGGTTTCGGGAACCAACGTTTTCAGTAATACAAATCTACACTCAACCACTCAGACTTTTTCGATAACATATTTCAGAGATTTAATTGAACGGAGAAACTAGTTACGTTCGGTAACTGTTTGATACGACTGCAAGTGTTCTGTCTCAGAAAACACGTTTTATACGGCTTATAATGATTGGAACCGATCTCATGTAGGGAATTAAACAGTCTTTAAAAAGCCGAACAAAAGAGACACTGCACCGTTTTGATTACATTATGTTTGATGAAAACCAATTACTGAAGGGAAACAAAGTAGAAGGCAATTCTGCATTTGGAATGGTCAAAGCAATGTCAGTAAAGAGAAGAATCTAATGGATAGAAGAACAGATAAAAGAATCAACACCGTTCAAAGTATCAGTCAGTTTTTTTCTCATCCTTTGATTTTTTCGAATGTTTTTTCTCGATTAGATGCTCTTCACAATAACTAAGCATTTCATATGCTTCACCACGGATACCAGCAACCGAAAGCGGGACTAATACACATGCTGGAACTAAATAAAGCAATGCCGGCTGTGCTGCCTGAAATGTCAATAAGATGACAAAATGTTCATTGCCTTATTAGTTTTATTACATTTTCGAAAGTATGCAGTTAAGAGTTTTTACACCTACAGTGACAACACATCAAGAATTCTAAAAAGGAATCCTTAACAAAAAGAAGAAAAACGAAATTATAAGTTAAAAACACATAGAAACAATTACAAATTTTGAAATTATAAACAGAATTGTTCTCTGTTAACTTGCAATAAGGTTTAATCCTGAGCAAATACTTGACTGTATCGATTTACGAACAAGCAAAATAACTTGAACGTTAAATTGCTTTACCTTGAAAAAATGCATCACGCCCATTGTAATCATCAAACCAAAGCAGTATGCCACCGTGGTTATGAGGAAGTAGTGACGCGGCTTCTTGTAACTACCTCCCGAACCAATGTAGTGATCAAATCGTCGAAGTAAAGCAATAAATATTCCTGGTATTACAATGTCTCCCAAACCTACAAACAATGAATTATTGCTATCGCCACAGACGCCTGATCTTCAAGTTACGTTCCAGAAAATTATTACGAATAAAAAGTACTTTCATTGATTTTGCTTGCATACAGGTAGAATTCCAGGTGAACTTGATCTGATTTTTTGAAAATGATTAACACAGTGTAAAATATACAAGACATGCAGTTATGAAATTAAATAAAACAAAGAGAAGTAATGATGATAAATCCCTAAACTATATTCTTAATTTTATTAAACGTTCACCGAGCATTGCATGTTTGCCAGCATTATTTAATCCACAACGATAGATATCTTGTGGGAATTGAAGCAGTAATGGAGCATCGATGCCTTTAGCAACTGTGGTCATCACATCGGTGGCGAACACCCAGAAAACGTCATAAATAAAAAGTCCAGCCAACAACATTGTTCCCGCCTAGAATACATATTCGTGTTTAAATATGCGACGGGAATCAAGAATGCACAACTAAAAATTCGAGACGAAGGGAAAAAAAGTCATTGCGACAAAGCCGGTTACATGAAGCATATATGAACAACGGGAAAGCAACCTTAAAACTACATAAATGTATGCTTTCAATACCGTAAATCGAGAAAGCAACACCAAGTATGTTATTCGTTATCCAGTGCCTTCTGTAAAGATGTGATACACCCACACATAAGCAACAAAGTATGGCAACAATGTCGTGAGTATCCCACTCAACTTTGAGAACATATTCCTGAAACTCAAGATGAATCGGAAAATACACATGATACAACAAATAATAAAAACTTCCTCATAACACGCTGTTTGCTATCTTCATGCAGCCATGCTTACATGACCTGAGTGCTGTTCAATTTTCAATGCTTTTCATAAAATTTCTCACAACAGAAATCTCTTGTTCAGAATAAAAACATGTTACCTACAAAATCATCATTAGCTGCTTCTTCAACGTCACCTTCTTCCATCTCTATCTTGCCTCTCTTCAGTGACCAAAAATATGGATAATTCATTTTTGGCTGATGATTTCCAATGGGAAGCTTACGAAGAACATATGAGAATATTGGCTTTAAAATTGCAGCGAGAGCAACACATCCTGAATAATAGTACCATAACAGGCCAACATGTTAAGTTAAAAAAGCATTCAAATTCAAGATTTAAAACTCAACAGTCTAAAAATCCAATCTTTCTTTACAGTTTAATTGTATTTTAAAGTTTAATGTTACCTTCCCAACACAGCAACATCAACAACAAATACATTACATTGACTTGGTTGATGAGAGGCAAGAAATGTAACGCCTTTTGCAACAACGTTCTAGAAGAGTCTCCTTCTATTGCCACCGAGATACCTGTAGCATTAGTCAGCAAGGGGAATATTGCAAGACGCTTTGAAAGTTCTGGGGGCAAATAATTGTTTACTGTTGAATAGATTCTCAGCCGGCATTCAGCATCGCATCTTAAAATTCAAGTGAAAATTTGTATAAATTTTATCTGCGCAGTGGTTAGAATTCTTCCTAATCATTACTGGAAAAAATAACAGACTGATTAGGTCCTAACTTCAGTGACCTGATATTTCATTCTCAAAAAGAGAATGTCAGTGCATAAAATTAATAAAAATAAAGTAATATACTACCTGCTAAAAATTTTCAGTGTGGGTCACATGATGTCTGACTTCATTCACCCACAGAATTCTAACCATCTTCCCGTGGGAGATGAATAACTATAGCATGTTTACATACATTCTTTTATTTAAATTATTACAATAGGGTTTTCAAACTACTGTTCCTTACACATTTAATATACGACGAAATACACATACCCGAAAAAAATATAAAGCCCAAATAGAACGCAAGATGCTGTTAACGGAAACTTTTTAGCTTCGTTTACTGTTATCGAAGTTTCTATGAGTCGCTTTTTACGCATATGCTTTTGCACAAAATAAAGAGAGCGAATGCTACCGATAACAATACAGAACAGTGCCATACCATATATGGAACCATAAGCTGTTATCTGAAAGATGAACTAAATATAGTGAATAACATTTTGAATGGGTTCCCTTGAGATATTATGTATACCTCACATTGCATTACATTGTTATATGCATTCAATGTCCGGGAAAGCTCAAGCGAACGAGCCATAACTAAAGACAAAAAAGAAAATCTCAAAATTGAGGAAATCCAATTTGAATAGAACTATTTTCCACGTTTCTCGAAAGGTGGTTTATTCACATAGCCTCTAGGTGCTGCGTACACAAACCCAGTTAAAAATTTCCTTAAGCAACTAGTTAATGATTCACACAATGGTTTCAGGTCGCAAACATAGAAAAAGAACCTAACGAAACTCTCCATTTCATAATAATTATAAGATCATATTCAAAAGTCAGCAGTTAATGAAATATAGTGAAAAATGAGATGCGTATTTATCAGTTCCAATCCTCAATTCATTGTTCTTCGTCATGAGCTAAAGTAAATATTGCTTTTGCAATAAAATAATTTCAATCGAAAGATTTAGCTTCTAACCTGTTCTTTCACTGTGAAAGTGATGGTACTATTGGAAACACTAGAAATTATGTTATTGGCAGATGGTAATGTCGTCGCTTCCGCCATCGTGCGCCTTCCGAACTGAAAAGTACATCACCAATAATATGATAATTTAATGAATAAATCGTATCAGATAGAATTCGAATGAACTATCTCGAACATTCTTTCTTATAACACAGCAACCTTAAATAATTTTCTGAGAAAATGCAATATTCGTCATCAACTAAAAACGTTTAAGACGAACAACCTGGACAGCAGATATAAACCTAATCACGGGAGACTTAACGCATCTCAGCACAGCGAGGAATCAATCACTTTTTGGATCTTATAAAAGTACAAAATGGGAGGCTTTCAAACATTAAACACTAATCAAAATCGCAAATCAGCGGTGTTATAAGTTACATCTGTATATATTTAACCTCTATATAAAAAAGACAGGACAACCGCCACGACAGGTTAGAATGCTATGAGGTTCGTAATTGTCTTGAATGATAGAGGTTTGGAGTTTGTGATTAGTTTCACCCTATCATCATATTTGTAATAGACTGGCTTCATTCAAAACATGCCAGCAAGTTACCCATTCAACTCTCATTTACGAACAACATATAAAAATCAATACTGGCATGGAATCACTGAAAATACATCCAGAAATCGTGAATGTGCTAGTATCTTTCTTTTTCTTAGAGCATATATTTTACTTATATATGGGAAATTTCCAAAATGTTCATTATATAAGTTATTCCTTCTTAATTTAAACAAGCAAACTCAACTAAACCTGTCGGGACTGAAACAGCGCAAAAAAATAAGCTCGCAACAATGCATTTAATATTTCTAACACATAATTTGATTCAGAAATGAGATGTAAATCAAATTTGTAGTTGAAATATTTATGCCAGTCTCAATACTAGATTTTCTCAGCACTTCGGCACTCCATTTCTGTTCGCATTTCAAAATCCAAATCCGTAGCACTGCATTAAATGTAGTCTCATCATTTTACTTGCACAGGCGTTCATCAGCCTGAGAGAAAAATCATCGGAAAATGTCTCCAAGGAACAGAACTAACTGTCAGTGCTGCTGAACTCCACTGTGTTTAGCAATATACATATGTGCGGTTCTCATTTCACTAATTCTAATTATTAACAGTGTTAACGAGCGCAACTCTCTTTGCTCTTTGCATAATTTGAGGAGGATGTCAGCTTAATTCAGTATGTATGCTTTGACATACCGCTTTAATTGCTACTAATGCTAGCTGACAAATGGAGAAATCGTCGGCTATTCTTACCTTTGGTCATTCCTACTTCTCATCCTCAGTTCCGCCATTAGCAGCTGTCAACCAGCGTTTTGACTCTCATTTCTTTTTCAGCACATCCTTCAGCTAAGTACATCTAAGGAAACAGTATTGCAAGGAAAAATTCAAAAAATTCAAGACGAAAAAAAGAACTTCAGAGATTATAAAGACGCATTTTAATATTATGGAAAGCCGCTAAAATGAGCTACCTCAGCTAAACCAAGCAAATGTTAAACACAACAGTATGTCTCAGCATCTTGGGATAGGCACTTGTTTATGAAAGTTTGAGACTGGTCAACGCTCAGCAAAGGATAATCAAACAGTCAAACAGTCCGGTGTTTTGCATCTAGTAAAAAAACATCCGACTAAAGAAACGCTCTTTGACACTTATGGTATAGAAATTGTAGGTCAATGATTTTTGATGGACGTCGCTGACAATATCAAAGACAAAAAAGCATGCATTATTCCACCAAACATAGAACACTGAAGTGAGATTTTATTTTATCAATGTTTTACCAAAATCAAATTAAAAGAAAAAAACTGACAAACATCGAGGCGATTCTAATGAAATGCATGACGTGTTTACACATGCGTACGCCGTAAAGTTGCATCACCGAAAAGGACGTTCGTTAAATTTTCATAGTGTCCCCGTGAAATCGGAGAAATACACGTCCATAGAAACCGACTGGCCAATCAAATTGTGTTTAATCATAGAAAGTTCGGGAGTGGGCGGAGCAGGGTGGTTAGTTGGTTGGATGGTATTTGGTATAAAGTGGTGGTGACCTTACTGTATAGAGTGATTGTGATGTTAGGTGACGCCGTACGCGTACATTTGCTTACGTGTTGTGTATGTGTCAGTGGATTAGACCAACGTTTAGAAATTTTCTTCGATTTCTTTGAAAAGTGTGTGCTTTAGACATTTCTGTACCTCGTACAGCTGAACATACGTAGCGCTTTTGCATTTGATGTATACATCCGAGGGCGAGAGTTTTAATGAATGTCCTTTTTAGAGTAGCTGTCATTGTGATTATCGTTTGACCTCCTTGTTGCAAACAAGGGACGGTCGTTGTATATTACCTCTATGGCTAGCAACTGTGCCGCAAGACTCATTGTCTTCATCGGTGTCTTTTTTGTTCTCGGTATGTTGTTTGAGATATTTCCATTTATAACTTTGTTTCATAGCAGCATCATTACAACCATTGAATTTAACCATGTTTTTGCTTTCATTTTATCTTCATAGCAAATGGAACGAAAACATTCAACCCCCTGCTCGAATATTACTGCCAACTAAATATCAGACAGTGAAATAGTTAAAACCTTGAAAAGTCAGTTAAGCAAAAAGCTGCATGTTTGGTCTTTTTTCAGCTTTTTTTCCAAACACGGGGGTAAATGCCAAAGTTGAGTCAAACAGTGAAGCAACAGTGAAAGAAAATATTGGAAGAATTAAGACCAGTTCGAAAACAGATGAGGAAGTTATTCAGAGGCTGGTTTACATCTTGTTGTCTGTAATTCTGATATTTGCATAGGCTGTATGTGTTGTTCTCGACCGCTGTAGTTATACTATTTGTATATTGGAAAGAAAATTCGGTTTCAGGGAGGAAGAAGCAATTAAATTGGATGGGCTCTCTGTTGCAGAGATGAAAGAGTTAAGAATTCGGGCTGAGAAACACAGTTTTCAGGCTGAAGTAAATCGTATGATGAAACTGATTATTAACTCTTTATATAAGTTAGTTCAAATTTATATGTCATTTTTTCCAAATTTAGATTGGAGTTGGATGCTTGTTAATTTGATTAACGATTTATGGGGAACTTTACTTGTCGGTCGCACTAACATTTGGTTAAGCATTTATGTTATAGAAATAAAGAGATTTTCCTTCGTGAGTTGATATCAAATGCTTCGGACGCACTGGACAAAATTCGGTTGTTATCATTGACGGATCCATCGGTTCTTTCTGCTACTGATGAACTTTCAGTTCGGATTAAGGTATGGCTTTTCAGTTTAGCTGTTCGGCAATTGGGTATTTGAATAAATTTTCAAAACATTTCGCCATCTCTGGTCGAATTTCAGGCAGATCCAGAAAATCACATATTGCATGTGACGGATACTGGCATTGGAATGACAAAAACAGACTTAATCAATAATTTGGGTACAATTGCGCGGTCAGGAACATCAGAGTTTTTGTCAAAGCTGTTGGATTCTTCTACATCATTAGAACAACAACAGGACATGATCGGACAGTTCGGTGTCGGTTTCTACTCTTCCTATCTTGTTGCAGATCGTGTTGTCGTAACTTCGAAACATAATGATGATGATCAGTACGTTTGGGAATCTGACAGTTCTTCGTAAGTTCTTATATCGATTACACTTTTTTGTTGTTGATTTTGAGTAGTTTTACTTGTTATATATGATTGTTGTTTGTTACCTTTCTTCATGAATTTGTTTAATGAATAAAATTGGATTTATTTAATTCTGCTGATTTGTAGGTTTATAGTTGCAAAAGATCCTCGGGGTGCAACTCTTAAGCGTGGCACACAAGTTACATTGCATCTGAAGGAAGAGGCTTATGACTTCTTAGAAGCCGATACATTGAAGAACTTGGTGGAAAAGTATAGTCAATTCATCAATTTTAATATCTACTTGTGGCAGTCCAAGGTTATTTATCTTATTTTTGTCTTTTTTGGCATTCAGAAGATTATGTTCACTATTTTTCAGACAGAATCAGTTGATGAACCCATTGAAGAAGTAGAAAAAGTAAATGACGAAAAGACTGAAGATGCTGATGGTAAAGTTGAAGAGGACAAAATAGAACAGAAAACCAAAAAAGTCGAAAAAACAACGTGGGATTGGGAAAAAATCAACAACGTTAAGCCCATATGGATGCGAAAGAATGATGATGTTGAAGCGGAAGAATACACAGAGTTTTACAAGAGCATTACTAAGGTTCATTAAATGAACTCTGCAATATTTATCTTCCTAAAACTTTCTCATATTTTTATTGATATTAGTTTACTTTCGGTTACTTGAAGTTGTTTCTCAAAATTTCAAGGCATATTTTTTTTTTTTAAATAATTCATCTGTAGTTTGATCTCCTTCATTCTTCAGCCGCCGTAGTTTCTCCCCAAAGATGCATTGCTGCTACCATTCTGACCGTTACCATTTTCAGGATCACGAAAATCCTCTTGCCTATGTACATTTTACGGCTGAAGGGGAGGTTACCTTCAAATCTATTCTCTATGTTCCTCGACATAGTCCATTCGACATGTTTCAGAATTATGGAAAGGTATGACTTTTTTATTTACAGTGGATCTCTTTCATTGTCGTGAATTTGTCTTTAGTTTTAAATCTCCTCCTGAATGCTACTTTTCTTAGTTTTATTAGTGTAAAAAGTTTCATTATCTTCAGGGTACAGACAATATCAAACTGTATGTGCGTCGTGTTTTCATCACTGATGATTTTCATGATATTATGCCGAAATATTTATCTTTCATCCGTGGTATAGTAGATTCGGATGATTTACCATTAAATGTTTCCCGTGAAACCCTCCAACAGCATAAACTTTTGAAGGTATTTTTGCTTGAATTGTATAACTGGGTAATCTGTTAAGTAGATACAAGGGGAAAGCAATATAAAGCCATTGATTTTCTTACATTCTTTAATTAGAAAGATAGTTTTGTTTTAGGTCATCAGGAAGAAGCTTGTCAGGAAAGTACTGGATATGTTCAAGAAGATGGAACCTAGTGATTTTGAAGATTTTTGGAAAGAATACAGCACAAATATCAAGCTGGGCATCATGGAAGATCCCACAAATAGAACACGTCTTGCAAAGCTCCTGCGTTTCTATTCTTCCAATGGAAAAGTAATGTTTTCGGATTTTCTTAGGATATCTCCATCCCTAAATAAGAGCTCTTCTGTCGTAAAAAATAATAATACCTTATTACTTATAATCATATTATATATATTTTATATTCGAATCCTAATATCCTTCGCCAGATGTTTGATCAATCAATCACCAAACATTTTTGCATCTACATTTAATCTAATCAAGATCGTTAAGCGATTAAGTTTATTACATTCTCTTTCTTACTACGAAGGACCAACTGTTATTAATCTCTGTTTTTCATAAATCAAATCTCTCCCCTAGATCCCAATTGTCATTCGAGTCGGTATAATAAGCTAACAGATATTCCACCAGAAAAGATGAGTTGGGCATTCATTCTTTGGTTTCATCTTTTTCGGTCATTCTTTGTTATTCTTTCTACGTTTGGAGTTAACCTTTAATAATATCTTATTACTTATAATCATATTATATCTTTCATTGCGCATCGCTTTGTTGGTTTAACCCAAGTGTGAAATCAAATAAAATATCTGGCAGTTGATACATTTTACGACATCTTCTGACTTATTTGACAGAAACAAAGAAAGTTTTATGAAAAGTTAATCACTTTTTGTTTAAGTAAATGACATTTTCATTGTTGCAGGGCAAAATGACTTCACTTGCTGAATATGTGAGCCGAATGAAGGATAAGCAAGAAATGATTTTTTATGTCGCTGGAAATTCACGAGAAGAGGTTATTTTTGTGTGAGTGTGTGTGTGAAATAATCAATAGTTCCTTGAATAAAATTCCAGAGGCACTGGAAATGAATAAAACAATAGTAGGTTAACGTTGGAAATTTTCTAAATCTAGTTGATATAGTTTGAATTTTATTTTTTTACAGGTGGAATCATCTCCTTTTGTTGAACGTTTATTGAAGAAGGGATATGAGGTACTGTATTTGGTGGAAGCTGTGGATGAATATACCATCCAGTCGATGCCGGAGTTCGACGGAAAGAAATTCCAGAATGCTGCTAAAGAAGGACTGAAAATTGATGACGGTGAAAGAAGTAAAGGAATGCAAGAACAATTAGAAAAAGAATTTGAGCCGCTGACGGATTGGCTCAGAAATGTGGCTCTGAAGGTAGGCAGCAAGTTTAGTTTTGACTGTACCGATTCAGCGTTGTTTTGGTAATGGCTAACTGGAATTGTCAGCTCAAAGAAAAGGTTCAGTGCGGTGGATTATCATTGTATACTGAAATAACAGGTGTGGAATCTTAAGCTATCCCATGATCTGCCAAAGAGCGGCCTATACGAACAAGTATAAAAACGATAAATGCTAAAATTTAAGTTTTTTTTTGCTTTTGTTGATTTTGTCACTGATTCTGCAGCTTTGTGTGTAGATTTGTTATTTTCGTCTTTTTTGAATTCAAATATGTAATTTATTGCATGATCTTAGAATAAGATTGAGAAAGCACTCGTTTCGCAACGTTTGGTACAATCACCATGTGCACTAATCGCATCTTCTTACGGTTGGTCAGGTAACATGGAACGGATCATGAAATCTCAAGCGCATTCGAAATCTTACGACCCAACTCAGGTTGTCCTAAATCATTGATTATCCCGGACAAAGTAAAAAAAATTGTTTCCGCATGATTCTCATAGATGTTTTGAAGGAGTTTTACGCAAGTCAGAAGAAAATATTCGAAATTAACCCACGCCATCCTGTTATCAAGGAATTACTGCGTCGCGTGAAGTCTGGCGAAAGCAGTGAGAAAGCTACTGATACAGCTGTACTACTGTTTGAAACGGCTACATTACGGTCCGGTTTCACTCTGAATGATCAGATTGGATTTGCTGAACGAGTTGAGCAGGTAACATCATTTAAATCCTCAAAGACATGTTTACTATGTTATCATTCCATCCTTGTATTATTACTGGAAATTATCCGCATGTTTTCAGATTCTGCGCCGAACGATAGACGTATCATTGGATGAGCCAGTAGAAGAAGAGCCTGAAATTGAGGAAGAGGACAAAGACAAAGAGTATGTCGAGGAAAAAGATGAAACAAAGGATGAGACAGAGCATTCAGAACTCTGAATTTTGTTATCTTATGCGCAAAGCTGTTATTTATGAGTAAAGCGAGACTTAGTTGTTGACTTTAAACAACCAGCATAACTGGAATTGTTTTATAAGAATTGTTCAAACAAATATGTAATATATGTTGGTTCGGCAACCACCTTGATAAATTTTCGAGAATTCCGCTTCTACTCGTTCAAAATGTTGTGTTTATTGGTTGTTTTCTATTTTTTTGATGTTTGTTTTGCATTAGTTTTGTCTTTAAATAATCTGTTACGGATAAGTATACTTAATGTTAAATATAAACTTAGCTGAGATGAAACTATTATCACTATTAAGTGATCAATATCACTGTTGACGGCTGTTAGCATTTCAAATCTGGTATTATTATTGTTAATGCTGTTCAGTGATCTAGCAAATATTCATTTATTGATATATCCCTTATGTTTGTTGTTTCGAATTCTATCTATTTATTTTTTAATTCTTTTTTTGTAAATTAATCTTACGAAGTTCACCCTAAACATCTTCATTACATAGATTAGGTGGGGAAGGTTATTAACTAATAGGTCTGATTGGCAGATGTGTGATAACAAGCATGATAATTAGTCAAGCACACAGTCGTAGTTTTAAGGGACGTGACTTTTATAAATTAAATAAGGAAGGACGAAACAGTACAAATGAGAAATGCGATACAGTTTTACTCTGACAACCGCTCTGTCGAAGTTGAAGCTGTATGTTTGTGGACGATCACATATCCCTTCCGTGTAACACGGATGTTGATTGCATCTACATAATGCTATGCTACAGAAGAAAAATGAACGTGTTCATGTAAGACTATTATTTGACAGCTGTGTGCTGTTTGTGCTTAAAAATCACAGGATAGAGGAAATGAAAGCAGGTACAGTAAAGAAACAAGGGATTTCTTGTAGCTGCTATGTCTGGTTTTTTGCAATCAGTCTTGGGGTTACATTTTGCTAAGATATCATGCTTAACTCGATAGAAATGTGGATGTTAGTGTACATGTGGTTATCTTAAGATGAGAAGATAAGGGAAAGGAGGGGTTTTATAAAATGTCATTCCTTGAAATTTTGATGTAGAAGGAGTATAAGGGCTTTTAAATGAATGCGTGAGATCTCGGTGATGTTAAACATGTAGAAATAGCAGAATTCAAGGATCGATCTGGGAATTTTGGAGGTAGAAGTGCACGGGTAAAGCACGTGACTGAACTAAGTATAATTCAAAATGTGCTTCAAATTTCTCGGATGAGGTGGGAAGTTGGTGGTTGCCGACCGAGTAACTGGATGATGTAATCGAAGCGCAAATTGGTTATTTTCCAGTTAATCATTCAAGTGCTGGAAGAAAATTTTTATTTCCTAATGTTGCGAGTAATTCATATTTGAAACAGTTGATTGGGTGAGGGAGCTGAGTGTGCTACTAGTTAAGGAGTGGGGATTTGTTGACCATATCTTCGCAAAATTATTCGAGAGAATTGTATGTATGATGTTATTTAAAATTAATTTTATTTCTAAGAATTTTGTAGAAGTGACCGATTTTTTTTAAATAATTGTATGGTTGCAGCTATGTGCATCTTTTTCATTTACGTTATTAATCAAAAATCTGAAACACTCAAACTAAACGTAGGATGAATTTTCAACTAATTATGATCATTAATTAATCATTGGCCAAAAAGTACGATAAATTTTGCAATGCAAGATCAGTTTGTGTTGTCAACACCCTGTTACATCAAGTGATGCTGATGTAAATTTATGGCATACAATTTGATCTTACGCCAAGAAATCTCGAAACATCAAATTTGAATTTCAAAACATGGACAAATAGATTGATCGATCTACTCGTACAATCATTTCGCTCATTTTCTTCATTTGTTCCCCACTTCTTAACATTTCTCTATTTCCACCAATTTCAGAAACCTGAACACTCACGTTCCTTCCAGTTGATTATTTCACATGGGGAAATCACGAGGTTGCATTCCTTTGCAGTGATTACATAAGGAGTAATAGTGGACGATCAGCAAACTACGGTCCGGACTGCTGTTAAGTTTTTATGAAAGCACATATGATAAAGAGTTTTTTATTCAAAACGTCATATGTGCAAAACAACTTTGCAGTCCTACCTTGAATACTGGAATAACACGTCCCGATTAATAGGATTTGAGCGTTTTTCTGTGCATCTCACATTTTGTTCTAAACTATCACAGTGTTTTTTTTTTTTTTTTTTTTTTTTTTTTAGGTATTTGCTAATTCGTAAAAATCCATTTACGATTACTTTCGTTTTGTTTTTCCCATTGTTTTCATACCTCTTTGTTTCCCCTAACTGTTAATAGGATTTTTGATCAGAAAAGTCTTCCGTAATCCAAATTCTTAGATATGGAATTAAAATCTAGCAAGATTGTATTTTAAACAATTGGATTCCGAATTAATTTAAATGCTTTTGTTTTTTACAGGCTCTCCGAAAGCAATCTTTTAGATGAGATCATTTTGCTTTGTAATTAAAATAAATATATGCTTAGAATAGATACATAGATGTGTCGTATACTTCCATTCCTTTAGTTACGTGTTCTTTATGCCATTATTGGAACGTGTTAATTGCAATTTATTCATTCTCAGGTAACATTTTCTGAATTGAATGTCCAGCTGAAATCTAGTAAATGTGAGGGAGGTTGTGAGAGTAAAATGTTTGAGTGTATGCATTTCAAATAATCAGGTGAGACGTATGACGCTTATGCCTTTTTGGGCTTGACTTTAGTTTGAATGCAGTAAATATTTAAAAAAAAAAAAAAAGAAACGAACTCTGAACTGTTACTCACTACAAAATATCAGTATACTCGTTACAAAATAACACTCAATTTTTAGGTTCCAGAACTAGAAAAAAGTTTTTTCTACCTGCAGGATGTTAAGCTGGTTCAGAATCATAACTATGGCACTTTAGCCGTTGTTATTGATCGTTTTTTTTTTTTTTTTGTTACACTACTTAGAAAAAATAAAGCATGTTTAACAGCTCTGGCTTTAAATAATTCTTTTAGTCTAAACTTTCTAGATCTCAAAATACATAAGTTGGAAGTTGATGCCGAAGGTTAAAGTGCGGAATACATTGTATAACTATTTTAATTTATAAAAATCTATTCTGTCTACAATGATAAGATGTTTGTTCAATTAACAAAACACATTCATAAAGTTTTTTTTTTTTTTTTTTTTTTTATTTTGCTTTGGATGGAGAGTCAAGCGTTTCTTTATTCAAATTATTATTTGTCCTTTTCAAAATTTTTTTCAGAGTATTTTTTATGCTTAGATTTTACATAGTTCGCTGTCCTCTCATTACAGGGATAAACTGCTGGAAATCATTTAATTTTTAAGGTATATCAAGGCTTGCTCAGTTTGTATATCAATAACCAAATTTTTAAAAATTTTCATTTCCAGTTTGATTGAAATTAGTCGATTCTCGAAATTCTTGAAGTAATATAGAATCCTGAAAATCCTATTTGGAAAAGTTTTTGACCGCTAGAAAACGGTTAGGCAAACAATCTCAAAAATATACATCGGGCACTACTTCACTGCCGTGCTTCTTCGGCTATGATTCATCACTTATAATTGAAAATCTGAATTATCATTTGAAATTAACATTTGGTCGTTTTATACTTCAGTCTTTTTAATGATTAATCATCTTGCATCCCGTTTTATCCATCTGTTGAAATGTTATGTTTGTTCTCTTCACTTTGAATATTCATTTTTCTTTATTTAAAATTCCTTTTATGTCTTGCTAAACATTGACATCCATCTGCGAACAATCCAGCATTGCAATAAAAAATTTGTTTTGGCGAGTTTCTTAAAATAATTGGAAAATCCCAAAATTGTTCATAAATCCAAAAGTACGTCACAAATCCAGAAGAAGCGGTATTTGTTAAAAGAAACACCACCTCTTCACACATTTTGACAATGCAGACACACACACACACACACACACTTAAAAGCGATCTACATTAATTGTGAAATCCTTTCCCTTCATTCCCTCTTGCCAAAATTTCTGTTTCGTAAGCCAAAAAACATGCCGAAATGACCTTTTTTCTTTCTTACTCAAATCACCTATCTGTCTGTTATGACCCTCACAGAAAAACTGTAGAATGTCTGAAGTTTTACATTGAGAAAACCTTAGATTCCACTTTTCTACTTTACAAACGTTTTTTGTTTCACCCTGCATGTTTTGAAGTACACGTTGTGAGAAAAGGGCTCTTATTATTTTGGACAGACCCTCACAGAAAAACTGTAGAATACATTGAGAAAAATCCTATACTTCCATATTTCTGTTTTACAAACGTTTTTTGTTTTTTACTCTGCATGTTTTTTGACTTTCTTATACTTTTCTTCGTCACATTATTCTAACATCTGGATGCAGACGGATTCCGGAATTGCAGTAGATTCTGATTTTAAGCAATTGATGGAGTGAAGGACGTCTGATTCAGTAAATTATTATCGTCACTGCATTCAAAAGCAGCGCATTTCTGTATCCTACTTATACTATTGGCACTGGAATTTGCAAAAGGCACTTTCAGCGTATTTTTTCTTCGCTTTCTAGTTTACGTGAAGAAAAAACAACGGAGGTTGTTGAACATTTCATCAGGAGAAAGTGAATCGGTTAGAAGTTTCTATTTGGAGATTTCACAAATCTAATCCAACTGAACTATTAATGATCCAGACATATTTATGACCACATCGAGGAAATCCAATTTACAAGAATAGATCCTCTCCAGTCGTCCTCTAACAAGTTATCCAATGACTAGAGTTTCTACAATGGAGAACTTCGATTTGGGGTTCAAAGTTTTCTCTCAGTCAATAACATTCAGTCCGACTCCTTGTAAACTTTCTTTTTTGACTATTCTATCGGCCAGTTTCCGCGGTGTAAGGGTTTCTTATTACTCTTCCTTTTTCGCTCTCCTTTCCTTCCTGTAGTTTCCTCTCTATTATTCGACCACCTCGAGATAGAAGCACTCCATTCATCATCGGTTTCATTTCTTGTATTTCTTTTTTAACAAACACCGCCTTTACCATCATTCGCTTAGAAAGTACGTGTGTCCATATGTCCAAAGCAATAGAATTTATCGTTTTCCAACTCATCTCAGGGAACTCTACGTATAATGTCAATTACATAGATGACAACCGAGAGGAAGACATCCAGAAAAGCTTGTTTATTTTCAAATTTTTGAAAATGAAATCAAATACTGGATAAAACCTGCACTCTTTAGTAGGTTAAAAATTACTTCTAACGAAACTTAATTTTGACAGTTATTTTGAACTTTCGGCCTGAAACTTTTGCGGAAGAAACCTCCTTGTTTAATAGATGATTGAATGATTAATGTTACTCAGAGAAAACGAAACTGTGATATAGCTTTACTGCTACTATTAGTTTGCAAGAATAGATTGATTACCTTTACAAAACATCCTCCACGAGTGAGCTGAACTGACAACAGATCGTTAAGAATACAAATGAAGTAGTGAAGGTGCGCAAAATCGCTGTAGGCTCATTATTCAGTAACTTAAATGCATTCGCATGTTAGCTATTTGTATATGTGTGCATGTATGCGTGTGTCTCGTTTAACGAACTCCCGTTGCTCTCATTGAAACACTGAGTACACAAAAGCAGCAATTTAAAACTTACGATGAAGACACGCACGTACTACATACGTTTTTCACTGACAACGATCTGTGGGACAACGTAATGTTCGCTCCATCACAATAGCAATATTGATGCACTGTTAGCTATGTGTGTGGATGGAGCTTGTTTTTGTCTGTTTCTCCTTACGTCCGTCATTTTGGCTGGCTCTTAGCCAACATTCGTCACGTGCAGATGGCATGATAGGCAAGTAGAATGATATGGATAGAGCAGGCGAGGAGCCAAGGAACCACGACCAACTGCTGAGACGCCTCCGCATAGACACACACGAAAGGACAGACAGACAAGCAGACGGGGAGACAGACGTTCAGTACGTCTGTCAGCATCATATGTGCGTTTTAGGACGGGTATCAATCAGTGCAGTGGTTTGTGCAAGTCTGAATGAATTGCAGTGCAATGCATCACCCTCCTCTGACGATATGATGGTATAAGAGGGATCCCCATCCCACCTTATGGCATTAACTCTTTCCTATTTTTCGCCGTACGATCGCCCACTGGCCTTGTCGCCGATACCTGATATCCGTTCCTCCTCGCCATCATTTTATCTCCAATCATTATTTATTGTTAATTAAGAGAAGTAGTATAGCAGTTACTTCTCTTGGGAAACAAGGATTCACAGATGGTACTTAGTATATGAAGTATGATCATGACAAGTTGGGATAACTCTATACTGTCATACCTCTCAGTGTCCCTGAAATAATCCCTCCTTATGACATGACTGATATATATGTATATGATCAGCTTGGAGGATTGCGTGAACAAACGGTCTAGTGTGAGCTGTTACTGTCCCTCCGATACCGGTGCAAATAACCCCAACAATCTCATCCACCTCATATTTCCTCCCTCTCTCTCTCTCTTCTTTCTCCTCGAGTTCAGATCTCTTGAGTGTCTGCAATCACCTTTTATGCAGCAGTGTTATGCCGCTCATTGCAGTTTTAATCGTGTCTGATAACGATATTATCCATCCTATCTTCGATACTTTTACGTTTAATATATGCATATAAAATAAAAATGATTTCTTCGCTTATAAGAAGTAAGGAGTGATAAGTGTCTCTGTACATTATTACAATAATTGCAAATCCTTTTGAAACATCCTTTTTCTGATCCTTTTTCCTTTTTCAAATCCTTTCTCTGAATAGGTAATTATAATTCCAGGAGGAGTTGAAATGCTCTTTATCCCATTTTTTCTTCCCATCGCAATTCATGCAATGGAAGCTTCTCAAAGTTTTTTGAATCGACATTCAAGCTGAATATTAATTTCGAGGCGATTACGTCAACTTGTTTTGTTTCTTCCATTTCTCGTTTCTGCTGCAAACATGACGTGTTAAGGTATAAATTCACGAAGATCTACCATTAGATACCAAATGATAATATCCCTGTCCATTCTTTCATTATTTCGATCGGTTTTTGACAGTGAAAGTTCAGTGCACATTTACCAGACATCTTTTTTTATGCTTGTTATACTGGCAGCGTTCTGGATAACTGTATGGAAGATTTGCATATCATTTCGCTAGGAATTATGAAATTTTAGAAAAGTCTAAATAATATATTTTATCATGTTTCTTTATTGTATTTCTCTATAAAATGAAAATAGAAATTATGTATCAGAAAAAGCCTGGTGTTTTCAAGTTTTGCCGCTTTATACATATAAAGAGATTATTTTCCGTAATTCTAGGAGAGCCAAGTTTTAACACTGAGGTAATACTCCGCGCTGTACCAGTAAAAAATCTTATTTTCTCCTATTTCTGCAGCGAATTTAAGTGGAAATTACTGAAATGTAAATAATTTCATAGTGCAAATTATAAAGGTTTGGGCACTTTTAAAATCATTGTTGTAATGTACAGAAAACTTTTATCGTTTAGCGAGTCATTTTAGTTTTGAACAGGTCATTGTACCATTGCGAGCTCACCAGTTTTGAAATATGTAGACAATATCTTGTGTTGCATGCAAAGCAGTCATACATATTTCATTCACACCTTTGCTAAAGCTTATCATATTGTATCTCCAATTTGATCTTAATAATATACTTCTTGTCTTGAGCTAAAAGAGTTTTTGATTTGGTTTCTCTAATGTTTTAGGTTTCCCCTCGGAGTCCTTTAACTACTTCCTTTAATTTCCCTTCAAAATCTCTGGAGAATGTTATATAAATTAGCTAAATTATAATCTGTTTTTGCAATGAAATTGTGATGCATCAAAACGTTGCTAAATCCCTTTGTGTGTCATAGCTGATTCAGTTCCTAGTGGTAACACTCTTTCTACCCCGCTTTGCATTCAGTGCTTGACCTCGAGTTGTTCATTGTTCAATGAAACGAACAAAGTTTTCACTGTTGTGGTCACTGGGAAACGTGAAATGTTCTTTGCTCCTTTCCTATCTATTTCTAGTTGTTTCTAAATCACAAAATCGTCGGAAAATATTAAACAATTTTCCATTCGTGAAACTTGGTTTTAGGTTAATCTCAGTAAGTGATGTCAAAGAGGAAGAGTAATTTTGTCCTGGATTAATAGAGAGAACATTCATTATATCTTAAAAATAGTTTATTATGTCAAAAAAAGACACTGTTTGAAATTACTTGTGCTGATACTGATTTTATTGTTTCATTCTTGTACATTGTGATAATGATCTAACTTTTACGACGTCAACATATTTGATCACTTAGTTGAGGATGAAGTTTTATCCCATACTTCATGTGGCACTTTTCCGTTTTCTACAAGCTTCCTCTCTTTCATACCTTGTTCTGACTGTATAAGAAAGAGAAACAAATATGAACGGATTAGTGAATTCCGATCTCACATTTAATTACACCTTTCTGGAAGAGGGAAGTGGACTTGAATTGAAGATATGAGGAAGTGTATTAGCATATCTTATTGAAGGTGGGGGGAAAATTTGTTTGAATATTCTTCCTTATTAGCATTAACAATCATTTGTTTGAGATGGGTTATATGTTCCAGATTTTTCTCCTGAAGTAATTTCATCTTTTAATTACATACTTATAAATACATACCACTTTGTTTAGAAGTTTGAGTATGATTGGACCTTGCTAGTGTTGTACAGGGAAACAAGTTTTAAGATTTGCGTGAGTGTTCCTTATTCTGTTACTTTCTGAAAATTTAACCTCGTGAGTTGGGTAGGGAAAAATCTTTTTGTTATCAGCTCAGAATTAAATGTAGGAAATTGCATGTTTGGACATCGTAACTTAGGGTACTTTTATTGTTGGTATAAGAAGAAATTGGATGGAATGCTAAAAAATGATAAGCGGAAATGTTGTTTTAGTTGAAAGCTGTAAGTTTCTGTAACGAGATTTTTTTATTTCAGAATTGAGATAAGATAAAATGTTTGGAAGAAAGAAAATTCGATCTCATAGATGGTTATTGATGTAAGAATCTAGCGATGTTGAAAAGCGTTTTCCCAAGAAGATCAAAAAAACGACCACTTGAACATGTCACTAATGATAGTGGCAATTTTTTAAACAAAGCAGATGGAGAAGATGAAGTGATCAATAAGTTTTGGTTAGCAAACTTCATGAAAATATATCTGCTTGATCATCTGAGATTAAGGTACGGTATTTTGAGCAGGTTTTGGGGATGCTGTTACAATTAAGATTAAGAAAACAGAATAATGTACTTTCCTTCCTACTTCCTCTACTTCTTCTCGGAATATCTGTTAGACTGAATTGATCCTCCTTTATAGTTATTTATTTTGATGTAGAAATAATGAGATATTACCGAAAATCTACTAATTTAGTTTTTGTCACGATAAAAAGCTTAGTAAAGAATCACTACGACTGGTTATTTTGGCTGAAAGTGAACGGCGGCTGTTGTTCGATAGCGAAACTGTTTTGCCGGTGAATACGCCTGATATCCCGGCTAAAACACCACTTTCAAACTGTGGTCGGTTTCGGGTAAATTATGAATTTCTTTCAGAATACATACGTACTTTCGTGGGTTTAAAAAGAAGACCAGCATATTTCAGTTTTATGGGAGAAGTTGTTATTGGCTGTATCTGTTCTGATGAGGATTCAGTGGATGTCGATATTGTTGTTAGCATTCATTTAAGAAAAAGTCATTTTCGATAGAAACTTATATGAAACGATGATGTTACCGAAAGTTTTCAGTTTCTAAGACATCGTCCAGATGTTCCCTGTATTGGACAAATGATATTTGGCTCGCTGTCCACAACAAAAAATGAATCTTTCAAAATACATTCTTTAAGGTAGTTTTCACCTGTTAAAATTATACAGTCTACAGATTTCACCTGTTAAAATTAGCGTAACATCCTCTCATCTCATGGAGAGTGACGTTGCTTTTGCAAGCTTTGATGTGATCAGCTGTCAGAATGATTTGTACATGCAGACATATCCGGTGCAAACAGGAAGTAGATGGATTAATAGAAAAAGCCTTGGTGATCTAGGTAGGAAAATGTAGGTATAGTGCTGCAAGAAATTCATTGTTTTTGAATTTTTGACAGAATAGTATACTGTATGTGTATAAGAATTTATTTGTTACTTTTGCTGGGTTTTCCTGTACTACTAACGATTCATTCTGCTAGCGATTAGTTTCGAAAGGATAAAAATCCTTTTAAATTTTTGAAAAATAGTGAGGGCGAGTTTTACGTTATCGCTGGCCAGATTTTCTTCTCTTTTAAATCCTTGGTTTTATACGTTTCATATTTCATAGAATAGAATGACATAAGAGTAGAGTTTTCAGAACTTTTTTTTTTCAGTGGTAGTAAACAAGTTATGGTAAGTCGCATTATTTCAGTCCCGAAAATGGCAGGACAATCAAACAGGTATCACTTTAATATCATAGTGCCATAAGTGTTTTTGTTTTTATATTTGCAGTTCATTTGCCAAATCATCTGATTTCGACCTGCCCACTGCTGCGACTTTATTATTTTACTTCTCAGTTCCAAAATTGAGAGGATTGGTAATTCAGATTTTTTATTCTGAATTTAATCGAATATATGGATTTTCACAGAATTAAGTGTTGAGGATTTATCTGCATTAATTCTTTTAGCTACAACAAAATACCCGTTGGTAGTACTAGTAGTGCTGATTCGGAAAGCACTTATTCAACAGTTTGCTCACTGGAAGGATTGCGCAGTCGACCACATTACAGCTCACAATTGACTGATCCTCCTGAAGGTTTCACTTAATATTTCTTGAAATCACTGTTGTTTTAGTTTTACTGTTTTAAAACAATACATTTACATTGATGCAAAAAAATTATATAGATATACAAACGAATACATCACAAAGACTAATGACATTCCAGTTTGGACTACCAGCGATCGTTCAGTTGTTGACATGTTAAGCTTTTTTCAAAATTACCTCCGTTTATGTAACTTTATTTTCGTTTATATGACTCACTCTATAATTTTGAAACACTCCATATCTGGTGACTATGTACCCTGATTTTCTCGATGAAATTTATATGCAACAGTTGAATTACTGAAAGACGCATGTAAAATTTGTTTCTAGAATATAGTAGAATTGAATTTTTTGTAGGTTTTATCCGAGTGCGGGATGCTTTCTTACAATTGGACACCGAAGAAGGAAGTATAAAGCCTTGCCGGTCTTTCTCACCTAGTCGTCTTTCCCGGTATCGTCGTATGCAACTTGCACAGCGGGGCAATTTATGTGATGAAAGTAAAATATTTGCATTTTCCGAAGCTTCATCAGTAGTTTCATATGACTAATACCCATAAAATCTAATAGAAGAGGTTAACTGAGAACATTTTAACTGATAGAATAAGAGTCATTCCAAAAGTAATACTCCCTGATTAAAATAAAATATTAACTGCTATCATTTTTTCATGCCGTGATTTATGGTGTTTCCCCCTTTCTACCTTTAATGGGGCTTAAGATGGGGAAAAGTTGGTGTTTTGAGTAATTTTGGATTGAAGAAATCGTAAAAAATAAGTGTTGTTTCGGATTTTATTGAGCTTGCAATAAGTCATTAGAACTTTTTATGAAATTCTTAATTTATTAAACTTTTTATGAAATTCTTAATTTTTTCAGTTTTGCTTAAAAAAGGAGATACTATTATTTTCAAGAATAACTGTAAATAAACTATTGTAGACTACTATTCAAGGTGTTCAATATTACATTTTGTGGTATCTTCTGTTATGTCCAGTAACTTCAGGATAATGCATTTTGTGTCTGTCTTTCATTGACGATTCCCTTACTTATCTGTAAGGAATCGTCAATGAACTCAAGATTCACTGTATACACTCAAGATTCTCAAGTATACATAAAGTCTTCAGAAACTTCTCCATATCTTGTAAGTCTCCATTACTGAAGTTGAGATTAACATAATCCAAAAGTTCATTACTAAAATCAAAGATTTTATTGTCGCTTTTTTTTAAAGACAATAAGCGATTTATAGCGAACATTCATTTTCCCAAAGTTGCACAAAGTTACATTAGCAGGGTTTCTTGATGCATAAACTATGAAACAATTCATTTCCGAAATTGATGCACTTCATTCCATTCGTCACTTTTGACTTCATTAAGTGTTCTCCAATTTGTACGTTAGGCATTACCTTTTATTTGATTTCTTGTTTTATGTTTGAGAACATTTGTCGTCAGGCGACTTTACAGTGTAATACCTTTTTCATTCCTGTAAAATTCTTTAGTTCCTTGATTTTTTGAGATGATATTTTTTTTCTGTTGATTTTAATATGGATGGAAGATCTCTTTTTCATCTCTGTGATATCAGGGTCTGCCTTAATACCGGCCAGAGCATAATGAGAAAAAAAAGTAGCACTAAATCGTTTTTTTCTTCTCTAAACGGTAGTGTCTGTTGTATCAAAACCAAAAATCAGTGGTCTGCAAGATGAAGGAAAATTATTCAAATAGAAGGTATTAATGATTCGTAGTACGGATGCTTTATGATATTGGGTACCGGAAAAAAAGTTCCAAAAAAATTTTAAAAATTAGGTTTAAAATCAACGTGAAGAAATGCAAATATGCCTTCCCATAAATGTGCTGGATTTATCTTAATTAAAACTAAGGTGGAAATAAAAAAAATTCAGAGTAGATGTGCACTTTTTTGTGAATATATGGCAAGGGATTCAAGAAAAGTAAGGTATTAAGAAATAACAAATCTGGTTGTATTGAAATTATTACCAAAATTGTTTTATCCATTATGGAGTTGCTTATCTTCCACAGAAGAAATACTGTTAAGAGTTTCTGTTCTGTAATTAATTAGAGATACTTTTCTAACTCCCAAAATTTGACAATTTCCCACTGCGTTTTGCTGTTACTGTAGTAATTATTATTGCTGTGATTCATATTTAAGCAATAATTAAACTGTCTTTCAGATAATTCCGGTCGTTGGTGCATGCGAAGTCGTTTGAGTAGTTGTAGTTCAATAGCAGACGAAGAATCGAGACAGATCGCAATTGGAGTTCTATTTCGGTGAATTTTTTTCAGTACTTTGTTCTCCACACATGACTTTATGCAAGCAGCCTGGAACTCTGGTTGAAATGATGGAAAAGTGGTAGGAAGCTAACCTGTACTCCCCAGACAAAATTTTATGCTGACTTATAAAACGACCAATTCGTAGTACTCTCGTCTTGGCCATCATGAAACTTTATATGTATATGAGATATCGTATTTCATATATTGCTTGTCATGCGTTGGAATAGCCCAGTTTTCAAATTACCGAACAAGAGTTCCGGTGAATGGTTTTATTTCCATGTATTGTCTTTTCCAGAGAAGAAGAGAAACAGTTTTTGCTTTGCCATATTCCTCTTATTGAAATTGAAATCATTAAACTGGAAGCTCAAATTCTGAAAGCAACACTTTCTCGCACCCGTTTTTTGCATTTATTATTTGAGGTTGGTTTGGTGCATGTATTTCTCATATTTGAAAATTTGTGCTGTTATAGGTTTGGTTCCGCTAAGATGACCCTAAATGTTTGCTGAGATGACTTTCAATGTTAAGTTCGTCATTATTTTATATTTGTTTAAATACGGACTTATTAAGTTTTTGCAGAAATATATAGTACGTAGTTTTGATTATTTGCAGGCGTGGTTAGAATTTGTACATAATGTTTGTCTGTTGTACAATTCATACAGGTTTCGTTCTCCCGTTTGGTTGAGTTTAATGAATGAAAGGGAGTATGCTTCAACAGCTAACAACTTCTGCACTAATTTAGCTGCACTGATTTGTGAATATGATTTGAAATCCACGCGATAGTGAGTTTTATTTTCCTCTTTAAAGTTATCAAAAAAAAACTTTTCCCTTTCGCTTACAATGTTTTATAAGTGTGACTTAATTATTCGAAATTGAAAGTGTTTCAGCTTTCTATCCACTTTATTATCTTGTGTTTTGATGAACCATCTTGCGTGGGTCGCCAGTGTTACTCCATCGGAAGACTGTGAAGATCTTCATCGTTCGCTTCTGATGGGAACGGTAAGAATTTGAAATGTATCTTCAAAACCTTACATTTACATCGACCTTCTTAGCTCAGGTGCAAATCATGATAAGATTGGTTTGTATATCCCAAAATTCGTCTGTAATTATACAATTTGAAGCTGTGCTAAATTTTGAATTCCAGAGCGGAAGTTCAGATTGTATGCGTTATCCCTACAATGCGCAGTTAGCTCAGTATATGGAAATAAGTGGCAGTGTGGGCGGTGCTACACGTTTAGCTCGAACAGTTATCATCGGAAATGACATGAAATTAATCACGCATTTGCTTTATGTCCTCACATATTTTGTTCGATGTTCAGCAATTCAGCCAAATGGAAGTAAAGGTATTTCTAAATCTTCACGTACCTGAACTGCTTTGTTGCATTTAATAATTGGTTGTTTGTTGGATAATCGATTTTTCTTAATTAACAAGTTAATACACAAGAACTTATGACTATTAGATGAAGTTTGAGCTTTGGAACTCTTCCATACCCATCAAAAGGGCGTCGGGTAGCATCGGTGAATTTTCAAGCGTTATCAGGTTTTTACAGCTGACAAATGGAATTCACATCCAGGAATGAGGTCTTTCTCACCGACCAGTTGTAACGAAAATAGTAATATTGATTTTGGCAAGAAATACTCGTTAAGAGAGGAAGGTATGGTGTCTAAAATTAAAACCGGCTTTCTTGGAATTTATTTGGAGTATGGGAAAGCTTTCAGTTATGAATATTGCTGAAATACAATTTTAAAGCTAAAGAGCCAGAGTTCGTGGTTCTTCGGGAGACAGCAGAACCGGGTGTTAATGCGAAACGTTCTGGATGGTGTTTTCCGTTAACATGTGACACTGATGATTCGACGAATTCAAGTTTGGCTTGGTCCATGTTGGCTGGTCCTTGTGATTCTTATTGCTCACACTTTGTTATATGCGGGTTACGCTTGGCTGCCATTGACTTGGAAGAGGTTTGTTTATGTAGATTTCAATTAAGTTGTGTTCATTTTATTGCATTGTGAGGAAATCTATCTGCTAACCGTTCAACATTCATAAATCTGATTCTTCAGAATTTTTTTTTTTTTTTTTGATGCTTCTGTTTAAAAGCGACAGAATTCATTCGATTTTTAAATATGCAGCCGTTTGTCAAACTCTTTTTTGTTTGCATAAAGGATTTAATTGTTGTCTATTGATGTGTAACAGTTTTTATTTTGACTAAAGCTTCATTTAATGTGTTATCACTCTGTGCTGTGCGACATAGAAAAAAAAAAGAACGAATACCTGGGGAGACAAGCACTAAAAAGTGGAGCACATAAAGTTTAAATTGTTCATGTCAATACCTTTAGTTGCGCACTACTTTTCCAGACTTATTGTTCAGTGATGTGCCACATAAAAAATGGGGAATCAGAACTGATCAACACATCATTTCCCGAGTCGTCCTTTTCATCAGCTGCTAATTCTGCACCACTTAGTCCAACTGTTGTAGTACTTGCCGATGCCACGAACTATACTGTGAAGGTTTGATTTTGTTCATGAATGATTCCACAAGAAGGTCAACTACGCAGATTTAAAATTTCTAAATTTTCGAATTAAACACTTTTTTCTTAACGAGTTCAATTACGAAATGATGTTTTCGATATAACATATCAGTACAGTATAAATTGATAATTTGTTGAATTTCATTCCCTAATGTTATGGAATTGTGTGATGCAGATGATATCGGGAGATGATACAAATGTCGGTGAAAGTCTAATGACGGCACCATGTGATGCAGTAGTTACGATGCTTGAGCAGTTCGGTGATTTGTATCGGCTTGGCGCAGCGCCAACATTTTTGTTATCATTTATTGAAGACTGCTTGAGTCATATCTTGACACGATCATTGTCACTGGTGGAACTATTGGGTGGTACCACAGGAAACAAAGGCAGAACACAGGTTACACCGTCCACAGTCACGGCAGAACGTGTTGTGAGTGTTATTGGCTGTGATTATTCCGATTTACGTCTTATTGTTAATGTTGCTGCTGTATACTACCCTTCCGTTTTACAAGCTATTATATAAGCAGTGTTTTAACTAATTCTCCCTATGCTTCTTTCACATTTCATTATGAGGCCTTCATTATCTGTTTAGAACAATGATTTAAAATGTTCACAAGAAAACAGGAAATTCAGTCTACTTTTTGAATAAGATTTCTAAACAACACCCCAAGCTTTCGCTGCGAATGTTATAGTCTTTCTTCGTCCGTACTTAACTTACAAGCGAGCTATTGTTTCCCAATATGCCATTGCCTTGCATTTCGTCGTGCATTATTTGTTTCAAATGGTTTTATTTGCATTCTTTCGAAGACTTCTTTTTACTCAATTCCAAACACTCAAAAAAACTTTGCTCAGAAATGACTGGTAATATTCATATACTTTGTATGATGGGAATTTTGTGTATCGTCACTCATATTTTGCAGCCTGTTTGTATTTCTTCATGTATATCGATTAGTATGCTTTCTACCCTTTTTTTTTTTTATGGTAGAGCTTATGTATGATAGCTGTACAACTTCCTCCGAGTAAAAATCAATTGTCTTTCCATCTGCAGTATACATATATATAAAAGTATCTTCAATTGTCGAAGGATCCATTTCGTAACTCCCTTTGACCAGAATAAACTGAGAAATGCGCATATCATTTATTGACGCTTTACATTTAATCATGAGGATATTATTTAGTATGGACTGTGGTACAGACCAAGTGTCCTGGTAACTAGCATTCCTGTCCTTTGCAGTGGCTGAATAGCTAGAAAGATAAATCCAGTCTCTAGACTGCATAAACCTGCTAGACTGAGGGATATTATCCTCGGCCAATCAACGCGAGCCGTAATTCAGTACAGTTGCGTTGCTGTTTATCTCTTGTGGTTACTACCTACAATTCGTCAGATGTAGCTCAAAGAAATTCTCGTAGGGCCCGTACCAGGGTCCCTAATTTTTCCACCGTGTGACATAACACGGCTGGCCGATCTACTTCCTTCTCCCTTAGACTCACCGTTGTTCTTTCATCTCCCTTCACCTGCTTCGGTGCGTCATCTCTCTCGGATATTCTAGAATGGATTTGTCCAGAGCCAGATTCCTTATGTTAGTTGGCTACATGGACTCATCGAGGTCGGATGAGAAGTTTGATTTTAGAGGACCTAAAAGTTAAGCAAATCATGTATTTGTGTGGTTGAGGATGGGAGATTAATGCTTGGGAGATCGGTAAGATTGATTAATCTGATTAAAACGTGTGGATCAACAAAGTTTGGAGAGTTGTGTAACATTTCCTTCAAGAAAAAGGTCGTGACATAAATTTTTTGTGTTGAATTTCACTACTGTGGGATTATTGTTGCAGAAATCATTGCTGATCAATAGAATTGCTAAGTCGTTATTTGCTAGAAGTTGGAAAAGTGATGAAACTCTATGTGAAAAGAGTAAATGCAAAGGGTGGCGTCTTCACAATCACTGTAACCTTCTCCTATTTCGTTTTGCTTTACTCTATCTTTGGTAATTTTAATCTGTTGTAAAAGTAGGTAATAATGAAGTTGTTTATATTTTTATCAAGTTTTACCTGTTGTATTTAGGTTGATGGTAAAGATACGGTAGCAAGTTTGAAGCAAAGAATTGGTGGTGTTCTGGACCTGTTTCCAGATGCTGTGCGTTTGCTTCACCAAGGACATCCTCTCAGCAGTAAGTTTTCTGGAATTTCTTCCTTTCAGGAACTAAAATAGCACGTTTGTATGATTGCATACTTCTGATAACAAAAGCGGGAACTAAAGCAGATAATGTTGTTTTGAATTGGATCTCCTTGATTTATGCTAGCGAAATGTTTTCCATGCCAGGTTTTGTCAATATAGCATGATTGGCTTTTTTTCTTACCGAAGTTGACTTTATCTTAAAATTAAAGATAATTTTCGTGCTACTTTGAATATCGAAGGACGAAACTGGACATAAATACCCAGCCGTGGGAGTTTGAGTTGTAGGTGCAGAGGCGAGTCTTGGATCTTACGGTATCGAAGATAGCAGCCGAATAAATGTTGTTTATGTTCCATCTACTGACATGAACTCGACAGTCCCAAAAGTTTTGAGCAGCTTTCTTTTTGATCACTGTCCTCCAAATGTCCTGCCAACGATTACCGAGAGATACCAATTCGTTAGTAATTTCGATAAAAATTGTTGCATTAATAAACGAAACGACATTAGCCGAACTGGCATTAAAATTAGTTAATAAGAGATCAAAATATGTAGTTCTCTGGAAAAAAAACTTCAGATCCACAATGGATTTCAAATCTTTTATTTTACAGTACCGAGGCTGAAATTTCAAAACATTTATATAATTAGTTTGAGGAACTATTTCCTTCTTTAAGAATTTGATTGCCTGCCCTAAAAATCCTTTTATTCAGAGTTTGGCAAAAAAAGTTAAAAGCTTCAATTTGGATGAATTGGAGCGCTATGCAAAGTTCAGGAACCAACACATACCTTGATTTCCGCAGTTCCCATTGCATGCGACTCAACTAAAGCAAATATCTGTTGTCATATATTCCAATACGACTCATATGTTCGTGTTAATTATCACACCTGTGTTTAATTCAGCAGAATGATTTTCGCGAATAGAAACTGTGCTACTCGATCATTGTTCCCTCACCCCGACGGTAAAAAAAATTTCTTATTTTAAAACTAACCACTTTCGACTTTTGTAGTAAGTAAGGAAGTCGAAATTTTCATTAACAGGTAATTAAAATGCTACAGAGTTATGGGTTGGTTTCAAAACTGAATTACAGAAGCAAAATTGGACCTGTAAAACGATAAAACAAACAAAAGCTAGAAATCAAAACTAATTGTGATCAGAAATTTTGATAGATTGTAATATCCTGGACGTAAAGTATTTAAAAACTGACACACCGAGAGTGCTGAAGTAGAGTCAGCTAAAGGGAAAAAAAATTTCGAAAAATAAAAACTTATATTTAAAAAGTAATCACTGAAAACAATATCTTCAGGAAGATTTGGTATTTCCTTGCAGCTATTTTATGGGTAATGAGTTAAAATCACACTACGGTAATGATAATAAAAACAAATATAAAATCCATATCACAAAGGAAGGAAACAAGATCAAACAAGTCGAACTATTTAAAATTTATTAGATAGATGAGACACTCTCATTGTCGTCGAATTCTCTGAGATCCATTTCTATTGCAGTCGCCTGCAACTGATCTAGTCCAGAAACTAGTTCCAAATAAAGCGGACTATTGAAAACTTTCAGCAAGAATTGAAAGCCTTCCGAGCGATATGCAGTTTGCACGGCAGCTCCACAGGCGACACAACGCTCGAAACGCTTGACGGCTGGGGTCATCTGCAAACAGTTTTTATTGAAGATGAGGAATTTTTAATATAAATTAAAAACTTCACCGCTGAAACCACCACGGCCTTGTTGTAAGTGTTTCACCTGCGTAAATCTTGAAAGGAAAGATCTGATTTGATGTGGTGTTGCACCGAGAACAGTTGCTGACTCATCATTTTCTCCAAGACGAGCAGGAGAGCCTCCCATCTTAGGATGTTGAACAACCGCTGCAAGTAGTTCAACCGCTGCACCAGAAGCAGCTAGAGATATACCTGGTCGACTAACCTGAAAGGCAATTCATGGCAAAGTCAAAGCAAATAATTCATTTCAGATTTTTTTTTTTTTTTTGGAACACATTGGATAATTAAACTGGGTCTTCAAGTTAGGCTAACTAGGACTCATTTGGTAATTGACCAGATTAAGACTTAGTTAATAAACATTCCCTTAAAGAGGAAGAATTAGTGTGACAAAAGGAAATAAAGAAAGTGCTCGCCGTGCATTGTTGGTCCATGGTTCTATCAACAGAAGAATTACCAGGTGCGGTCACATCACTACAAAAATAACAACCCAACTGAGAACCAAGGATAGTGTTAAGATCACTTTGTGACTGCTCTTCACTGGTTTCATCATCAGAAACACCATGACGAATTACGACAAAACAATCGAAGCCAAGCGCAACGCTAATTGCCAACTAAAACCATCATTCACGAACAAAGTAATTGGAATTTTTGGATTAGAAACCTAAAAACATAAAAAAAAAACTCAACACAGCACAGTCAAAAAAATCAGAATGAATAAAATACAAATGGGATCGAAAAGAACAAACTTTGCATTGGTAAGTTGTTATAAGTGTTGGCAACCACCTTGCTTCTCTACTGTCAAGTAACAGAAAGGTTACATCATGACGCTTCACAAGGTCTTCCAAACGTTTCACGATTCCCTCAACTTCTTTCTCCTCTGTAACAAAAGTATAAAGACAACTGCAGTGAAGTAATGATATTACTTAATTCGCGTACATCACACAACGTCAAAAAATGAACCTTGTTTTGAAACGCTATGACCTGGCATTGGTATTTTCAAACAAACGCCTTCAGCGTTTATTAACGGATTTATTTTACGAAGACCTTCCGCGGCTGTAACAGCTTTTAATTTCCCTCCATTCGCAGCATCATCGAAAGAAAACAGTGATTGTCTGGAAAAATTATATTGATTCAAATACACCGATATCACTGACTTCGTGAAACTTTGAGAGTGGAATATATACATAGAGTTAGTTAGTTCTACGTTCCAATTAAATATTAACAATTTTTCCATTTAAATATTTCACTAAAAGCAGAGTTTTCTCGAACTTAGATAAGACTAAAACCAAAAAAATAATAGACCTTACGACATTACTGTAAGATATACGAGCATTATCGACAAATGTGAAATTTTTAACACCCCAACCAAGAAGTGAACGTGCCACATTACAACCCAGTGTACCAGCACCTAATATCAAACATTTTAAATTAGAAAAACGCTGAAGATTGATACTGGGCACCAAACGCCATCGAATCAGGCGCAAATTTAGTTCAGCACTAAAGTCCATTAATCTGAAATGAGAAGTTGTTCAAAGTACTATCAATCAGACTACAGTCATTATTAAGGCTAATAAAAACTGTAGGAGGCGAAATTGAGTCTCGTATTGTTATATACGTTGATTTATTTTCGACTTAAAAGTGTTCGTTTGCATTTCATTTAGCATTCAAGTTTTTTCAAAATATAGAAAAAGAAAAATAGAAGGAAGGCGTAGGACAAAAATGTCAGAAAAAAACGCACGATAAGGGTGAGTAAACGAACCACATGACAACCAAGGTTAGTTAGATGCTTTTACAGTTTCTTAATCTCTTCGTTTTCACTACTTTTACAGCAAGAAATATATCCAAATACTCGAATTAGCCAAAAAATTACACTAAGACATCATCATGAATTTCTGGATTTCTCCTCAAATTTCCAGTTAATATGAGTAACGAAATCATAACTTACTTTAGCGGATCTAGGCTTCCACGTAGATCGATAAACGCAGGGGAGAGTGAACCTTTCACTCTCTCCCACCCAACTGCATCTGTGCTGATAATACCGCTCGCTTCCCAAGCTAGATGCATAATGACACTAGGAACACTACCACTTCGATAACACACAAACTTGGCATTCTTCAGATCTTTTCTGAACAAAAATGACTTCAAAACCACGGGAGATAACAAATAATTTTGGTTTGCAATACTGAATCAAATCTACATACCGAACATAAGCTATCGCAGCTAAGAGGTTCCTTAATGGCCATCCAGGAAAAGCTGCCAAGGTAGATGGATCTGCATAAACGACATAGACGTCATTGCTCCACACGAAGGTACTTAGAAGTATTGAAGATAAAGGAGTGGGCGTCTTACCGACCAGCAAAAACGGTTCATTGTGATGTAATGCAATGAAAACTTGAATTAAAGAAGTCACTTCGGCTGAAAGCTGTGTGGGATCTGATAACATCCTTACTGATTGTGGATAAAGAAGTGCAGGAATACAATTCCAATACCGGAAGGTATATTTTTTCAGATCCTATAATGGAATTATGATGATTACCATGATAAGATGAGCTATTAACGTGAATACAATCCCAAAAATTTCCAAAAATTCGAAATACAAAGAAATGACAAAATACAAAGAAAAAAGTGGAAAGCAAACAAAAAAACTGACCGGATACACCGTTAGATAAAATGTATTTAATAAAGACGGTTTTTCAAGCCAATCCAAAGACTCGATGCACTTTTTCACCTGAATATATGAATTTACGAAAAGTGACTTACTATCTTCGAAATCTTATATTTCCAGCATGAAGAAGCAACTAAATAAAAGAACTAAAAAAAAAAGATTGAAGTGTACTAAGAACTGAATTTTAGATAAAAATATCTAAATTGATGAATGAAGTGTCGGAAAAAAGTTAAACAGAAAGCAAACATCTACGATAAAAAAGAACAAACCTTTTGAGCAGCATTACACAAGATTTGCTTCCTATCAAGATTTTTGAATGTTTCATGAGTATTTACAGCAAGCACTAATCCATTCACAGGAACCACATTTTTGTTCCACTCTGATTTGGCCAAAAATGCATCAAATGATATGGACAACCTCGTATTTGATGTCCCTGGATCTTCTGTAACATTGATTTATTATCAAATCTAAGCAAATAAAAACAGATTAATTCCATTCAGACTTCGATAAATTAGAATAATGAAAATTTGTCCCGGTAGAGATAAACTTCACCATCTAACAAATTGTTTTTTAACTTTCAGTAAACTATAAAATTAACACTGCTATATTAATGGTAATCTATGTATTCCGTTTCATTAGCCATCTTAAATGCATTATAGTACAAGTAACTCTTAAGTGAAAAATTATGCTCCAAATTAGATCATCATTAGAGAATAAATGAATCTCAAAACTGGACAGAAAAATGATTTCCAATTTCACTTGTATTCGGCAAAATGTTTAGGATCGCAGCGGTACCCGTAATAAACTTAAGCACTCCTAGATAAATACGATACAAATTATATCAGTGCTATTATTAAGAAAAGAATATTTCTATGCAAAATTAGGCCAGTAATCGTTTTCATAGGATAAGGTTAATGCCACTGTAGATAAAAACTACAGCAACCTATTTAAAAGGTAACTAGAAATCACCGAGCTCATCGACGAACGCTTTTGCAAAAGATAACTGTTTACAAAGATTTTTTTGAAATAAAACTCAATTAAAACCAAAAAAAATCTATTACGGTTGCAATATGTAGCAGTGATTGAGTGTGGTTGCTCGTCCAACTTCCAGTCATTCAACTTGCGCATGCCCAACTCATCCCAAAACAATGGGTCGACGAAAGTTGTGAAGGAAACAAATTTTACCGCCATCTCAACCACAGTACTTCAATTCGTTTGAGTAATCCCAATCAACAAAAACAGTGCGATTCGAATTTGCAGTTTCTCCAACAAACAAAATCTCCTCCAAATGAGCTCAATAATTAACAAAAGTATGGGATTTCAACACTAATATGAACCTCACTGCAATACTAGTGGTTACGGCACTCTTTACCTAATCCGTACATTATACAATAAATTCGTAAAAATTCTTAAAACGTATGTCATACAAGCCATTTGAAATTTGACAAATCATCCTTCAATCCCTTCAACCTCTATTTATATATTCAGTGTAATATCTATTTATATATTATATTCAATGTAAAACTGCAACAGACAATTCCGAGGATGGACAACAGTTGAGAAGCTCGATATTTACTCATTCATTTTATTTATGTTTGCATGATTGCAATAAAAAGGATACATTAAATTCGACGAAATAAATCAAAAGAAGCAATCCCAAAACAATCAAAGCACACTTGATAATTAAAAACACAGTAACGCGGAGAAATTTTGAAAGGAAAAAGAAAAAACGCAAAAGGCTATAACCAATTAATTTCTGAGCCTCAAGCGCAATTATATATATTTAATGAAGAAAGGAATATTGAAATATTGAAACAAGATAGAAATGTCCAAGAAATTCCCCAGGAAAAAAGATGCAGTGCTTTTCATATGTACAAATATACACATATTAACATCAGTTGGTAAATTCATCGGTTGGCTAACGAAAAAATAAATCTTTTTTTTTGTTAGCCAGTAAATAATTCGGATGTTTCTACAAAGAATTAATATGTATACAGTGATTTCCTGAATAAATATATATACCAAGTGTTTTCTATTCAAAATTTGAAACCAGTGGGACAGCAATGGACAAAGACGATATAGCACTGCATCATTTTTTTTTTTTTTTTTCAAATGGAGGGGAAAACGAAAAACTCAGAAAAACACGGACAAACATAACAGTATATAAAAAAGTTGAAATTTCGAGATGGAATCAATAAAAACTAGAAAAATTTAAAACATTTGCATGTAACTCCATCTAACTCCACTAGTAACTCCATCTGTAAGGAATTCTGACTTTTCCTCGCACTTCAGAAAACTGATTTGGATATTGATACAAACAAACTATATTAAAGTAATTGGCAGCTTGAAAATGTCGAGACAAAACTGAAGGCGTGCATTTGAAGTTACCCCAATCTCTGAGAAGGCAACGAACTGAAGGTATCCCAGTGAAGCTCTAAAGGATTCTGACAACATTTTGTGCTGGCAGTCATTGCTTCACAATATCAAGCACTGAAAGCAATTCGTGCAAATGAAAAGCAGCCATCGAAGTAATGAATCCGTAGACTAGAGAAAAAATTAAAATAAACAAACGTTGTAATTTTTGCTTGGTCGTATAGCTTGTGTTGACGAAGGTAATACACGTACTCGTTCATGCTGCACATAATGATCTTCAGCTGATGTACTTGTTTCATTAATGTGCCTAAAAATAATTCCTACAAAAGAAAGGCAAGAAAACAAACAATATATCAAGCAAAGCACATTCATCAAATTCCAAAATATGGAGCTCACAACCAATCAGAGTGGCAGCTTCAAGTATCAATTCATTTTAAAAACTCGCAAAACATGAAATTTCAAAACGTACTGTTAGAGACAGATTAAAAAATAAAAAAAATCAACTTAAGAAGCGGAAAAAGGAAAAATGCTTAAATAAAAAATCAACTTAAGAAGCGGAAAAAGGAAAAATGCTTACGTGCTTCGACTTTGCATACTTTTTTTTTCAGCTTCTTGTATGGAGAGAGCTAATAAGAAACTAAAAAAGATCTTTTTAGAAGTGCTGAACTGAGATAAGTGACAGAAAGGAACAACAAGTCTGAGCTTTAAAGATAATTCCTTGAAGATTTGAAATTCCAGTACTTTATGATCCAAAACTATTTTGATATTATGACAGGCTATTTAATCTAATTTATATTAGCCAAACAAATTTTTAACTCGCCTGCAAATATTATTAAAAAGAAATCAAACAATAAAATCTCAGGCGTTAAAGAAGCAAACAATTGTTTAAAAAAATTAGAACTTACTCAGCACTCTCGTTAGCAAGGATGCTCGATTTATATGATGTGCTAAAAACTGAATTGACGAAGGTAGAATTCCCATCAATACAATCCAATGTTTCCCACACAACCGCAGATTCCCCCAGAAATCCCATATCAGTAACTAGAACATACAGTGCATCCTAAAATAAGATATCCAAACAATTTGTGTTAGACACTAAGATGCAGTTCGTGTAAGTCACTCAGACACTAACAAATAATGAGGCACAATAACAGCTAGGAATTATTATCGGATGTATGTAATTTCGCAGCATATGAATATCCATAAACCTTTTGCTTTGCTAATGTTTGGAAATGATTGTTTCGAAAAAGCACAGCAATTTCACCATCGTTAAGATTAGATAGAAGTTCGGCAATTCCCTGCGTTGTCAATTGAGATGCACTAGAATCTAGGAAATTTCTCAGCATATAATTTTCGGATTCATTGTTTGTACTAACAATTTTCTCCACTATTCGATTGTAACTTAATCCATCTATCAATCTCACTGAAAAAATTTTTTTTTGAAGCACAATAACAAGCAGCTGTAAAACCTACAAAACGTAGTGATAAAAGAGAGCGGATGAAACTAGATATTTTCTAACTAAAAATCAATTATCAAAATCTATTACTCACCATCACTACCTTTCATAAACGCATTCACTTATACAAACTCTCTCTTACTTATAAAAACATGCTTTTCTTCGCAAACTAATCCTCTAGTTCATCACGAAGAGCGAATCATTAAATAAAAATACTAAAAAAATTGTTAGATACGAGTACTGCATGAAACAACAAAGATTGTAATACTTCCTATATTTTATCATCATCAATATAGTATGAAAACAGAATTATTCTATTTCGAAGAAATATCCAAAATGAGATGTAACCCACATAATTCCTGATCGGCTTTGTCAATAATCCATCCGTGCATTAGTGGTATATTCAAGATATCAAACAATGCGCATGCTGGAGTGTATTCAAATCTTTTTACTCTGGAAAATATCAGATTACGTGAATTCCTACCATAAATCACTTAGGAATTCTTGTAAAAGATTCCACCACAAAAATGAAAAGAAGAAATGAAATACACAGAGATGATGACAGACGGTCAAGGAATGTTGAATCACATAGGCAAAAGAAAAAATCGAAAGTAAAAATGTGCAAGGTAAAACTGCGCAAGAAAACTGGCACCACACCCAGTAAAATGAATATTCACATCGAGACCCTTAGGCAAAGAAGGTATTAAAGCGAGTACATCTGATAAATTCTGTTCATAATTTGGTAGTTCGGCTTCATCGATGTCCTGAAACAAAACACACAGACTCATTTCATTAAATTATATGATGTCGATACTAAAATGCTTTTATTAATTATTATTAATTTAAAAAAAAAATTTTTTTTAATTTATATGCAAAAATTTCGCAAATTCTTTAATATTCCTAAATAATTTATCACAGTGCATGCGACATTAAAAAATTCCTCTTTGAAGTGAAAGTACTGCATACAGCAGCCTTAATAATTTAATTACAATTATGCAAAAACAGTATAAAATCACTTCAGCGCTAACCTTGGGTTTGAGACGAAGTATACAATCCGCAACGAACTGTAACAATTTCTTTTCACTAACTTCTGTAGAACCACATGGTAAGGTAATCTGTCCTGTAAATATTTGAAACTAAAGACGACATTTTATTTCATTTTAAAACAACGAAACAGTGGTCTAATTTTCATGCTCTTTCAACCATTCCATAAAATTTCAGCCTTACTTTTCCTATTTTAATTACTAAGTCAGGAAGCGACTTCAACTGAAATTACAAAGTATTGAAAAATGACCTCGCAAAAGGAGCACGTTGATAACAGCTAACAATGGACACGGCCCATTTTCATTTTGCATTACGACTGCGTATTCAACACCCTCTACATCTACCCACTTAATCTGAACAACTAAATATTAATGACATATTTTAAAATCAAGATACATGTATATAAAATTAAAAAAAATAGCCAACCCAGACTTTATCCCAGATGTGTTTTAACCTCCCTGCAATATTGTCATACAAAGCTTTCTACTCAGTTATTAGTAATACAATCATCCACTAATCCTAAATCGCCATTTTTTCTCCAGGAAAATTTACATAATAAACACATGATTTGCTTCCAACTGCCTGTTTATCGGTTTCTAAACCATCTTCAATTTTTTCTGCCATATTCCGAACATCGGGCGATGATATGTTCCACTGCGAGCGACGTCAACCAATACGGGCACAAGAAACTACACTTCTAGAACTGAAGTCAGCGAGCACGGAAATAAATACCAAAATACCTCCAAAAAAAAAAAAAAAAAGATCCATACACTAACGTACATAACCGCATGTGGACATCTAGTTAGCAAGCACTAACTTGCAAAAGTGCTGTACCCCACTCACGATCACGGCAGCCTGAAGTATCTCAATGTGATCAGCTGAATTCACTGGGTGACATTACATATCGACCATAACTTATCGCTTTCCCCTGCTTCTGATCTATCGAACTCAGCTTTGGCTTGAATGCTAAATTCGTAGGACTTAGGATTGCTAAACCACACTTCACTTGAAAAAGGCAAATTAAAGCAATAGAAATACCACGCTATGTCCTTGACAACGAAATATGAAAGTGAAAAAAAAAAAAACGAAGGTAAATTATCCTTCCAAAATTTTATATGCAAATGGGTAAATATTTAAATTTGTGTGTAACATTTGCACGCAGCACAGATTGCTACATAACAAAAAAAAAAAAAAAAAAAAAAAAATGAGCGCAGAGTCGCGGAAATTCACAGAATGAATGAACAACAAACTCCAAAAAAGAACACTTGAACTGGATGTGTTCAGGATGATTCAAGATGAAGAAAATATGAAACGGCATAAAAGGTGAAAGGAAGAAAGGAGATTTCATACTACACAGTACAGATCATTGACGAAGAATAAATTTTTTTTCCTTTTTTTTGCTATGCACAGCGCTCACAAATATGTCTATAACAATAAAATAGTGCTGCAAGGAAAGGAAGGTGTAGATATACACTGTTTCAAAAGTTCAGGAAAAGCGATAAAATAAAACGACATCTTCATCGAACCAACCTACTTAATTTTCAAAAATTTTAAAGGCAAATAAGATTTCTAACAAACATGAAATCTAAAAATTGCGAAATTGTTCAATTGATTAATGTAACAGTTAGGATGCCTTTTATTTAGAGAACGCATGCAGATGCATCACCTTACTCAGTAAGGCAACATAACGCATCAACCTGCAGCTCATATATAAGTCCTAATTTATCACATTGCGTATTTTTGGGTCCATTCACGAGCTAGTTGATTGTACCGTTCTCGATCTGTTTTGTAAATGCGTGCAATTTCAGGCACCAGTGGATCATCAGGATTCGGATCACACAACAATGAGCAGATTGACAACAATACTGCAACTGCATAACATAAGATTTTAATTATGTCAAAGCCCTACGAAACATTTAACGCTGTTACAATGTTAATATGTAGAAATGACAACTTAATTGACTAAACCGTACGGCATAGCTCTCATAGGTTATAATCCAATATTCTCTTGATCAAATAACTGAAATAAACCCTGCACTCGGGCTAGACATCAAATTAGGAGCATTGATTTTGGGAGGATGGAGTGAAGTATTTTCTCTACTTCTATTGCAACAATTTACTGCATTTATTACCAGAACTACTTAAGTCAGAGAAACGAATAAGATAGGCGTACTTAGTTCATGTGTGCGAGTGAAAATGTTCCAAAAAAGTAATACCTTTTGAAATTGTGAGAGCAGGTGACCATTGAGAACGCAAAATATCTAAACAGATACTACCATTACTGTTGATATTGGGGTGATAAATGCGAGTTGTAAACGCTACCTGCAAAAAAACATGCAAATGGAATCAAAATCACTCTCAAAAATTCCATCAAATAGCCGCTCAAAGAATAGGTAAAGCAGTTCGATTATAAAAAAAGGATATAATCTTTCCGTTTATCCGTTTCTTTCGTCCATGATGTTTCCCCGCATTTCGACAAAGACGTAATTTCATATAACTTCAAGAAGCAAAACAGTCAAAAGAACGATACGAAGACGCATGCCTTACAGTAATACTTGTTTTGCATTTTCTCTTCTTAAGAAAATTCACCAAAGTGATAAACTAATTGGGTTTCCTTATACTTTTATTATGCCAAGTGGCTGAAAAACAAATAAAAATCTAAGCTTTCTGATATGTTCTTACCTTTGGTGGCTTGAATGGATAATCCGTTGGAAAGTGAATTGTCAGGAAAAACACACCACCCTGATATGGCGATTCTGGTGGACCCATTATAGTAGCCTGCCAGTGAAAAAGATCATCACCAACTGGTCCTGCACTACACTGCGCCGGTGGATCTCTGCCCAGATCTTGCAATTCCTACAATAATTAAAGTATAATCCTACTGTGATATTAAAGAGAATAGATCGCAAGGAATGAACCAAATAGCAAAGGATTTATTCTCTATTCATATCGCAAAGTCATAAAATCTTGAAATCTTCTTTTGACTTACTTTCTGAATCCGTTTCAGTGCCATTACAGCTGACAACTTCTGCACGTCTTCAACAGCTTCAAACGAAATAACTAAATTTTGAAATGGATAAATAAGTGAAAAAGCGTAAAGTGCAGAGCGGATGATGACTACTGATTTCTACTCTAGTCACGCTGCTAACCGACCGTTTTCGATAAAACAAACATACTACACTTTTCTGCTCGAGCATGTATGCTAAAACGAGCAATACGAAGCAATTTCTAACGGTCCCACCATTATCCCTGCTACAAACATCACCAAGGTATGACATCCAGCGAACAACGGTAGCCTTACAGCACATCTCTGGAATTTTATGAAAATTCCCATCCCACCTCAGCCTTTTACACAGTTCACAAGCACCACTCTCACCCCGACCTCATCCACTAACCATTGCAAAGTCCCAGTGGTAATTTATAAAAAAAGCTCCACGGGTGTGCACTAATAAACGAACGATGGGAAATCCTAGAGCAATTTTTTACTTCGCTCTACTTGTCCAACTCGATCTTTCAGCTACCCGTCGTCAGTGGGATTTCAAGTCTTACGTAGCGTTTTAGTATATTGGAGTTCGCTGTTATGAGTATGATCATACAAATTGTTCGAAACTCAACTGGAAAAGACGCGGCTTTCTTGAAAAAATCTGCATATTTCCACACGCCGTCAAATTATACCCAATATTGGAAAGCAACCTGACAACGAGGAATGATGCTGTATTGAAAATGAAGAATGACGCCCCAGAAATTTATCTTCGAAAAGCTCATCCGCCCTCAGCTCCCAATTTCTTAACCTAAACTTCCACCTTTATAACTGAATTTGAACCAGATTTATTTGAAGACGAAGCAGAGCAGCTAGCAACCAACATCAGAAACAGACACAGTACAAAAACGATAACAGATCTAGGTGCCATTACTATCACATTACAGTATAAAATAAAACCATATAAGCATGAAGAATTTCTTCAATCTAGAACAGATGCTAACATGAACATACATACTTTTCTTATCCTCTATCACACAACACACATACACACACACAATGCTGTGATATTGCATAAACTAAATGAACCAGAAGTAACCTAATGTACCTATTTAAAAAAAATATTAACTTTATAGTTTATTAAGTTATGCAGCAAAGCACAAATTTAAATTAATATGACTAGCACACACACTCTCTCTCTCTTCATACCAGTATTAATATACATTTTGCTTCTAGCTTAACATTCCGGATACTATTGTAGGTATCATCTTGGATGAACCAGTTATTTGTAACAGTTTTACAGTCAAATCAGTTTATTATGCAAAGAACGTTGGTAAAAATGGAAATAAAGGATTAAACCACAAAATTACACCAAACGGATTATAAGACTGAGATCGAAGAGAATATCCTTAGAAAACTGCTACTTATTAAAAATATTTTAAATAAGCTGGTAATAATAAGTTACAACATGCCAACAGGAGCAGAGAAACAGGAGGAAGTCCTTTCTTTTTCATGTCTCTTCCTTTTCAGGAAACCCCTTCTGCCTTTAGGCGCAGAAAGCAACTCTGGCAAACACGCACTGGCTTTGAAATTTTCATGTGTTTTATGTCGGTTTCAAATCGACTACACCTGAAGTGGACTACAGGTTTTAAAGAAAGACTTCGGACCATACAAGAACGTCAATGATTTGGAAGCAATTTTTCATATCCTTACCAAAAATTAGATAAAAATAATTTATTCCTTGCTTAAAAATACATAAAGTTTCCAACAAAAGAAGAAATGACTTACCGACTGCAAAAGATATGTCCACAATTTCGACAGTGATGTCGCCTTTCGGCAAGCGAGAACTTTTGCATGCATTGTGTACAAGTACTTCTACTTGGGTCTTGTACCCAGTGGTCTGCGCGTGTACCAACTTCATCACCAATCTGCCAGCTCCAAACGCGACCAACACTATCTCCAACGTATAAAGTTCGATGATCTCTGAAATCCCTCAAACAAATACAAATTTTAAATTAAAAAAAGTATGAAATCACTTTTACAAACCTCGACGGTGCGATGGCTGTAATTGAGGCAGGATGTGGATTATCCTTACGGTTAAAAGCTGTATGAGTCGTCAATGAAAACTTCGGTACCAACAATTTCTTCCAAATCGACTTTTCCGAATACACACTTCCATCTTCTTGCCATTTCTTTAACAAAGTTTTACTCATATTCCTAACAAACAAATAAAATTTCTTAAAAGAGGGGAATATTAAAAATTACTAACACTTGAATTAACCCAGCTACAATCCAACTTTTCATCGGTGTATAAATCAATAGAAGGATAGAAAATTGATTCTGGTGAACCATTTTGACTTCCAGCAGAAGGAGTGTCCGATGAAGTTGTTGACGATAAAAACTGTAAGCGTTGTCGTTGTCGTTCAAGCCGTTGTTGCAGAGCAACAGCGCTGTTTATACTCATTTGCAATGTTCTTAAACGTTTTTAATAGGAGTCAGTAAAAACCTGAGAAACGAAAAATCATGAAGTCTCGCAGGGAACAAACTTTAAATTGAAAAACTGAATTTTTAGAAAAATCTGAACATACGTTGGTAATCGGCTTTCTCTTGGATTTAAGTCATCCTCATTTCTCACAAATTCCATACAGTATATTCGCACAGTACCATCACTACCACCACACATAACCACATTTTCTGGATCCCATTCATACAGCTGAAAATAGTTATATACCAAACGTAAAATACATTATAGCTACTGTTGCGAATGACAACTGAAAGATTATGAACTACCGTAGAAAACGCCAGTGATAAAATGACATTAGGAAATTGATCAAACGAAGCTTTGTCAACACTATCAACTACAGAAAGAGGTCGTCCATTGATTGACCACAGGAACAGCGTGGATCCTGATGCAGTAGCTATGTCCCCCTGCAATTCAAGTCGTGTATGAATTTTGGTCGTTTCATATGATTTACTTCGTAAATTTTAGACAGATTTAATTTCTGAAACTAACCGTTGCATCATTGATAGCAATAGCAGTCACTGCAGATGGGTGTGGTCGCAACTGCCGAATGAATGTTAATGCACTTAAATGCCATACAATAGCAGTGCCATCGCGGCTACCACTCACAAGCAAGGTTTGTGCTGAACAAACAGCAAGTGCAGTGATTGCCTCTGTATGTGCTGTTAATGTGCGACGAAAGCGAATGCGAGGATGTCGTTCGGTCAGATCCCAGACAGAAACTTTACCTGTACTCGAACCGGTGAAAATTGTTCGTGAATCACCACATACACAGCAAGTAATTTCAGAACTTTCACAGAGTTCATGAATACAGGTTGACTAGAAAAATTTTTGTGCTGTTATTGCCATTCAAATATAAACTACAATAAAAACTTCATTTTCCTAACACCGTCGAAACATAAATATCTTAGTTTGAAGCAGAGTCTTCACATCTTTATAGATTTAATCTGACATAAAAATCACCCGTTCACTGTCAACAGCACCAATTCTTATACTTCTATCAGGAAAACCCCAGGATATATAACGATTCGGTGACAGTAGTGCACGATTTGTTTCCAAAGCAAGTATTCCACCTTTCTCGAGTGGAATTAAGCTTCCAACAGTAGATTTTAACTCTGAAAAGTCTAACAAATCAGTGGACTAAAACTTCATGTTGAGCATTTCAATTCTCCGAGAAATAAAACCACCTTTTACTGGCTGAGCTGGTACTTTCAGTGAATCAAAAGAGTGGTAAAAAAGTCGCTGTGTTGTAACGCCAGGGAATGATGAATAAACATCTGTGTATGCTACTTTTTTCTGTGGGTGCGGTTTTTTAAACAGCTGCGATGGAATCTGTCCAAAATTATTGATAAATCCAATAGTTGCGTTTCTAAAATTAGAATAAAAAAATCAGAATATTCAATATATTTACGAATAGTTGCAATAAATTGCTTGCCTTCCATTTACTGCAAACTCAACAGATACATTATTGCATATGGCTTTAGTCATTTAAAACCGGCAAATGTAGAACCTGGACTAAACAATTCATTGGCTCATTCATACCTTGTTAGTGGGTCTTCAATACTATCAAAATCAACATTTCCTTCATAAAAAAGATGATGATAAACATTATTCGCTTCAGTTGCAGCATCTCCGCGCTGCTTATATCCGAAAATCAAATCTATCCAGTTGTGCAAATTTGCTGATACGTAGTCACATTCCAGTGCCTGGAGAATTATGAACGGGCGTAAAAATAGAATTTCTGGAAACTCCAGCATTTTGCAATTCTGTAATCAAACCAGAAATACCAAAACGAATAAAATGACTTCTCCACTAAAACAAGAAATTACCTGTCGATGCATACGTACGAATTCTCTGGCATCATCTTTTGCCCAAGCTGGAAGTACGACATCATTCAGTGCTACACCATTCTGTTTGACACCAAAGTCGAAATGATTTGAGTTAACAAACATTTCAGGAAGAGAAAAAAATTCTGGAATTAACTCTTTTACGTCTGCCATATTATTACGACTTGCACTGAGCCAGGCATCACCGACACTGTGAAACATTCGATCAGCCAAATCGAAATGGCCACCCTACAAATTTCATTTTGTTAACGAAACGCTGTGCTGATAATAGTGTAAAAGCTTTTCATGTTAATGGAAACTTCCCATCAAAAATTATTAACACAGGCATGAGAACAGAAAAGAATACCTGAAGCTTCAAAAAGTGCTGTGTGAAAGGTTCCAGACGTACAAGATAAGAAACAACGATCATAGCACTGCTGTAGTGTGTACCATACATGTATGCGGGCGTTTCACCAGTTGGATCATCCCATTCCCTGTATCTTTTCAGGAATTGCTCCAAACGTTCTGGATTCTGTGCTCCCATTGGTTTACTCAAATCACGAAAGAAACGTGGGTCTGTCAGATCTAGATCCTACAAAAAAATGTAAAAGTTATAAAGAGAATAAGTGTGAAAACATCTTACTAAATCCGTCATTTACAAGATTACTTAAACGAGGAAAGATCACCTCCGATTCATAATCTCGTAATATCCAAGGAAAAACCGGATATTGAGAAAGATCATTATAAGACCGACCAGCTAAAGTATTCAAATGCATCAGATACTGGAAATTACTGATTTCCCCTCGTACCCATCGGTGTGTGACAGACTGCTGTCCTAAAATGAAATAAAAACACAGTCCCAGTTCTAACGTCAACACCAAGATTATCACTATATCGAATTCTACTAATACGAAGTTTTCCATTCAAACGAGTCAAATGCATTAATAAGATACCTATTAATGAAGTCAATAGCGAAACACGACTTGTTTGCTCCACTGGTGCAGTTGACCTTTGTCCTCCTACAGATTCGGACCCACTGTCTTTCAGTAATCTTGCTAACGATAAAAATCTAAATGTAAAAGAAAAAAATAAACTGGTTCTGTGCACATATTACAGAAGAGAACAAAAAACTAAAGCAGCAGGATTTTAGAAAAATTTCGACTTTTCAGCAAAGAAACATTTCCTTGTTAATCATTTACATTTTTCACAAATAAGTTATTATTTGCAACCGTTAGTCATTGAAACTCTAAATCAACTACTGCATACTTTTAGTTTTCACGCACAAAATAAAGCGAAGTTTGTTTGAGCTATTTCAACGCATAAATGCAGCATTCACATTAACAAAAATCTTCGTGAATGGATAGAAGATATCCAAATGACGAACTTCTGGTAAACTCGATTACGCATACGTCTCGGGAAAGCCAGTAGATAATTACGACCGTCTGCTGAGAATACTTCGATAGCAATCGGTTGCAAAAGATAGCGACGTCGATGAACTTCACGAATATCATTGTATGAAAATTTACTGCATAGTCTAGTGCGTCGCACAGGATGGCTTGTGCCACAGGCCATGTATGGTACAATTGGATCATGCAATCTAAATTTACGAACTCATTAAAGTAGGAAAAGCTCAGAAAGATACAGAAGATGTAATAAAGATACAAAAAAACGTTAGCCAGAAATGATCTTTTAGAATAAAACTAAATTCTCAAATTCCAAAAGCTTACTCCTGTGGTAAAAAATCCAAATCTCTGATTTCCTTTGTTTTCAGAAGTGTGAAACCATCAACAACATAGTAATGTTGTCTTCCGAAAAGTAACAGACCTTCGCTTGTATCCAAACCCTGCACACGTGCACAACGGAACATGGAATGCAGTAGTTCACCCTGTGAAAAGGTAAACTGACGAATCATTGCTAGCAGCAAATAATGAAGCAGAGCATTATTTCAAGTACAGGAGGTTTCATGAAAAAACATTGCATACGAATAGAAGAGAAAGTCCCGAAAAGTAAATCATAAGTTATAAGATTCATTGAATTTCAAATACCTGCTCCAGCAGTCTCAGCAATGTTTGATTATCGGGTCCTCTTTTCCGTTCCATGCCTCCATCTTTTAGTTTAAAAGATATTAATTCATTTTCTTGAATACCGTTTTTCTGTTCATTTCTTGCCTGCTGTCGCTCAGTATTACTATCTTCCTCATCTACACCATTTTCTTCAACATTTCCCTCGTCCGCTTCGTTCACATCTTTCTCATTTACAACACATTCCGTTTCATCATTGTCTTTACTCAGATCATGCTTGATCGATACGCGACGAATCATTGACGTACTGATCTCTAATAGGTAAAACAATCTTCCAAATCCCATTTTACGTGTCAGAGGAGTCTGATAAAAACTAGATGTGACAGAACTACGCATCTGTTAGCAATTCAATAAGAAAAAGATGTTTTCGCACTCCCAATAAGCGAAAACTAATTAAATGAAGGAGGTACTATTAAATACAAGCTTTAATTCAAATAGTAACTATTCTTCACTTATATAAAAAAAATCCCAGAAACCTTGCATGTCAGTAAAAAGCAGATCTGAGCATTCTTCAGATGTGGTATAAACTGTTGATGACAAATCGACAATTCTTTGTTCCGGTACTTTCCCACGCCGTTGCTTTATAGCTTCATAATACAGTTTACTGTCTTTTGATACCGCTACTTTGGCACGCATAGCTTTCTGCACAAAAGAATTTTTTAAAAAAAAAAAGAAAAAACAACAACAACAGTGCATCCAATGATATTATTACAGATACCCAAATCCTAACAAATATAATGTGATGTTTCTTTTTTGATTCAGAGTTCCAAATTTTAAACTAAAAAAAAAATGTGTTAACCACTTATAAAACGCTAGGACTGAAAACAAAAAGAAAAAAAAAAAAATGAAAAAATCACCGCTTCAGGAGAATCAAGATATGGACGATAGGGATAATGATGATAGAAAGTTGGATTTGGAATCAACTTTCGTCGTATGCGACAAGGTCCTTCAGTCATATCTAACATATACTTGTCTAGAGAAGAACTGAGTTCTGCTCCCCAAATCCCACGTTCCCTGGAAGAAATCGATTTTTTTATGTTCCCGTCTGAGCGAACAAAGAAAGACCTGGATATTCCAGAAATTTGGTAGAGTTCCTGTATATTACCTTATCAATTCCATTTCAAGAGAACGCCAGTCCTGCATGCACCACTTCTGCACATGTGAATGCCATTCATGATAGCATAGACACTGCGTGCGAACAAGTTCTTTGATTAACGATATATGTACACGCAGCCACATTTGAACTACCTGCAAAATCGTCCATAAAAAAAAATGTATACATCACCATTTGAACTGGAAATTAAATTCAATCATAACCGTAGGAATTATTAACGCATATTTTCCGAGCTGACCTCCGTAGTGACATTTGGCTGTCGTGAGAATGTAAAGCTGCAGACTGAACTCGAAGTGCTCAGTGTTTTGCGAATTGCCAAACGTTGTAAACCAGTAGCAACTTTCGTGATTCTCTTAAAAATGAAATTATCAAGGACAGTACAAGTCAAATCCAAAATTTTACATAAGTTTAAACCCAGACATTTTCAACTTAACAATGCTTACAACTACCCACCGACTGTAGTTGTTGTTGAAATTGCATGGCACTTTTGGGCGCACAAGAATTCATTTGCGAATCAACAAATGATAACCACTGGAGACTGGCAGCATGCGATAATAAGGCACGTGCTGCATTTAATTCTGCAACGAAACCACTCCGAAAAACTTCTTCTAGAAGATTTCGTTTCATTGCACAAACCTCTTTCCAAACCTGTGAAGCACACAAAGCAACCTAAAATAAAACCCCCTAAATGTATACAAAAATACACAAACACTTTAAAAAGAAAATGTTTTAGGAGTGAAAATGCTTTCACAAGAAGCTCACCTGAGCACTTCCACGATCAAGATTCGATAATCCTTCCTTTCTTGGAAGAATGTCCGGTGTGACGGAAAGCATAAATAAAAGATGGGTAAGGGAACCGAAAAACAAAGGGTCATTATGTGTTGGAGACAATATAACGTTACGATACAGAATGATTTCCGACAGCGTATTCAAAATCGACATTTGTACTGCAACTCACCAGTAATAGCAGCGAAAAAAGTTTTTGGAATACTTAATACCGTAGGAAAGTGCAAACGTTTTTCTAACTTTTGACCTAAATAACAAATGATATTCGAAAGAAACAATAGACTAGAAACGTGGAAACAAGACGAAAACTGGACTATGAAGGCTAAACAATTTCGTGCGATAATTATTAACGACTTCACTATTAATATAATGTACAAAGTCTTAATCCTGTTTAGACAACAGTAGCTGCAACATACCGGTAGCATTGTCGATAGGCCTACTCAAGAGAAATAAAATGGTCCGGTCAAGTGAGTGCATAAGCGAATCATAGGAAACTGATTTCGGGTCGTTACGTCGAGTAAGAGCAAGTCCTTTCAACAAGAAACTAAGAACACGACTTGTTTCCCCAACGTAAATTCCTATAAATTTGCCTACTTGAATATTTTAGTCAGTCTTGAATTTCAAACAAATCTGCAATTCGAAAGAAAAGCAATCTGGAAATAGAATGTCAGTAGAAATTTCTTGACACTTACCACTCCAAACACAGTCAACAATTCTGGAAGCAAAATAAGCAAAATTTGCAAGTAAAACAGCAGAAGTTGCAGTCGATGTACCACAAGTTGCTGCCGTGCTTGTTTTCTCAGATTCCAGCAAAACATCTGAAAATAGACAGAGTGAATTAAGTTAATGAGCATCTAATTTTGCATTAATAAATCATTCAAAAACTCACCAGTAGCAATCATGTACTCCATGCACAAAGATAAGTTTTCGGAAAGCACAAAAGTACAAAATCGACGGGAATAGCCGTACTCAGGAATGTTCTGTAAATAGTGGAAAGAACAAATGAATTAGCAAATAAATAACCTTCATTTCTCACTTGTTAAAAGAAACCAACAAAAATTATTTCAATTTCTACAGAACGAAAGGTTTATGGATACCTCGATTAATGCATCTAATAAAGAATCCGGTTTGGCACCATGACTCCGATATATATCTTCATATAAAATCCGCTTAATTAAATCCAAAATACTTCGACAGCAAGTTTCTTCAAGGACTAAAAGACCATATAAAAAACAAAAAGAGGTTTCATAAAATATATTTTGTTTATGTGAAAATATTAAAATAAAAACTCATACCAGCATGCATGTCGTAGGACGGTGGCGAGAGCGAATTTTCATCTCTGATTGTACTTGATTCCATGACATCCAGAGGTACAAGAACACAAAACAGGTAAGTTATGAACTCCTCTGTGTGGCAGAGATTACAGAAGTTGGGACAGTTCTGGTATAAGAAAGTAAACATTTGAATCACCGTAGAAGAATATACCAATCTATTATCATTGTGTGGTGACTCAACCTAAATATATTTCTTGATAATAGTGATAACATGAAACTAAAAATACCTACTTCTTGGAAAGATATTCTCGAAAGTATGCCTATAAACAAGATAACTAAATTAAACAAAACAAACACTGAAACGTACGGTGGCATGAACTGCAGCTCTAACCATCGACAGTAAGGGTATAACTGCCTCACAACAGACTTCTATACCAGAAACGGCCTCTGATACAGAACTTCAAAGAAATATTTTTAAGATTTGAACTAAAATTGGAAACATCCAACAATTCGATGAAAAGACAAAGGATTTCAAAAATGAATAACCTTGATAAAGAAAGACCAAAAACATGGGACCAAATGAGATCAAGAGAAAAATTATCCACAAGAGTGATGCTTGACACTGGCTGGCCAACTAATAATGCCAACATCGCTAAATAGCATTGCGGTTTTTCGTAGTGATAATGAAGCAAGTGTTCCAACATTATAAAACCACTGCATTCAGAGAGTTCTGGATTGATGTCAACATGGGCTCCCACGTTACCTCCATAAGCTGATACTGAGAAACCAAGTAAAACCTAAAACATTAAGAATCTGTAATAAAAGAAACGAAACAATGAAAATGTGTCCTATCATCTACCGCCAATTGTTTTAAAATTCCATAAATATCCGACAAATGCACGCAAACATCGATAGATACATTTCACAGAATCAATTTCGACAAATACGATAAAAAATTACCGCAGCTCTGTTGCGAACAAATGAGTCTGCATCTGTTAACCAACCACCATTTGCTGAGCCTTCTCTGAATTTCTGCATCAAATGGTCGTGTTTCAACAAGGCAAGAAGAATACGTAGACCAAGCACAACAGTTGTACAGTGGACACCTGATGTGAAAAGAGCCAACACCCAATCGAAACCAAGTGTTTTTACGACTAGGTCACATAATCTGAACAGCAAAGTGTGAAAAGAATATATTCTTGTCAAGTCGCGTACAGAAAGATAAACTTCGAGCTATGTTTTTTATATATCGAACCCTAGATCAACCAGCCCTAAGAAATAATCAGCTTAAGATAACTAACTAGTCAATAAAAAAGCTGTCCAATTATGAAATACGTTGTCTAAAATTTGTCCGAAGTAACATCAGTAAAGCATAACTAACAGTAAATTGTTGTTTACACTTGAATGAGCCAAAGTATTTGCTATTATGTTGAGAATACGACTGCGCACATAAATGTCATAAAGCAAACGATCAAAATGTGGCGAATATTTATTCGCAAACAAAGCTGTTTGTATATCAGCTATCGAGAATGCGTATGAAGTTTCGTCCTGGTACGAATCTGGCACTGGAAGAGTTCCAGCTATCAGCTGACCAACTCTATAAAATGTCGAAACTGCATTACAGAATGCAAAGTTTATAAAAAACTTCAAAATCAATGAACCATTAAAATCCAGTCCAATGAATGAAAGCATTTAATTTCTGTCACATGTAAACAGATTGCAGGTCCGGTAATAAATCACAGCAGTTTAAAATACTGCCGTTCATTAAAAAGATATGGTTGTCAACAAGTGGGTAGTCTTGATCTTAACATTCTCTTTTAAGTGAATGCAAGAGAATGCTGTTGAAAAGTTTAAAAATCACTTTAGTAACAATAAATTATCCGCAGGAGGCTGCAAAAGTGCAGCAAGAAGATTGAAGACAATATCGTTAACAGCAAAAATAAGATTCGGATGATCAAACAATCGAATAAGAAGACGGGATGGTAATGAGCTACGGCGTACCATATTCAAGTTATCACTGTTATGACTGAAATAACTGTTCGTTATTTTTTAGCTTGTGTATAGTAAACAAAAAGAATTCAGTGCTCCTGAAAAAAAAAAAAAAAAAAACAATGTTCTGAGGAGATAAATTTTAACTTACTCTGTAATTAATTCATAGAAATGTTCATAAAGTAGTCTGTTGAGGTCGGGGCTAGCATCTTTCCAAACATCCAAATCGCATAACATATCTTCAAAAACCGAAAGATTTGGGATAACAGATGTGTCTTTGCTGGTATCCAACGTGCCAACCAATGACAAAATTAAGTGGAGAATATGTGAATTCAGAAGCTCGGTTTTTCCTTCTAGAAGCATCGCAAGGATCTAAAAGTTCAAATAATTTTATATAACTGAAAAAATAATGATGAAAAAAGCTCACCTGGTAAGATCTAGTATTAATCAGGTGCCTTGATATAATTTTGTCCGTCTTTACAGCAGTATTCAGGGCTTTCAATGATGCATACAATTCCTGAGATGTTGTTGCCATTGCTACGAGACCAAAAAGACAAGACACACCTCCGACACAGTCCAACAATCGAGTTACAGGATATGGTGTAAACAACCGCATTCCTAAAAAACATGACATACGTAAAACAGTCAGCAATGATATTGTACTAATTTATTTTTCCAAAATATATTCACATGAACAAATAATAATCAAAAAAGGAAAAAATAAGAAAGGCATACCAACATATCCAAGAAGTACTGCTCCGAAGGATCGTGCTGGCCCCGATGTGTGTGTTACCGTATTGAGAAGAACCCTTAATGGAGTGCTTCTATCATGTATTGAAACACCAACCTAAAAAATTATGTGGTAGATGGCTCCTTTTGAAGACAGCATACATTGTATTCAATACATTATTATTTAAACATTTTAAGCAAACATACATAACGTGCAATGAATGCACTATCTGCTTTGCTATATAATGAAGCAATTCGTGAAGCACTTAATTCCTTATTAGCCACCGCCGATAAAGATAAACAAATGCGCTCCTCCGCAATGAGAGCGGTATCTCCGGATACAGTCTGTAATATTCATTAAATTAAAGAACACCATAAAAGATATAATGGAATTTAATTTCAGATAAGCGTACTTGAAAATTTCCAATGTAATGAGGTTCCAAATCATATATTCGCGCTAATGCTTCTGGACCTAGTGGTTCTTCGACTATGACAAAAGTAGCAATTTTGAAACAAAGCCTGCAAAAAAAAAAAACTTTAAGATTTCGATGAACCTCAAAGTTTCATCACTATAAAAGCTCTTGCTTCAAATTAATAAGTAAGAACTGACGATTAATTTGCAAAAAAAATATTTACCTGCTTGGTGATCGATAAGCTGGTGGTGTGCCAATAACAGCATGGACTCCACTGGCACAAGACAAATGAGCCGTACCACCCCCAACATTCTGCATGATGTAATGTAGTCTGTAAATGCCTTCCATCCGACCATTAATGTAAACAGCCGCCTATAGAAATGGAAAATTCATAAAAGATGAAATTCATATGAAGTTAACAGTACTGAGGTGAATGTAGGAATTCCAAAAAAGTTAATCAATCAGAGCAACAGCTAAGCCAGTTACCTGGCTATGTTTCAGAACAGATCTGGTTAGTACCACAGCGATATGGGTCCACTGTCCAATGTATACAGAATCTCCTAATGCAATACGAATAAGATTTTCATCCGAAATATTCCGCTCTTTTTCAAGATCATTACCCGTAGTTTCGCTTTCGGCGGTACAAATCAGGAGTGAATGATCGATAGAACTCAGCTACAATAAATTTGTGAGAAGTAGAAAATCGAAACATTTTCACTAGTTGAAATTGGTTTTATAATTTCGAGCTGTGGATCAAACAATGAATACTTCACAAAGCTAAAGACGGTTAACGAAACAGTACCTGCACCGAAAGGCAAACAAGTGAAGGATTTTGCTTTAAGCTATCGTCTTTTTTTGAAGAATTAAATGAACGATAAATTGTGAGTAAGCGTATAGGATGCGGATCGATTCTTTTATCACTGAACTGTTCCACGCAAAGCCACCTAAAGTAATTGCTTTGTTGGGCGTCTTGTCACGAAATTTAGGAAGAAAAAGTATTAGACTTACTGCAGTAAAAATAATTTGTGGAAGAAATGACGTAGAACCTTAAAAATTTTACAAGGTTTTCTGAACCATAAGACAAACCTTATGATGTAATAAATTACTCACATCATTATTGTTAAACCATTTAAAGGAGGAAATATCCGTTCACCATGTCCAATTCCAAAATCTGTTGAAAGTGGTGCAAGAGAAGGAATTAAAAGACAAGCGAAACCTTCAGGTGCCATATCGAATTCCACAAACGATGGATTTTGAGCAATTCGATGGTCACGCGGTGTCATCATTGAAACCAGCGCTTTCACCCTAAAACTATGAAACAAAAGCATATCAAAATCATTTTAACAGTTATTAATCATTCCTTACATTTTCTAATAAGCGTCGTTAAGAAAATTCTTTTTTTAAAGAAACAATTTTCAATACTGCACATAGCAAACCGTTCGTCAAAAAGATAAAAGAAGGACTTGCCTTGCGATAGGAATAGGACTACCTTCATTCTCTGTCATTGGTTCTTCATCCTTCGTCTCATCTAAATTTCGACAACATAGCGGCATATCAAGACGCAAGAAGGACCTGTAGCGAAGTGTCATAAAAAAGTTCCTAATTCGTAAAAATTATGTTCTGATCATACACATTTCTAGATTTAAAATTTTAAAAGGCGAAAAAAATTGAAGATGGTTCGGGAACCTTCAATCAATTGGAACACTAGTGATAAGAAATAAGTGAGAATCTATAGATGACTTCGAGAATGAGATTAACCTTAAATCAGACGGAGTTATCGCATGTGATGAAAGTCGTTCCAGGATGTAATAAAATGGTGCAAGCATGAGGTGTTTTTCGCTCTTGAAAACATTAACGCCAATTTTCAAAATGCTGTGTGCCATGTTTGACTGGCACATAATTTGCTGGTTTTTTTCCGGCCGCAAAAGTGCCTTGATAAGAATAGCACAGTAATACTGAGCTGCAGCGGTCCACTAAAATGACAGGAAAAGTTGTTAGGCTCACAGATTCAAACTAAACATACTAAATTTGACAGAGTTTTCATATGTTTATGAAAGAAAAAAGTAAAGTTGATACTTCTTATCGATTATCACATTCATTAGAAGCTGACATTGAGAATTCACATTCAGAGTGATAATTATGCGTTAACTGGCAGAACTTTAAGCAAATAATCAGGAGCTAACCTGATATGCAGATGATTGTATTGCAGGAAGGAGATGTAACACTGAAATTAGTGCACCAGGATGGACGAGTGTACGTGCTGTCCAGGATGTAAGGGATGCACACTGATCTCCAGCTCCCGAACCCAAACTTGATGGCCAAACTGCCTCAGGCCTAAATTATAACGCCTTCTATCCAGGTAAGAACGAAATGCTATATTAATTTGACCAAAAACAGGATTCATAATTCTCCAGTTTTACCATTTTTAAAACAAATTTTTATACAGGTGAGTACAACTTACTTTTCGTAACTGTCAAGAGCTAAACTGACCAAAAACCGCAGCATCGACAAAGCAATGAATATTGATGTCGGAATTTTATCAGATGGCATGCAACTATAAGAAATCTACATTTCAATTTTTGTCGCAAAAAACTAAACTTTTCCGAACTAAAATCCAAAACACGAACCTGATATTAAAACATTCATTGAAATCGAAGATTCTGTGACATGCATCAACCTTGCTTTGAATTTTTGATGGCTCAGCTTGCCATATTACATGCTCTGCGTCGATTTTCTCGACATCCTTTGTAAAAGCTCCACTGACCCGTAAAGCAAGACACAAATTATCCCACGTCACCTAAATTTATTATGGAAACTAAGCAATCACATTTGTAAAACATGAAAAAAAAAAAACAATTTGTAGAAAAAAATATATGAATAAAACAAAAAAAAATTACCTCATGAGAAAAATATTTTGAATTGGATGGCTCATACCGCATGCTTATTGCCAGCACTTTGAAAATGATTTCTGTAAACCTCAGAAGGCTGACAATTTCAGCAAGAGACACTTCCGAAATCATTTCATCCGCACTACAGCTTAGTTTCCCCTCGAGACTGATCAAAAGAGACATCAGACACAAGTATCCACCGTTGCGTCGAAACATTAAACGCACTTTATGACTTTCACGTAAAGCACAAAGAAGAGACTGAAATAGAATGCGGAAAACTTTTAATTTCAAATCGTCTGTTTCAGTGACAAAAAAATTGTCTTCAACAATCATATACCTTCAACAAAATTGCTTTCAAAGGCATATTATTAAATGTCGGAGTATGAAGTACGACGAGCACAGCTGTAAGCTGTTCTTCACTTTGACCGGATATTAGAAGCTGCTTCATGAGCTGCAATTAAAATACGAAGGAAATATGCAGCGGGAAGAAATAGTTAACAGTTAAAAATTGCAGCCAACAACATAGGTAATGAAGCAAAATTACCTGTAATGCAGAAGCTCTCCATTCATCATTGTTGCTAGAAATAAGATCGATGATTACCTTTGAACCAGCACTTTCACGGAATGCACCTAAATTTAGCAACTTACGAAATATACCTAAATTTCAATACGAAATATACCTAAATTTCAATACCTCCATTAAGATACTAAGAAAGTATATAAATTACCCCAACAACTTACAAGCATTAGCAAGACTACCGCTGACAAGAAGAGAAAGTATATCAGTACTCAACAAAGCAACTCGTCCTTCACTTTCAGACAGGGGTCGAACTGAAAAAAAAAAAAGGTCACAGTAAAATGAAATAGTTTTTGAAATTATATATTTTTGTCATGAAAATGATAGAACAGATCAAACGTTACTTTTTTCGGTTGATATGAAATGCAACACCGTCCAAGTCAATGATTCAACAAGTCCAACTTCACGGAAAGCATCCTTTAGAAGTGCACTGGCAGATAATATTCTAAACAAAGAGAACATTTAGCAGAAATAACACCAAAAAAGACGGAAAATTATTACTGTCAAGCTTGCAGCCAACCTATTATTACTAAAACAACGATTAAAATACACCTGAAAGCACTCTGCAGAAAAAGTACACAGCATCCAAAACCGTTATCCAGTATCTCTGTTTTCAGGAGAACACTTAGCGCAATAAGCTCTTTATAGGGAACATGATTCAAATGTAATACTACATACTCAACAAGTTCCATAACTTTTCGCTAAAATAAATTGAGCAAGTAGGAATAGAAACAATTCCAGCTTGATACATGTTACATGTTAGAATTCATTCATAACAATAGATTGGGATTTAAAGCATTGAAAACTGTTTCTCGGAATCACAAACTTGCATCTTAACATCTACATTATACTTATCTAACTGCACTTTTAAATACTCTATCTGTTGCTAAGAATATATTAAAAAATGTTCACTGTCCTCACAAATATATCACAGAGCAATGCAACGTGAAATGGAGCTGAGCATCCTAATATATCTCTTACCGAATAATAGTGGAAACCGTCCACAAAAAATTATTACTTCATAGTATGATATTCACGAAAAGAACCTGTATTTGGGGAGACTTTGATCCCATTCGTTCAATCATTTGAGATAATGGGCATTCTTTATCAGCAATAAAATAATTAACCGCATCAGAAGCATAAATATTATGAACAGCATCAACAACTGCCTCACACATTCGTTCATTTTTACACTAAAAATAAAATTTTTAAGTTCGTAAAGAGACAATTTGATGAAAATAAAAGATCAAAGGCAAAAGAATGAGACAAACTTTTAAATTCTAAAAACCTTACCTGCATAAAAATCTGAAAAAGAAGACGAAACGCATCGATATTGCGCAATGTAAGACCATTATTTGAAGGAATTGGAAGAATAAAGGCGGGAAGTACAATCAGTCCTGGTGTATAATTTGGTTTCAGTTCAGCAATGCCACATGTCGTCAAACTCATTATAAGTAATAAGATATTTTTAATACCTTCTTCTGCTTCTTTATTCCTAAAAAAAAAAAAAAAAAAGTAGTTTAAAGTCGAGTGCAGCAATTTGGAGAGGTGCAATGAATTTACAAAAAAAAAAAAACCCGAAATTTGAAAAAGGTCGCAATGTTAACTTAAAACTAAAACTTACTCTGAATATTTCAAAATAAAGTCTCGTAATAAAAGATAACCATTGGCACGAGCAAAATCCTGCAGCAGAACGTTCACAATGGCAGCGGAGTCCTTCAAAACAGACAGCAAACAAATAAACATTCCGATGCGCTCCTGATCCAATAAGTTTTCATCCTTCTTATATATATTTGATAAAAATACTGATATACAATTCTTGGCTGTAAACAAATAATAAACCTGCAAACTACTCATCTCTAACATAACAAAGTTCCTAGAATACCATTCGATGGAATATACAGTTAATGAATTTTTCGCATTTCAATTAAATTTTTTTGCGGATATTTTCTTCCTACCATTTTTTCGGAAAGTTAAACTTAAAAGTGCAAGCACCACCATAACCAGCACACTTTAGCTTATAATTGAAAAGCGAACGTAATTTAGTTCTTATCATCCTCTTCAACACGCCAATCAATACACTGTTCTGTATATCCCACTTTTTATTTCAAATTTACTTCATCAAACCTGTTAATTTCATACCACAAAATACAGAGTGATTATTAAACCTACAGTCCTCGAAGATTAGGAAACAATACCATGGATATATTTCGTTACAGATGAGGATAAACTTTTCGAAGCTACCACTACAAGTAACTGAGATACAGCTTCCCTCCATTCGACATTTTCTGCAGGACATGCGCAAGAAGCACCAGCAAAGAGAAGGAATAAATCATCTTTCCGAGTAAGCTCTTCACCAACACAATTAAATTCACATAATTTTTTTAAAACCTAAATAAAAAAAATTAATGCATTCACAGTCTTGAATTTTCCTTATTTTTTCATTTTCATGGAGAGAAAACAAAAAGTTACTTTTTGGAAAACTATGAAAAGTTTCTGTTTGGATAATGTGACATCTTCATTAGATGAAGGAGGCAAATCGAAAAATAAATAAAGTGCTTTAACCAAAGTAGAAGGCAATGCTGCTTTACACATCACTTCAATGACCTGTTCCTGCTTCCTGGAAATCCTTTTCAATAAAAAAAAATAACTCGATCAAACCCAGTGAAAGAGATAAATAAACAATTCCCACATCAAATTGCTTTTAAATTGTACGAGCACTCAAGTGAACTATACATTAACTCTGATTCATCAGCAAAAAAATGAAATCACTAAGAATAAAAATCACCAAAATCAAAACTAACGTGTAACTAAGATAGCACGCTGCATTCAATAGCGTAAAGCCGCGACAATCAGCAACATCTGGTAACAGAAAATTTAAAATAGCAGAAGCTGCCAACTGAGTACATTCATTCGCTGCTCTTAAGCGTATTTCCTGTACAAGGTGACGACAAAGATAACCCGTAAACGCACACAGTTCTTTGAATTTATCGACAATTTCTTCTGGTGAAGGGTACATTACCATAACCTATAGGAGGATGCAAAAAAGTAATTCCAAAAATTTTCGTAGTGCAATCAATTCTATACATGACGTAATCAACTTAACTCAGTATTCCTGATTTTTTTGACCCAACTAGTGGTGCAAAATCTAAAAATATTGATGGTTACATCACTTATAATTATGTGCAGTTAGAGAATGACTGCGCAACCACAGCATATCGTGAATCTTTTAGAATATTAACATTTTTACAACTTGCTCGTTTCAAGCTGATATTAAAATGAACAAACAAAAAAGTTCAAATTTCTTTCGACTTCAAATTTCCATTACCCTTCCAAAAAGTGGAAGCACACGGTCAAACTTCCGATCTCCATCTTTCGAACCACCTAATGGCATACTGCAGTACTCGCTAAATGTCTTACGCAAATGCAACACAGTCAACGAACGATCAGCGTCTTCCATTCTAGCGTTTCCTTCCATCCTTCAATGACTACCAAGAAATATTAGCTTTTTGTTAGCACACCACTGTTTACAACTGCAGTGCAGTGGCTTTTCTACACATAATAAGAAAACTGTCATATTTCCTATTTATGTCTCAATTTGAAGCACTTTCAATTCTTGAAAATCCAAATGCAGTTCTCATCAGTTTGAATTTTTTCAAGAACATCACTTTCAAAATAAAAATAAACTCACTTGTTTAGTTAATTATCCAATTATAACTATATTGTTGCGTTGCATATTCAAGTGACAGTACATCACCTTCCTTTTGGAACTCAGTAAGAAATCGCTAAACGAATAAATGGTCCGAAAGTAGTAAGGTTATATGGGACGATCCGTCTTATTCGTCAACATGCCTAAAATATTATTTAACAACCAGGAGAACTGCCTTGAGATTTCCTTACCACTGAGATAATGAGGCAAACACAAAATGATATCAAAAATACACCAGCCTGCGCTTAATCAATGACAAACAAAACGCGGCCTCCCATGAGATTTGCACGTCTGTTGGGGTCACCCTGATAGAGGGGTATTGGAGGAATTTTGTAGGTTGTATTGCTAATTTTTAGTTCTCCTTCATCTTACCCATCCTCTCTCCACTCCAAAAAAATATATGTTTGATAGACATTTGTGAAATGCCATCTCATCTCAAACATCAAATGTATTGTCGGAAAGAATAAATTTAACACGATAAAACATGCTGAAAAGTTAACTTACTTTCAGTGTCTTAACATAATAAGTGAAATAAAGGAAGTCATATAACCTTAGATATGATATGAATGTTTGCCTTAAAGAAGGCAAAATAAAGGAGCAATCAACTCAAATAATCTATTATCCAACAGTTAACTTATCTCAATTACCACTGCCTAGGATTCTGAAGTAGTTTTGAAGTTGCAGTCCATTTATAAAACATACCAGACATACAAAAATTAAATTATTGAATTGTATGTCTCTCGCAAATCATTTCCCGATATATTACTTTGATTTGATGCTCGTAATACTTATAGTAAAAAAAAGAAAGATGACGAGAAAGGACTGCAATAAATCAAAAGTTTGGATTTCAGTAAATAAGTAAAGAGTACGTTTAGCATTAAATCCCACAGCTGCTTGAAATATTCATAGCCTTTGGATAGTTATTGAGGCGTCATATGAAATAAGGTGAACCATCAGTGACGTATCTGGTGATGTTCAGATAGTGTTTGTACTTTACTATAATTTTTAAAGTAAGAATTAGCATCTTTCATTCTCATTCTCATGCACATACGTACAGATGCCTTATTTTTAGGCTGACCCTCTGGTACGAATTTTCTGGAATTGTTGGCTCACATTGTTGGGATTCTCGGCCGCAGGAATTCCAAAACTCATCTACGTAAACTTTAGAACAACATTTATTATATTACCACTCATCACTGGCTGAACGGTTAAAAATTTGTTCGCGACGGAAAATTGAGGACAAGAAGAGGAAAAACAAATGTTCTAGAAGTGATTCGAACTGCGTATGTCCTACCCTTTGGATTGAATTAGGAAAATGATGCTTCTGTATACAGGCTAGTATTTCGTTCCCAAAATAAAACTTCCGTTGAGAGTAACTGACCACTTTCAGCCCAGTTGTCATGCAAATTAAACGCTATAGTGAGGACATTCTGAGGTTTCTTTGGGAAATCCAGTTACTTTAATTACCTTATTGTCAAATATTGTAAATACTTTTTGATGGCTTAGTTTGTCCGTCTAATTATTCTTTACTGAACTGTACCTTCCCTTATCAATTTTAAGATCTCTATAGGCTTCAACTTTAACCGTTCTTTCAATTTTCCGCTAAACTTTTCACTGACTACTAATAATTATTTTATGCTGTCAAATTTGCTCGTGAGGTTATTTTATTATTAATCTTTTAACTTTTATTTCCATTTCCTTGTAGACCATTGTTTTAAAAAATTTTCATATTTATCCCGCGGTATTCACAGTTCTGTTTGCTTGAAGTTGCACGAGTAGTCATAGATGCGCTCCTAATTGGTTACATGATTTTATGCGTCATAAAGATCCTTCTGGTTTAAATTTCAACACATATTTCATTCTTTGCTCTGTTTGATCTGTAATATCAAAATTGGGATATTACATCAATTAAGAGGCCATACTGTCTTCAATTACTTAGAGTAGGGATTTGTAAAAACTTTTTTCCAATAAAATTCTGGAAAAGAACTATCGAAAACTAAATCACTCAAAAGTCATTAAATAAGGTTTAAAAATGTTTCGGCTCTAAGCCATGAAAATATTTTTTCCAAAATAGATGATAGGCAAACCTAAATCCCGATTGTGATGCTTTGAAGAACTTAATGAACTTAAATAATTGAAATTTAATAAATCACTCCTCAAAAATCTCTCGCTAAACGAATTAAGCTCCACTGTTCTACAAATAAGTCGAAATTGATTCACCTATAATAATAAGTCGAAATCGATTCACCTATAACATCTATGATAATGACGATAGCAAAGTGTATATCGTCATTGCTGCGGTTAAAAAGTTCGTAGCTGGATCTGCCTGGACCTGGTCTCTGTCCATTGGATGACAACTGAGCTCTCAGGCATACAAGAAAGGACAAACTTTGCAAGCTACTCAATTTCGTTCACGCTTTCATGAATTCGAACACCGAAAAAAATACTTCCAGCTTGTTTCCATAAACTTTATACAATAAAACTTTATTTGAATCGTCATTAGTTGGACAACAGTATCACTTGTTAAACTATTTCTTTACTCTATATTATTCATGTGTGGAAGTGCTTAGCTTTAGTTATTCAACAGCAGTATATTTGCAAGGAGTTCCCATGATTCATCTTACTAAGCACAGAAAAACTAAAGCTGTAAAGGGCTTCGATAGAAATTCTACCAACACCAGAACGTGTCTCACTTGTAATGGTAGACATAAAAACAAACCACGACATATTAAATAACAATATATTGTCAAAATGCATTAATTTGATATCACGCTGTAAGCCTAGCCGTTTACACATAGCGTTGAAGTAGTGATTGCATCAGAGCTACCAGCGGATGTTATTCACATATAATATATAAAAATTAAGATTTGTAGTTTTAAGATTCGACACACAAATCGCAAAATCATATTATTAGGTAATATGCAGAAGTTAGCTTGAAATCATGAAGTTTTTAATACATATAGAATACTACTAATTTTAGAATGAATATTCATGCATCGCTACAAATAAACTAGCAAAATGATACAGCACGAAATGGCAGAAGACTGAAACAGAGCAGAAATCGCAAACCTCCTTGGAGAAAAGTATTGAACAGTCAAGCTTAAAGAGATTTATCGAACCCGAGAATGGAAAATAATTTTGAAACAACAGCCTATTACATAATCAACATTTGGTACGTTCACGGACTTCTGCTTTGACAAATTCTCGAACACCAATGTCTGGGACTACTCTGTCAATTTCACTCATAGCTTCATGCAAAGGGCGATCTCTGTAGTAACGCATTAGTTCGGTAGCATATTCAATCCAAACACAATTTGCACATCCAGACGCACAACATGCCCCAGGATCTGGAGGTTCAGGAACACATAAGTGATGGATCGCTTCCTCAGGAGTAACAATTCCAATCCGAGAGGATGTCGTCATCCGTTCAGACTCATTATCCAAATTCAACTCTTTGTTAGAATCTGCTTTTACATCTGCTCGACAACGTATGCATAAGAAATACGGTGTTCGGCCACTTTTTTTGCTAGCGACAGTGAAGACCCGTCGCATCTGAACCTAAAATATTGAAATTGCAATCACAATTGATCATGCCTTTCCATCCTCAGAAAACTGCAAGATATATACACCAATGTTTGTAAGATATTGAGCACTATCTTAAATTCCGACAATTCTTTTCTATCCAAAAAGTTTCAAGTCAATTGAACTGAATGTTCAATTGACTTGAAACTGGAAAGAATGTTGGTCACCAATGCATTGCTCATCGCAAAATATTTCTCAATGGATAATCTTTTATTTTTTCGGTAACATACATAAATAAAAAACGACTATAACAAAACAGAAATTTGTATCTCAACGAACATGTAATGGAAGATATGTTTCGCATTAAAGCAAATGAATACTGCAAAATACAAAGCAGAATTTTTTATGTATAAATTATTGAAAGTCCCTAGAACACATGCATAAACTGCTTAATACTACGGAATTTTACAATTACAATTTTTTTAAATAGCTCTGATATAACCGCTTTATTAACATGTCTTTGAAGAAAAAAAATGTGATTTATGATGGGATTATGTTTCTTTTGGTCTCAAAACGCACAACCCATTACTATGTATTTCTTGGTGGCTGATTTGGATGAACAGTAATCATATCATGCGGAAGAGAGCGTACTAAATCTGGTTCCATACTTCTCAGCTTCTCATGAAATATCTAGAACAAAAATTCAATTAAATAAACTGAAATTAAGAGAAAAACAACTTTCCGACTTCTGAAATATCATTCCAGCTATAGAAAAACTGAATAGAAGCTCTACCAGAAATTGGAATACTATTATAAAATTGTTCACAAATCAAGTAGTTGCACAAAGTTACCCTTCTAGACAACAGTATAAGTAGAAAAAGTAAATCACTGAAAGTTATAAACTAAAGTGTTCAGGAAACGATTAGATGAAACAAGCATTTTCCTTCGAAAGAGATACCGTTTTCCTTTCAGGAGTTTCGTTACTAATTGATGACACTTTATTTCCGAACATTATTCCATCGAAACGATTATCAAAAATGACAGCATCTAAAGAAGATGATGACGGTGATCTGAAATCAGATTTCAAATATCAAATTTGTAAATTTACTACTGAAAAATTCGAGAAGTTCTTACAAGTTTTTAGAAAAAACAGTTGTTTTAATTAAGAATTATTATTAAAAAAAAAAAAAAAAAAAAAAGAGAAAACTAACAACTTATCACTGGTAAAAGCCTGCTGCTGTACTCGACTGTGGTGCAGCTGTTCACGTAGCGAACTCACGCCACATCCTCGACGAGACCAGACCTGCTGCTGCGCTCGTTTCTAAGAATAATTTACATTGTTTATTACAGCTGTTGAAAAAAAAATCTCTAAATCAAATTCCAACCTGCCCACATATTACGGAGTTTATCATCCTAACTTCACGAATTCATATCTAAAGAGAAATACGACTAGTGATAGAAGTATCCACAAATAGTTCAATCATTGAAACTGTTAACCATAAAAAATGTCAGCTTTCTGAATTAATTACTGATAACCGTTTAAGAAAACAACGCCATACAAAAACAATCGTCCGACAAGTCTCAGCAGCTAAACGAGACATCAAGAAATTAAAGCCCTAAATATTTTCACTGATAGATTGAAATATTTCCGGATGTACCTGCTTCGACGAGATTTCATTGTTGTTAATCAATAAAAGGTTCTGAGCACCTGCCACAGTTGTATTACTACTACTTTCAAAACGCCTCATTACATCATTATCTAGTCCAGGCATTAATTTTGCTGACAACCTTAAAACAAAAAAACCTCGACACCTAATTTGGAAACTCAGGAATTAAAAAATGCCTAGAATTCTTTTTTTCCTTTGAGAATTTGAAATGAAGTTTTGCAAATTTAGTGAACCCAATAACATAAATGCACTATAGAAGAAGTAATATCGTACGCTGAATTGTCAAAAAAATTTGAGAGCACAGGATTCTGGTCAGCTGAAGCAACGGCATATTCTGGAAGGTTGTCTAATGTGCATGCAGCGGCATCTGAAGCTGGTGATAGCATTTCCACAGCAGCATTCCAAGATGGAGCCACCATAAGTGCTTTAAGTCCCGTCAACGATTTTTCGTTTGAATAATCAGTCGGTGTCGTTATAATTTCTTCATCACCACTAACGGCACTTTCTCTAAAAAACTATAATGTTGCATAAAGCCTGACTTACATGCATTAAACAAAACACAGTAACATATCTGACCTTCATTTAATTGGGAATTAAAATTTTGATCAAAAATTTGAATCTAAAAGAAAAGCAGTTACTTACTGCTCATCAATAAAGAGTGCTTGCTCGGATTCAATTAGATACTTCTCATACCGCGGACCGCGTAATACTGTGGAGAAAATTTGTTCGTGATAAACAATCAAATTCTTCACAAGTTCATTTACAAAATTATGGTAAAAGACCTGAAATATCGTCATTTTCCTAAAAAAGATATATTTTTCTAGGCAGTAACAAATATCATAGATATGACCTATGTTACCAATCATAATGTTAGCACAAATAGGAGCAGGCACACCAGAAAAGTCCGTCGTCCGATCAACCTGTCTCAATCAAAAAAAAGAAGGATGAAACAAAGAAGGGTGCTCGTTTTCCGTTCAGTATTATTAAGTTTAAACTCTGACCGCTACTGAGTTATAATTGATTTGGCAGGATGACCTACAAATCACTAAAAAGATATTATTTAGGGAGAGATCGACAATACTGAGTTCTTGGCACGAGTTTTTTGTAGATAATTTCATCGTGCTTAAAGCTGTATTGACTCCGAATTTTGCAAGAAGCATTTAACAATGAATAATGAAAATGTAAGTCGCACAACCTGATCTTTTCCTTCTGGAATAGGAAGAAGTGTAGGTCCGAAACAGATGGCAAGATTGTACGGATCCATCATATTTTCATCACTAAATTCACTGAGGTGATTGAGGAACGCAAACAGATATCGTAATACAAGCTGAGTAGGTTGTGACAATTTCTGGATAAGCGGTACAACCTGAAGAGTAATAGAAATCTGGCAACGAAATATCATTTACAGCAGCACCACTAAAAAAGTGAAAAATTAAAGTTCAAAAGTCTAAACGATAACGTTCAAAGCTAAGCTCTAAACAAACTCAAAATCTAAACTTTTCAGAACAATGCATTCATTAAAGAAAACAGAAAAAACCTGTTTGACGAATTCATCAGCATTTGAACATTTCGCACACTCTGTTAACTGATCAAAAAGAAATATAGGAAAAAGGGATTCACGAAGTTCACGTAAATAAAGTTTCAAAACACCCGCAATTGAATTGACATCTGTAGCATCAACAACATGTCGTAATGGATCTTCACCTACAATTGTATCGCCAGTACGCTAATTTTTACATGGCCAGAGAAGAGAATAAAAGAAAAAATTAAATATGTTATTACCTTTTTCAAATGCTTCTCGAAATATATTAATTTCAATTTGTGAGCCTGATATACGGAATATTCCTTGATGATGTAAAGCGAATTGGGATAATACACTGGAAGAGAAGATAGTTGAAAATATTCAGATGACAGTTCAATGAAATGGAATAATATGAAAAATTATGGACCGACAATATACTACTATTAACCGTATAGTTGAAGTGACAATGAGAGGTATTGTTTCTCCTGTTGCTTCAACATACTCATCCAAACTACCGCCAAAGAGCTTCGGACGCCTAATACCATCTGATAGCAAACCACTGCCAATTCTTTTTTTCGCACTTTTACGAACGGAAGGAAAGATTGCGCTGTCATCGCCATCTTCTGAAAATAATATTCCCTCACCGTACAGTATCGACAAGAAGATCCGAAAAAGAGACAAATAATATGAAAAATACTTAAACTGTAATTACTTTTTTGCTCTAAACTATACTTAAACCGAAATTTCAAAAACATACGACAGAAAGAGTTAGGGGTAGGAACAACAACAGAGCTGGTGCTACCATCAAAACTTTTGCTGGAATACCCGTTCAAAGCTAAGGCAATTCCATTTGCCCGTGCTTCTAGACGTTCGATTAAGTTACTATTCAGCATATAATGACTGAATTTCTGAAAAAAAAAACCCGTTTAAGCTGATTCGTACCAAAATGAATTACCCTAAATTATACACAGCAGTACTAAAAAAAAAAAAATAAATTAAGACCTCATATAAATGATTAGACTAACCCCAAGATAAAAGTCATATAATTCGTTAGCATTTAGTCTATTTTTAAAGTTGTAAATGCTTGAGTCATTACAATCTTCACGTGATGTATCATTTGGAATTTCAGCAGATGCAACCGAACTAGTCATCGCCTCCATAAAACGTTCAGCAACCGCTTTTTCTGTGGACTCCAAGGTTTTCCATATTTCTTCCGACTCAATTCTTAAAAATTGAAATTATTTAACAAGGAAAATGAAATCGTTGTTTGTTAATGGGCTTCCTTTGAGAAATACCTGTGGTTGGCAAAAATAAAACATTAGTGAAGGACCATAAACCACATCAGAATCTAGCCAAAGTTTGAACCTAAAATGATATGAATGAAGTGAAAGTCAATTTCAAAAATTAAATACCTCACATTAGCAAGTCTCCGTTCGATTTGCAAATGCCGCTGTTGCAGTTCTTCAGCAACGACATCGGTTGCACTTACCGTAGACACTGCATCACCAATCTGCCCCCTGAAATTTTGCTTTGAAAATACAGCTAGAAAAGGACAGAAAGTACCAAATAAATAACTTGATTTGAAATGAACTTGTTAGAAAAGTTTCGTCCAAGCAAATTAAGTTGATATTCTGTCGAATGGGAACTTAAAACACGTCATAAATGTTGCCTGAATTCGAATCGTTTTGGCAGCATGAAAGTCGCATGATTTGCTTCAATAAACCGTTGTTTATCCGTCTTTGAATCAAGTGATTCCTTAAATCCACAAAGTTCTGCTAAAGCATCCATTTCCTTTTGACACATATCTTTCCGCGCTGTCACGGCACAATTTATAAAACCCTGTAACCACTGATCCATACCAAGATCCATGCACTAAACGAATTTATTGATAAGTTACAATATAAAATCCTTCAACTGAAAAAATTACAATTATATTCAAATAATTTATTTCAAATAAAAATATAAAATTACAATCACATTCAAATAAATTACTCTTATATCCAAATAAAAATACAATTATATTGAAATAATTTCTGGATTACGAATGTTTTTTTATTAGAATGGTGTAAAACATACATCGATGAGATCAGAAAGATCGTCAGCAAAATACTTATGCAAAGCTGCATTGGCCGCCTGCACACATAACAGATACTCATTTCTGGCTTTCAAACATTTTAGTTTTATCGCATTGTATTTTTCCAGCCTCTAAAAAATAAATTCATAAAACAAAGAAAGAAAGTAAATTCTTATAACTTATTAAACTCTTATCAGCAATAATTTTTAAAGTTTACCTTATTATAAAGCTTTGCTAAACACCGATGCTTACGAGTAATACCGAGCTTCGTTGGATTATTTTCTTCATATTTTGCCTTATTTTCTTCAACTTGGCGAAATTTGCTTTCTAGAGATGAACATTCAAGAAAACAAAGCTGTAAAAAGAAAACTTTTTCTGAAAGGTAATTCATATAAACAAAGGGAACTCATATAATTATGACTGAAAACTGGAGGATGCATAACCCTGAAGCATACAATTTTACAATGCATTATTGATAAAACCTTGAAACATGAGACACTACCTACACAAAATGATAATTAATATACCTAAAGTCAGTGACACATAGAGTTTGGAAATGATCATCTCAAAATGATAACATACTTGGTAAGTCCTCATGGCAGTATGCAGTTCATTTATCACTCGACATATTTCACCGTGAGCAAGTGCACCTATTTCGCGACACTGTAACAGTGATAATCATAATAGAAGGCTTAGGTTAGTCTGACTTATTTTCGGGATGATAAATTACCAGAAATGAAATATATAAAATATAAATCCTCAAGCTTATGAACAAAACGAGAATATTACGACACATTTCAAAAGTTTGGGTGAAGAAAATTATGATAAAGCAATGTAGGGAAGAAATAAAAGAATTTGGTCCAAAAATTCTTATGAAGATAAACGGCTCATTAACAATATTCAAATCTTTTTCCATTAAAAACTTCATTATTTAAGCTCATAAACTTCAGAAACATGTTTATACTGCAAACATCTTTCCATGGCCTTCGTCATTTTTTCTAGCAGATATTTGATGAATAAAGATTGTACCACAAATATAGGAAAGTTAGTATTAGAACATATTAGTCGATGAGGAAGACAACTGTTTTTTGCTGCAGCAAACAATCAAGGGATATATTACAGATATGCACATTAATGAAAGGAAGAATGCATCCCGTCTACTATTAATGTAAGTGATGCGGTGATTAAATGCCTTGGCAACAAGCATGATGGTACTTAAATGAAAGCATCCGCCTCTATGATATCACACTTATGAAAACGAAAACTCAGACAGAATAAACAGTAAAATAAACAATGACTCTGAGATGATGTACTCAAACAAATTCATCTCATCCGTCAAAGTAACCTATTCCGGTATATCTGACTAAGCCATTTTTATCACATATATTGTTCTATCATTAATTTTTTTTTTCTTGGTTCTCTGTATCAATATATAGAATGGATTTCTTAATCATTCATGCTTATCACCCAACATTTTCACACACGGACTTATGTTAATAATGTTTTTAACACTAACAATCAAAATTCACATCCAACCTAGCACCAAAAATCTTTGAAAATAGACAATTAGTCGCGTATTTGCTAGTCCTACAATAACAGTAGAATATATTTTTAACCTATGTAGATAACTCTACAAGAAAAAGTTATACTTTTCGAGAAATACGCTGTAAATCATCTGCTCTCTGAGTAATAAGTACTGTAAGACGAGCTGCGTATAAATCAGCCAAAGCCATCTTCTGCTTAGCTTCCTCCTTTGTCTGATCCACCAGCTGTTGCCATAGCCCACACGTTGAATGTAAAGTCCAAGCATCACGCCTGCAAACTCCGTGAAAGTGAAAAAAGACCAACAGTGCCAATCAAATTAGGATTTGTACAATGCAAAAAGAAAAAAAAACGAAGGAATTAAACATAGCGTAAAGCCTTCATAACCAGTCATACGTCATTTTTTTTGCATATCAAAAGAAAATTTTCCGAATATAAAAAGTACTGTTGCTGTATTGCTCCAAATTAAAATTCCGTTTAGAACCAGTGTTTTTACTGTTATGCTCACCTCCTTATCACTTATCTAATAAGAAATACTAACCAAGAAAAAAATACTGGTCCTCTAGTTCACTTTATCTTCTATGAAATTCGGGTAACTCGCAAAAACAAATCGACAAAAAACATAAAACCTACTTATACCGCTCATTTTTATGTTTCTGCATAATATTTTTTGCAAGTTTTTCAAGCTGCTTTCCATATTCGCCATCAAGTTCCGCTTTCTTCCGATAGTAATCATTTAGTTCCAGTAAAATAGCAGTCTGCAGAAACTTCACATGAAATTTCCAAAAATCAGTTGCATTCAAGACAGCTTATTACGAACCAAATTTTCAAAATAATAAAGTACTACTTAAGAAAAGTTACAAGAATATTGGAATTATGCAGAAGAAACTACAGTCTGTGAGTTACCTGCGCCTCCGTTCGGGTTTCCAAGCAACGCAATTGGTCATTTAGTTGGGAACGGATTTCTGAAAATTCAAACGATGAACACAAGGCAGTTTTCATCTTTAATTGCACTTCACATATATTCATACCAAATATCCACATGAGAATAAAGACGTATAACTTGATTTTCGAGTCTCACCACAACGAACAGTCTCAAAAAATAACTTGAGTTTCCGCAGATGACTATTTTATTGCAGCTGTGTGTTTCTCATGGAAAATAGTGTCTTAAATTTACGGCAGTAGAAGTAAAGTTAAACCAAAAAAAAGCATGGATTTATGCTCTCAAATGCTTAAAACATCAGTCAAATCATCAGTCCCACTCCACAAGAACTCACAGAACGAAAACAGCTATGCTCAATCTTCCAATTTCCTGGAAATCTCGAATCAGTCAATCCTTCCACAAAGAGCCAAAGACGGATTAACAACTTACTGCTCATATCAACAATATGTTCAACTGTACGACTACTGGCTGCACATAGCGCTGCCCGAACCATTGAATTTCTCGAAATTTATGCAGACACAGCACAAAATATTAACAGCAATAGCGGAAGACTGTATTCATAACACTTCAAAATGCGTATATCCAGAACGGCAAGAAAATACAACAGATCTTTTGGAAAAATCACAAACAAACTGCACGCAATGATAGAATGGAGTTTGCAATAAAACGACCCATTTTTCATTCTTCCAGAAGATCGCAATTTTTGTTGCATACCAATTAGCCAAGGGAAGCATGCTACGATTTGTGCAAAGCTGATCCTTTAGGTACTAATGTTTAGTCACCGGAAGATGCCCTTTATTTCAAATAAGATTTCCTAATTACGCCCAATCTTGGCATTCATTTTGTGGATGTTTATATGTTCAAATCCATGAGTAAAAGGTGAAACATCTCCCATCAAAAATGCGTAGTAGTGACAGTACAACGATGATGCAAATGCTGGTAACAATTATGCAGCTGCATTCTCGCGACAATGGCTATAAAACAAACAGTCGAGCCCTATAAGAAGAGATTTCCGTCGATATTATGGATCAGAACAGAAGTAAACAGTAGCATTATTGCCACATCAAAGAGCTGCAAAATGGGGTGCTTACTGGATAATAGAAAAAAATATTCAACTAAGAAGACCAAATTATTTTTGACAAAATAAACGTTAGCAGTGTTGAAAAAATACAATACACAAAACATTTTTTTCATTGTAATACCTTAACAACTGTATTCTGTTTCTGAAATTCTCACTGTTGTTATTTTTGCTACTGGTTACATAATTGAACAATCTACTGCTGCAGCATACAATTATTTCGTAGCATGACTGAAATCTGGGAGCGGATTTGCTAACCGTTTTATTATATTGCTCTAAAGCTGTCAAACACATGTAGGAAAAATCATGCCAACTTAAACTGTGACATACATTACACTGTAGAAGCAACTGTAAACAAGGTGTAAGTTTTCACTTCATCAGAGTGGAGAATAAAATAGTTTCGGAATGAAATGACTTAGTAAATACTATCAGGTATTCATCAGTTAAGGAAAATACTGACAATAATTTAGCTAACTGACCATAGCCTTCATTTACAGAGTCTATGCATATAGAAATTCGCATAAAAATAATGCAAAACAAGGTTAGCACCTGAAGCATATCGTTGTCAGAATATTATTTTTGAAAGCTATTTGACAGAACGTTTTAACAAGAAATTTTATATAAACACACACCGTTTCAAAAGCCATAACATTCCTTGTCACAAAACATATAACTACAAGGACAAATGAACAAAAATATAGATACACACGAAATACGTACACATGGAAGGATATGTAATCACACATAATTTATCACATATACCCAAAATCACTATTAGCAAACGTTGCAGTATGCTAATAATATTACCAACAACAACGTAACTAATGAAAATAATAAATGTAGTTAGGAAGTGAGCCAAACAAAAAGCCTGACGACTCTTCGAAAAGTTCAAACAGAGCAGAACAAACGGCACAAGCCAGAACAGGGACAGGAACAGGAACAGAACAGAACAACAAGGACTCAAAACCCCGATCTGAAGCATGTGCTTCATCACATCAACTATATAAACATAATCATAATGAAGAATTATCCTCTCTTCTTTTATCTTCCATTTTCTGCTCCTTTTCTCATCTTCTACTATTTCTTATATACATATGGAAGCGGAAAAAAATTCTTAAAAAAATTCTACAGCACCATTAGCAGCCTTACATCTTGGACATCTTATGACAAATAAACCTATTATTAACGATATACATATAAATGTAATATTAACAAAATCTGTCGAATGCTTACGTTATCTCTAAAAGATGATCCAGCGGAACTCAGAAACAAAATCTATAAAAAAATCTAATAATGCCACTGATTCTTTAATGACCACAAAAGGAGTGTAATGTGCACAGCTAAACTGGATTATTTTGAATATTACACAACTTGTGCACGAACTATTAAAAGATCTTTTCAAATTCCTTTTCCACATTATTTCCTCTTTTACATTCATTTTTTTTCCCACCTTTCATTTGTAGATCAGAATGTTTCTTTATGCTTATGTTCAACTCATGTTTGCGTTCCTAGCAAACATATAATTCACATGAACAGTAACAGTTGACGAAAGAATTCTAACTGTAGACTCAATCAGTTAGCTCAGGTTGAAAAAAAAAAAAAAAAAAAAAATGCGTGTCAAATTAAACATGAACGACCTAGAACAGTGAAAAAAAATTAGTCTCTGCTAGAAAATTAAAATAAAGCAAAACTAATTGTACGAGGAACAATCAAAGATCAAAAACAGATACAGCTTACCTTTGACAAGATGATCAAAGCTGTGGAGCGTCGTTTTGCTTTTGGTTAGCGACATCTTACGGATATCATTAACTACTGCTCCTGGACCCGGAACTATCATAGTTTGCCGGGGCACGCGATCTGAAATGTTATTGATAGATAAAAATTGGCTACAAAGTACATACCTGTAAACATTCCTATGGTTATGTATAACACAATGCTTTATACAACAGAATTAGAGAAATGTTCGATGAGAAACAATGGCAAGATTTGGCATTGTCTATCCCATAAGGCTCTTCCAACACGACATCCTAAAAAAGCCTTCTATTGTTAGGTAAGAATTTGTTTTCCTACTCTTTGATAACCTCTGAGAAAAAATAAGATGATTTACGCAGCTTACGATAGATTACTAATGTGATTAAATTCAGAATAGTGATGTGGTTACAAACGACGCTATGAAACTTGTGGCAACTCATCTAACCGTTAAGCACTCCGACAACCGCACTGGCATGTACAGATTTTGTCAGAGCACACCATTTATTTACAAATAAACTTGTAAAAACCCAGTTTAAGGAGCAATGCAATTCGATCTCGTTTAAAAGAGAACTTCCCACTGTTCGGAAACAAAATAAGGAAATCACTACGAGAGATAGGACTATGACAGACATCAACGCGGTTGAAGCATTCCAATTCTCTCTTTCAAATAAAGATTACGCTGAATGAGCATTTTGTAAATTTGGAATTATCATATACATCAGAATTACGAAAAGATTTTTGCCCCTGAAAAAAAAGCAATATCTGAGATTTGGACAGCCGAATAAATCTCTGACAAATCCGATGACAATGCTAATATATCGTAGAACCATACCACCACCTCTGCAATATACCGAAAACCAAAGCCAATCCCATATCCATCGTTACAGCATACTTCATTTTCGTTCGCATACATCGTTTTCCTCTTGCAGCTCGTTGACGTCCATTGCAATGTCCAAATATCTCGCGCCCTTTCGTCCCTAACACTGCAAATTACTTTATAATCATATCTGTACCCTGCACTATGTACTTCACAGCGAGTAGATAAATACGATTTAGATGGCACACTTATAAGCCGAAGTTATAAGTATAAATTTTCAATTTGGAACATACGAAATTACTAGTTACTGGAAAAACCACCTGTACAATTCTCCAACTATAACCACTACTAGCAACCAGACGTCGCGAAAGACTAGATCGGAATAAAGACAAAACGGAATCACGTGTATACAAAAACTTGTGTAACCAGCTCCCCAATAATGTCCCGTATCACAAAGTCTAGTCTCAGACGCAAACCTCATCTCTCCTATGAAATGAACAACACCAATTCATGACCAACTTCTTGACAATCCTATTTCCACGCAATAAGAATCTGAACTGCTACTGCTGTCCCATTACAGTCACGCTGATTAACTCCTAATATATCAACATGCAACCCCCATCGCATCATCCAATTTAAACCAGAGTACTAACTCTTTCTGCTTCAGAAAATCTAAATGTTGAATTTTATTTGCAAACTTCCCTCCACTTCTCTTAACCAACAACGCTGCCTACTTTAATTTTATATATAAACAAATTAGCTACTTAAGGAATATCTATACCAAGACCAGTCAGGACGAAATTAAGCGACGCAACTGGAAGTGATGAATTTATTAGAAAACAAATCACTTTAAGAAAAAGATAAAACTAAGTGTGAATATAAATATAAATCATGAATCTAAATAAGGCTTTTCAGTACAATCACAACGAAAAGGATGATGCAAACATGGACTCAGTCGGAAAATGAAACGAAGTGCGGAATAGTATACAATGAGTGAGCGTACAAATGCCAAACAATGGCTCATGCATCGCATTATTCGTCATGACCATCAATAACCATAATTTGCAAACAATTACCATTAAAATCATTGCTCACAATACAATGAAGGTAAGAAAATATCATTCCAGAGCTTCAATATAGTGGTCTACAAAATAGTAAATTGGTAAACACTATAATGTTAAAGAAACAACATTTTAGTTCCAGACGAAGAGATCCCGTTAAACTAAAATAGAAAGATGCTTTAAGCGCTGGTTTTATTATAAAGATATGGCGTTTGTCACAGTCAGCATATCACATTACAAAGTTTAATATTAACAACTGATAAACCAATTCCCCGAATAAAAAGATGGCAATAAAATACGGAAATGGAAAACATGAAAACATGCCATCTTCAAGTCAACAAACTTCTAATTTCACGATGAATGTTACATAAATAGTCCACATATGAGGGCATGCTAGATGTACGATCTTCAACTAAAAATTTTTTCATCCAAGCTTCTAATGCATCTTGTTGTCGAATCAAGAACAGTTTCATATGTCGCAACCGATTTAAATTCACCCGATTAATAACATAACGTAGAGCACGTGACCGTGCATTGTCACGTTCCGGTACGACATGCTGAAACACATTTACCTAATGAAGGGAGAGTTAAACGAATGAAACTAGCGAAATAATTTTAGCATGTTCAAATTTCCAAATGAACTATTTCAAAGACACACATTGTCCACATTGAGATGTGCGACTGAGTTGGAATTAAAAACATCTTGCATCCAATCCTGTGATACCTTTAAACCGATCCATAAGAACATCATGATACCGTTAAAAATTATATATGCTTTTTCTGGAGATAAGTTATCGTAAGAAGCGCGTATGCAGACTGGCAATGTTATCTGCAAATCAACATCAAAATAAAGTTAACAATAAACAATAATCTAATGAATTAAAAAAAAAAAAAAAAAAAAAAAAGCATATAAACTGAATACCTCAGCTGTCTGCTGCTCAAGCATCAGATCAGAAACAGGGAATACTGTAGGATACAACAAAGTTAATGCATCTTCTGTCCTCAAGGACGGTATAAGATGCATTAGATAAGCTCTATCATCGACCGTCATATCGTTACCTGAAAAAGATTTTGACGACTCCTTTTCAAAAAACAATTAAGCTAATTAAACAAGTCTTTATTTCAAATAGGAAAAATAATTCAAGTTAGTGAATTGTATGATTGGAAACCGACCCCCACTAAGTGCATCATTCTTTAATATGCAGTTTGCGAATAACGGCAAAAGTTTCAAACATTCTGGCAAAATAAGTTGTCCAAGCGGTGCTTGTTCACTACACTTCTCACGGTATGTTGCTAGCATTTGCGCACAACGTGCATTCACTGCTTCCCGCACTTCCTTAGGAGATTTGTCTCGCAAAAAGTATTCCGCTGAAAAAAAAGTTAATAAAATCGTGGAACTGCAAATGCTTCAACATGAAACGAATGAATTTCCATTATGAAGACAACAATTACATTTCGAAAGTAAAGGTTGAGGTGCCTTTTACCTTGTTTAAAGAGGAAAGAAGTTAAACAGTCCAAATCAGCAACACGATACAACTGATTATAATCTGACGAAACAGCTAAAGCAAGATTATGGATACGAAGTCTTCTTTGTCCACTACATGATGTAAATAGTACAGCCGCTTGTAAGTAGGCGCTTCCTTCTGGTAATTTATCGTCATGTCGAATTTCTACGTGAACTGCCTATAAACAAATGTTAAACATCAATTATGGTTTCATATATTTAACATTAAAAAATTACGGTTATTGTTTATTATAAGGAAAAATCACTTTATCACAATCAATGGCACCCATTTCCAAATCCGTAGTATTATCCATGAAGAACGAACCGAAGAAACCAGTTGGCCGTAAACCTGAAAGGAATGATTAATACAGAAAACTACCAACTATTAAAAAAATTTCTTACAACTGGCAGCATGAACTCCCTACATGCATGCCGGATTTTTTTTTAATTTTATTTTAACTTGGATCCAAAACAAACCATTAGGATCCAGAGAGTACTTGCAAAAGTAAAAAGTTACCATTCAGATGCAGTTGTCGAGAAACGCGATTATCCCAACCATTTATTTTGAGAGAAAAAAAACTTCAAAAACTCAACAAACAAAAGCTAACACTTACCAGTGGATGTACGTACTCTTATCATCGCATCAAACACAATTTCGCGACTTATGTCGTGGGAAAGATCTGCCAAGAAACGTTGGCTATCTTTTTGCGTCTAAAATGAAACTCAACGAAATAATTAACAAATTAGTTAGTAAATTTAAAAATAAGGCAGCAAAAGAACAGCATGTTGTGCACGTCATTTGATAAATGAATCGAAAATCAAAAATGATTAAAGTATACTTCAAAGTATTGATATTTGTATATGGAACCACCCGTTAGATAGCAAACGGGTGAAAGTGATGCAACATCCACGAAGGAATTTGGGAATAAGAATAAATCTACAGCGCAACCTGCTTTCACACATTCTTCGCCTAGTTTACTATAAAAATCGATGTGCGGTTGTAATACAGTCTGAAACAAATAATGTTCAACGAATGAAAGTATATACCAACCATACTACAACTACGGTAATATGATACCACTATACAGACCAGCAATAATATGAATTTAATATGTATCAAAATAAAACTTTGTTTCTGCAAATAAATTAACAGCACCTAAGATGCAAAACAACAAGTCCAATCAAATCATCGGTCTAAATTAATAACCTTCTCCTTATCTGTTCCAAGTAGTTTCCGATCCTCACGATTTTTTAACTTCCCAGGTGCATCCAGCAACGGCAAATTAGTATGGAATATGAACAACTTCCCTGCTCTATCAGCACACTGAAACTCTGTTTGACTATGAAGCTGCATGAATATTACAATTTGTGTATTAAAAGTTTTGGTTGCAGCGAAATTCAAACTAATGGAAAACATCATGCGTACTTTTAGTGCATCCAGACCAGCCTGGATAACAGGGCCAAGCATTGTTTCAGTGATTCGCGTTTCGCCAAAGACCTTTTCAATTTCATATAACAAGCTCAAAAAATATAAATGAATAATTGCTATGAAATGAACAAATTTTCATTGTTGCTGATATATCATTTTAAATAAAGTCATTTGCTACAACGATCCTGTTGACTGTCAACATAAGTGATACGCTTTATTTCTTCTTAAAATACAAAGACAACCTATTACTGTGACATGCAAGAATGACAAGAGCTAGAATTTTATCGAATCTAGGCAAACCATATTCTTGCATACGTTAAGTAAAAGAGAAAAAATTTTTCCAAGTTGGATACTAAGTTCAAGCAGTCTAGTACTTGAACTCAGCGTGGAATAAACTAATGACCTTAGAAATTGTGACCGTGAACTTGGGAAGCAGATTGAGTGAAAAATCACCAAAGGAGAGTTATACTTGAATGCATAGATGATATGATGTTCTACCTATTCAGAACAACATCGGCCTCTTCCAATGTTACCAAAAACCCGTCTACCAATGGCACAAAAACATCGTTCACATCTCCAACGACCAACATTTCAGGTTGACCTATATGGCTTTTCAAATTATAGAAATGAATAGTCTGATCGTATGTTGCAAATCCAATGCGCAAAGACGAATTCACCTGATCCAATTCTCTGCAATATTATCTTATGGCAGTTAAGAATAAAGAAAAATTTTCAATTCATAAAAATGAACTTTCATTCGATTGCCACATTTCATTATATGAAGGAAACAAACTTGGGTAAATCGTTCAACAAATTTCGAATATTTTTACAAAATATTGATACTAGGCCACATTGCACTGCAGAATACGACACATCCAACATAAAAATGAATGCAGGTTCTTTTGGTTTCAAACCATTCTGGAAATGATCTCGGAATAAAAGTACGTTAAGAAGTCTGTTTCATAAAATTCGAAAATATGATTATGAAAAAAACAAACTTTACAGTACGGTTTTGTTGCAACAAGTTCATAAGACCCAAGATATTGTTCAGGACGATGTTGAATATCGGTTCGGCGTCCGGTGTGATCCAGATGAGCAAAATATGAATCATCCACTAAAAACAAAAACAGACAAGTGCAAAATGAATGATCTTTGTAAGCAAAATCATTATGAATCCAAACATACCAGCTGTGGATGTAAAACAAAACGGGCATTTGAAGCGACGACCACCATCTTGAAATTCCATAAATGCACACATGTAAGCTTTGCAACGATGACATCTCACGGGACCCAACTCTCCAAGATCCACGATTGGAGGTGGTATCTAAGATGTTTTAAAAAAAAACATACTGGGTATATTTATCAACAAAATTGAAAGAGATAAAAAAACTTTAAAATCTGAAAAGCCTGATGCTAAAACCGCTGAGAATTTGATTGCAAATGATTAATTACACTACATTTTTGATATCTCACTTCTTGCACATTCTTTGTACTTTCTAACCACTGTGAATGAAAATACAAATACAACAGATAGATATTATATACTGAAATGTCAAACGCGCAGTATTTAATAAATTTCAGTGCCACAAAATTGTACTCATATATACCAGAAGTTATTTTTCTTACTTTTTGGAAACAATATCACTTTAGTGTTCGGTTAATTGAAGATGGTTTCAAATGGATTACCAATTAAGATTATGAAAGTATTCTGCTAAAGATAAATGCTACTGCAAATTTCTATTTCTTAAAGATCAGGGCAGACCGGATGAAATCAAGTTATAAATATAACTTCCCACAGCTTTAATTTCTATTTGTTCTATTTCAACTAGCTAATGATATAATAAAACACCTCATTTGGATGCAAACGTGCAAATGGAGTGAGAGCGACTGCCAATGGTATTTGTGAATTTTTTAACATATCGGATGATGCAGGCGCGACATAAAGTGTAGACCGCATGAACTTCGGGTTACAAATGCCTGAAAAGGGAATTTAAAAACTATTTGAATACCTCAAATGCATTTAAAAACTGTAAATCCATCTCATTTAAAAAATAATGAAACTATCAAGCAATATAGAAGATAATGAGTAAGAGAAGCAAGCTCATTTCTTCAAGGGACTTTTTGAAATTCTTCAGCTGCACTCATAATGAATGAAAGAACTACCGCTTTATTATCTTGTTTTTAGAACTACAAAACGATCTTCAAACTTTAATTTCTTACCCTGATCCTGAGCAATAAACTCAGTTGATGTTAGTGGTGGATGTTCAGCTGTAGGATAACCAGTTGGAAATGTTCCACTCCTTGTTGAACGATCTTCTTCGATTACTTGGACCTAAATTTAAAAATGCTTTGAAAAATCTGCCGAAAAGAGGAGAGTTGTAGGACATGAACAGTTTGCGTAACTTTTGTTCTAAGCTTTTAGAATGAGGAAATTCTATGAACATACCACACTTGGCATCAGATTAGGATCCAAACGAGGTTTCTGCTGATATAATCCTACAGCAGGTGGTCCTATTGTTTCTCCATGCATTGGTGGTCGAGTCATTCCAGCACCGACAGTAGAATAATTAACAGGTGGTGCACCAGGCACTGATGGAAGGCCGGGTGAACCAGAAAGAATACTACTGTATGCTTCAGGCAGTTGTGGGGGAATAGACATTTGCTGACCATTGTTGCCAGCAGGTTTCAGAAAACTACTTAGTCCTATGGAACCACCAAATGTTGGGTGTCTTGGTGGAGCTTCATCTCCAATTCTTGGTGGAGCATTATGAGTGCCGAGATATTGTTCAGTATCTGATGATGATGTAACTTCGATCGAAGGCACTCGCGGCGCAATTTCTGCATTAGGTACTACTTGTGGAATTGGGTGAGAAAATATATGTGAAAATGTTCCTACATCAGGTACAGCAGGTATATTCCCAATAAAAGTTTGCGTTGAAGATGCGGTTCCGGTTGGTGCAGATGACAAAGTTGCAGTCACGGTAGGCGTTATAGAAACTTTAGGAGATATTAGCTGTGAATCTGAAATGAATTTTTCTAAAAGTTCTTAAAAAAAAGAAAAAATTCTTGTTTACTAAATCCATCGAAAACAACTCCGAAAAACAAACTTGTATGAGGAAGATTTGACAGAATACCACTATTCTGCTGTACATCACTCGGAAAGTTACTGGGTGGGTTAGAGAAGAGATGAGCTCCACCATTCATAGCCATAATCTGTGTCTTATCATCGTTAATTTCTGCAAATTCTCAAAATTTTAAAAACTGCGAAAAAAATTTCGATGGCAGTTTTACTTTGGGTTCACACACATAAGAATAGGTGGCTATATAAGTAATATTTGCAAAACAAACCGTGAATTGGAGTGAACTGCGGTGGAAATGCTTGTTGTCCACATACCATTCCAGTTTGCAAAGCCATGTTCTGCAACATATATCAATACATTCGAAATTCTAAAACAGCTTCAAACATTTTTAATAAGCAACAAAAATGCGGTTTTTTATACACACAGCGAATAAAATTTGCAAATACGGAGATACCTGCGGGATCTGTCCATTGTAGTGAACGGCACTATCCAAAGTCACATAATTTTGTGCTGTATTTACTGCACCTAGAACTCATGAGGGAGTTACTGACAAGATTTGACATAACTGCTCAGCAAAGCTCTGCGTCTTCTGCCTAATATTACACATTTACATATGTTGCGATCACAGTTAACTTAGCTTTGTTCTTCTGCATTTTATCATTTCGCCTAGCTGACAGTCTGATTTAAGTAATGAAAAGAAAAAAGAAGAAACACCTGGATAGGTAATCCGCATACTCTTCACATTATCGCTAGCCGACTGTCCAGCTGGCATAAAAGTTGGTGGCGCTACTGCACGGTACATCTGAAAAAAATCCGGAACAACAGTCACACAAACCAAACCAACCACACAAGAAAACAAGCACCACCTCCCCCTTTCCTCCAAGACTTCTAAGAGCCGAATAGTGTTGCCGTGGCATCACACCAGTACCGCTATGAAATGTGACCTGTCTCGCAACTTCGTTGCATGCAGAGCTAATCAGTCATCGTTCCGCACAGGAATTCTAGCATTTAAGATCCCGAGAAAATTACTGCACGTCTTTTTGGTTTAATCATCCGGACCATTCAACGTGAATAGTGACAACGCAACTGCATATCCAAAACAAACATACTGCAGGGAGCTTACGACACACAATAGTTTTTAATGAAAAGAATATCCCCTTCAGTCGTATTCGATCTGAATATCTCACTAATCTTCCAGGATAGTAAAGATTGCGGATGTACTGCATAGGAGTTTTCAAACTAGCTCCTGCGAAAATGTATCACTGGTCTGTAAGGATGTACATGATGAGGCAATTTATGTCAACTGTTAGTACAACGTCCATTCCCCCATCGTCACTAAATTCAAAAAGCAACATCTATTGCACATTATTTCGTCAATGGCTACCACCATATAATCCAGAGGCACTACCATTGCACATAACACATTATTAAACAATGATACGTTCAGGAAGCGTTACCAAAGAAGCACAAAATCATACGCAGGTCATCAAACTCCCACAAGTCTACTTGGATAAGAAAAATTATGATAAAGAAATCTAATGATCCAACATATCTGTTTCAGACTGCCAAAATCATTACTGATTTTACATCACAAAACAAAGTGGAAAGTTACAGAAGCACATAACAATTAATGTAGCTATGCGATTTAGAAAAAAAAGTTGATAACAAAAACAAAGACCAATCAGTGTACAGTAAAACCCTAACATAATATTTATATATGCATTTCTACTGTTTCACATCAGCGACATTCTCCTTAAAGCACTTTTCACAACCTTGCAGGAACAGCCACTTATAAATAGCATTAAATAAAAAAAGTTCCAAATCTTGCTTACAGTAAACCGTTATAAAACATATCATACAATGGAATATTTATCAATTCAATAATAATATGGAATTTCACAATATCAATTTGAGGATAACACAACTGAAAAAGGCAAACGATGAAAACAGATAACTCACATAATTATGGACTATTCTTTTTTACCGTTTGTTTATTTTGTTACGCCGTTTATTTAGTAAACGGTTATTTGAATCTTTTAAACTTTTAATGTGGATATCTTCGTTGCCAACGCGCATCGTTGCTAAAGTCATCTCCATTTCGTCCTGAATTTATTTGCATCAGCTAACTAAGTATGACTCATTTCTGCCTTATTAATTATTAATTTGGTCCCTACAATCAAAAAATAAAAATAAATAAAAACTAACTTGCATCTCCATCCATTGAGATTTCTCTTCCTCAAGTACTGAAGCAGTAAAAAGGGGAGTTTCCGGAACCTTTTGATAGTGGATGATCCATTTATGGCTCATTGTCTGCTCAATCGTGAAACGTTCACTAGGATCAGTACGCAACAACTTTCTGATTAAATCTTTTGCTGAAAATCCTTCCCACTATTCAATCATTTTATATGAACAATGACGTACACAGATAGTCCAATAGGAAATAAAATATTTAAAAAAAGAAACCGAAACAACATTAAAACAAAAATTTGACAACTAAGCTTTGGTGAACACTGACCTGCTTCAGAAACCCGATCCCATTCTGGCGAAGGAAAAGCATATTTACCCGTCCTGATTCGATTTTTCATTCCTGGTGACATGGGTAAACCATTTGCCGAAAAAAATGGTGGAAAACCACACAAGCTATAAATTGTAAGCAAATCAGGCATTAAGAAAGGTGGTAACTCACAATATTTGGACCAGTTTAAGAGAAAAAATCGTTTAAAAAAACTTACAGAATATACATGATAACACCTATGGACCACATGTCGCATGATTTGTCATACTTTTCAGGACCGAGAACCTAAAATGAAATTTCCTAGAGTGTTAATATTCTATTCAAGAAATAAAGCAATGATAAGTGCGGCTTTAAGCCTAATGAGATGCATATATATTGTCTGGTCAAAACTTTTATCATGACCATGCATGTGTTGTCTCATCATTCAAACCAACAAATGCCTGATCAACGAGTTGCCATTCGAAAGTGAATGCACAGCTGTGAAACATATCACACTAAAAAACTGCGTTCCGATAATACAACCGCCACCAAACTTTCATCCAAGCTGTCATAGAGTCTCAAGAGTTAAAAACTTGGGAATTACTTCTGGTGCGACATAATATGGCGTATAGCAAGGCGTTTCTAGTGGCCTGGTATCTGCAGAATCCAAGTGTTTTGCAAAACCAAAATCGGTTAGTTTCAAAATACCTGACGGCCCATCACAACTGAAATAAAAAATAAATTGTATGGAATAACGAACTTAAAAAAGTCGCGCAAAACAAGAATGATGCGACTATGATCAGGCAATAAATTGTGAGAAAATACCTGTAAAGTAAATTTTCCGGCTTTATGTCTCTATGTGCGATATTCAATGAGTGCAAATGAGCAACAGCTGAACAGATTTCAGACATTACTTGCGCTGCCTCACGTTCGGTGAAAGCCGATTGTGCTCTCTGTTGTATTCGAGTGAAGAGTTCACCCCCTGAAACAAATTATTTTCAGCTGTTATCAAATGATCTACAGCTCTCTGAAATGACGTCTTTAATTTTCACAGCATATTGCAAATACATTTGTAATATTTTAAAAGCCACCAAAACTAGAAAAGATATTAAAACTTTTTTGACTGGAAATCTAATAACAACCGTAGTTATTCTAATTAAAATGAAACCTTGCATACATTCCATTACGACAAGCAAACATTTCACTTGATTGTAGGTATTTTGATAAACATCTAATATACGAACGATGTTTTTATGGTGACTAGCAGCGTAGTGAAGTTCTACTTCTCGACGGGCCTTTGGCACATCACGTAAAACCTAAAAATTTTGTTAAATGTTAAAATATTTACCCAAAAGTGCTTAAAAGTGAAGGAACCAACCTTTAAAGCAAACTTTTCGCCCGTTTTTCTACTTTCGCATTCTACTACTTTTCCATTGATTCCCACACCAAGTACCTAAAAATAATTCAGAAGACTAAAGTCTGAAATAATAATCATTTTCAAGACAAGTCTGAGAAACACCTGCAACAAAGAAGTTGAGAATTATTACTAATGTATGTCATGTTTGCATCGAAACACGGAGTTTAAATAATTGTGTATTATTAATTTATTTAACTAAGATTCAAATAAATCATATGCGAATGCAAATTTGTATCATCCCAATACTACATTATTGCCTAGCCTTTTGCAATCAAAAATCCCATCAATAAAACAACTTTTAGATTTTATCATTGTCTCTTTCTATGCTGAACATCATTAAAATGCTCATCATGTTAGATGCTTTCGTCTCTGGTGCAGAAAATAACCAAAAAAATACTTGACGACTAATCCTATAGTCGTTAGTAACGGAATGAGTGTGGATGGGCAGCATCAGATTTTGTGACAGATTCGCAATAGTTGCTTTTAATGCCTGAAAAGTTGTGCAACATGAGAGCATGTAATATCAAAAAATTTTTTCAATCCTGAATTCTTATGTTACCTTCTAAATTGAAAATTTTTAGCTTCTCTCACGAAGTGTTCTAGAATTCACACTGCACTGCGGCCGTAGTATAATGACAGTGATATTGGGTGCAATCAGAGATTGTGGAAAGCTTTAGAAAAGAGGAAGAAACAAAATCCATGTTAACCAGATAATTCAAAAAGGTCTCTACATCCAAAACGTAATTAATAAGTAGAATGAATCAAAAATGCAAGATAGAATACTGAGCCTCATTTGAGAAGTTCAGATTTGAGTGTGTTCCTAACTCAAGTTTAAGTGTCCAAAAGTATTGTTCCACATTAGACGATGCAGAAATAAAGAACAGTTTGAAAAAAAGCGGTCTAATTTACGTAAAAAGATCCAAAATTAAAGAACTTCACAATTGGTTTTTTGACAATTTACAAAAACTGATACATCACAAAACAAAAAAAAAATTGGCTTACAAGTGATGCACTCTCACACTCCTCTGCGTCTGGATTATCCATTTCTCTACCGCTTGCTTCCATATTTCCCATTAAAAAATGGAACAGAATATTCTGTCCCGATTACCTGTAATTACTACAACGGTTCCTGCCACTGTTGTGGATCCTAAAATGAGACTTTTAAAACCACTGCTGCCTTTATTGGTTGCGGAGTAATGGTAAATAATAAGTCAAATAATGGGAAGAAACAGCTCAAATTCCAAAAAATAACCAAAAACTAAGATAAAGATTATTACAAAGTGAGAATAGGGCGGAAACGATGTTGAATATTAGCAAAACTGACATTTTGAGAACTGAACATCAAATCGATAAAACAGCCTGCATCTGAGCCAAATTCAACACCTTTACATGCCCAAATTTTTCTACCCGATTGAGAATGAACCAGACCAGCTTACAGCAACACCCTCAATAATGTTACATTTACTTCAACTTCAGTAACTCCAACATCTATTAATCGCAAGCCTTATTTTTATTATCGTTTTGCTACATTGCAGCCAAATAATATTCCCGAGCAAACAAAAACCCCAAGCAGAACTCGAACTTCAGTTAAACTTGGGAAATCTGATAAATGAATTTCATGACTCTTATAACCCCAGAAGACAATTTCGAAAACTTGCTCACCAGCAGAGAATTACATTAAGCTCCATAGATTTGGCCAGGTTTTCTTTTTGTCTTAATTTCTTTTTCCTTTTTTCAAAGTGCACATACAATCCCAATATCACAGGACAGACGTCTTCCGGGTATCCCATCTCAATAACCTAATATTTGACTAAAATGTCATTTCAAAATCTTTTGTTTCATAAAACACCTTTCGGTATTTTGGAAAAGATTAGCAATCAGCACTAAAAAGATGTTCAGTAATCAAACACCATGACCGAACAGGCCGCATTCTAGAACTTCAGCACGATACCCACCTCCGTTAGTTCCTTCTCCTTTGCTCCTTGACAAAAAAACAAAACAAACCTTACACTAATCTCAACCACTTCGTTCCCATCATATTAGTACCTACTTACTTTACTACTAAAAACAAATCTTTTTCTTAAACGATAAGATACTAAGCTGAGGATTAGATGAATTACTACATTAACACCGTATCGTTTCAAAATGTATCGACGTTTATATCCGAAGTCCCCCCTCTAATATTAATAAAATGAATGTACATAGTGAAAGTTTTGGAAGTCTTTCAGCTTTTAAATAATGAACATTACACGAATTTCATAAAAATCATTCGAATTTGGTGCTGATACAGGTTCCTTCTTGTTCAGAGCATGCTTATATTAATATCAAACACTTTATTAGCTTTAAAGCGATAACACGCTGTGCGCAACGCAAAGATGCTTCATCGTTATACTCTGGCATTTGTGTACAGAAAACAGTATGCATTTTGTCCTGTAGTTCTTCTGGCATCAGCTAATTTCAGTACCCATTTCAATTTCAGTGTGGGTAAGATTTCAGCAAATGAGCTACAGTAAACAACAAAAGAACGATCGGACTGTACAAACACTAACAAAAATGTAGGACACATCGCTATCATAGTTATAAAATTCAGAAGTGTTGTCTTTCAATTAATCCCGGAACTCAAGACTATCCTGTATGACTCAGAATCGAATGAATCCCGATATTTCTCTACTATATTAATCACATTGTTTAGGCCAAATAAATAATTGTCATCTATAGCACCGTTTGCCGGAAAGACATGAGAGAAATCGATCAGTTTAATAAGAACGTTTGGTGGTCGTTCCACACACGCCTCATAAGCAAGCAAAATGGATGAAGCATAGAAATGATACACCTGAAATAATCGTAACTTATTACATCTGATATACAGTGCCAAATATTTTTATAATTCCTAAATGAAAACTGAGCAAAACCGAAAAATAGGAATGTTCTGAGTGTTTAGTGAAATTCAGATCCAAAAAGCTATTACTTGAAAGTTTGCTGCCAAGATCATAGAGCCATGATACTTGATTCTGACCAGCTGCTACTAAATTAGCCTATTTACAGGTGAACTTGTAAAAATTTGGAACACCAAATAAAATACCCGCTGTGAATTGAACCACTTTCGAAGCTTATATAACTGCTCCAGTGTCTGCTCTGCTACTAAACTTTTTTCCATGAGTCTTCCAGATAAAAACTCACGAAAGGCTGTAAAATTTGTATACAAACCAGCAACAAATAAAACAAACATGTGAAAAATTTTTAAATTTCATGAATTTTCCTGATACATATTACCGGCGATGTTGGCTTGGAGAGAAATTATTGACATAAGTAATTTTGCAGTTATCTTATCGAATAAATCAGACTTGTTCAGTGCAAGGTATCAATTGCGTGATTTATGCAATGAAGCTATCAGGAAAGGATAATAGGAAACGGATGGGTTCGGATGAGTTCTCCAACAGAAACCAACAATGACTAATGACCAGATGCTTTTTCAACCACATTATACTAAGCTGAACTTTTCCGCATTCATTTCTAAAGCACACTTCAATCAAATCTCCTTAATGGGATACAATCAAAAAGTTCAGTAGACTCGAATACCAACTTTACATAAATTATCTATTCCCAACTGCTCTGCACATAAATACAGAATTGAAAACTGCAAACTTCCAATTGCAAATCACTATGCTTAAATATTCTCATTTCTCTAGACAAAGCAACTGCAGAATTAAACCTCGATGTGTCATTATTGATGGAGGAATTTGCCAAATTTAAAGTCGTCACCAAATTTTAATACCGACTGATTAAAGACTCCGTTTCAAATGGCTACAAAAAAGAAACTTAGCACTTTAAATCATATCGCCTTTATCACGTTTCGTAAAAAAATGAACTTAAAATGTTTATGAAGGAACAAACCGTCAACAACATTCTCCAGATTCCTGGATCTCCCCCACTGTTTATCACGAATTCGTAAATCATTTTCGTTGTGACCAAAACGCATCTCAAGAAAGAATAAGCATGGACAAGGTTTCCTTAGTAAAATGATTATTAGAAATCGTGAATTTCAAGGAAATTCCTTTTTTGAAATTAATTCAAAAAAACCTGTATTTTTTTTTTTTTTTTTTTTTTTTGTGAAATTTCTCGATAGTCAAAACATTAATTGAAAGCAATGCGCATAATTTGAATGCGATCTGCCTGGTTGTACTTTCCCGGCAAAGAGCAGTTGCACCACTCAATCAGTGAGATAAGGTTCCCACAGAGTGTTCTTAGAGATTAGCACATAATTAAAAGGCAGCCAAACGAGGTTAAAAAAATTGCCTCCCTCACTGAACACAGAAGCTTTTCTTTGTTCAACCATTAACTACCTGATTTTTTGTATTATTATTTCTAAGTATGGAACATAAAACTCTTTATAAAATAGTTGAGATTCTTGTATTTTGTAGCTCAAAAAAAGATGATTAAGAAATATTGAAATATTTTGAAACATTCATACGAAATGAACCATAATACAGATTATACCCGATAACCAGTTAAACGGAAGCCAAGTGTTTCTTGTTCAGGATACTTTATCGCTTCGGATAATCTTTTGGCTTTTGTTGCACTCGGATCATAGGTCACTCTGCCCATTTTGATATCCATAATGCACGGACATTTATAACGATATGCTAAATCCTCCATAACGATAAATTCCATCTCTCAAAATTTGAATGTATTTGGATTAATGTTGAGAAATTTAACAAGTGAGCTAAACTTTCTCAATCTTCTATCCTCCTCCATCCTCACAACTTCTGCTCTTGCTATATCTGCTCTATAATTCCGTTTCCCTACAGTTAAAAAAAAAGGAAGATTGTGTCATCATTTTATCTTGAGGTTCAATGTTTGAAATATGCCATTATTACAAGGGAAAATTTACAACCTCACTATCAAAAAACCTAAAAAATCATTATTTAGTTTCTTCCAACAAAAACTTTTTTTTTAGATCAAATCACCTTTTCTTCCAACTCGTAATGTTTTTAACCCATAGAATTTTGGAACGAATACAGCAAATCTCGTTAAAACATCATTTTCATCATTTAGATGCTTCAAACTACTATAGAATGCTACCTGAAACCATTAAGTAGTTAAATTAATTCATTTACTAGATCTCGTTTACAGCATGAAGGCAGACAACAGATTACATATCCCAGGAAAAGATATATCCGTTTATTTGTTCACCTGCTGCTTCAAGCAAAGTAAACAAAAGTTGCGTTAACACTGAATATACTGCGCTTATGGAATGCTATGGACGTAGAAGAAATATCAGATATCATTTATTACCAAATGATTCGAAGATTTACTGAAGCAACAAAATGATAGTAAACAGATCGAATACTGTCATACGTGTAATCTTTAAATCACTTGTTGGAATTATAATAAACAAACCTCACATACTCCTCGCACGCCTTCCTGTACAGGTTTCAACAGTGTTTCGCTACCAATTTCCTTTATAAGTCCTAAAAGCAAATCCTGCAACCGAATCTTAATTTATGCTAAAATGAGTGTTCACCCCAGAAAGTAATTTAATATAAATCTTACAAATTCTGTGACAATCTATAATAATCTTTGGAAAGACAGACGAACCAATTTGATGCACGCCATTTGTAACTACCGACGGGTGATGTCCGGCAATCTGCTCTCGATACCATTCATATGATGTCGGCAACTGCACTGCTGCACTACTAGTTTGTTCATCAGCCATAAGTGAAATAGCAATCAGCTCCAACAGCCAAAAACAATTTTTTAAGAATTTTTGCCTAAACGACGTGACGTTACACAATGAATAAAGACGCACTAAACGCACGTTTCAAATAAGGTCAAATTTACAAGCGAAATGATAAACAGATAAACCTGGATGCCATTTAAGTCCTAAACAATTTACAGTCTCTTTATGCAACTGATACAAAAAGCAACAGCGAGACAGCGGATCTATCCAAGTCTTCTTTAACCACTTAATGTTCTAATCTTAGTACAAATAAATCCTACAAATACAACCTGAACTTGAACTCATACTGATCTACTGTGTACTCAAAATGTGCTTTACTGATAAAAGCAGTGAATTCGTGTGAACTAATGTCACACGTTAATGCTCAAACACTTTATCATGAAGTCCCACTTCGCAAATGTGTTTCGGGTTGTCCTACTTATGAATCTCGTAGATCACGACTTCGATAACCCATGTGTTTTGTGGCAACCATAATTTTTTCTTTAATCATTAAAGGAATATTGGAAATCATGCAAAAAATTATCAACAGAAAAGTAAAGGAATAATTGAGATTTGTCAAGAAAGTTCGAGCAGCGAATTACAACAATGTGTACAAACTGGCCAAATCTGATGATCCAGAAATAAGAAAGATGATTCAAAACTTTTTATGAGACCAAAAAAGGACTTTGAGTTGTTTTAGCAAGTACCAAATTTAAAATGTGAGTGGAATGACAGAGTATAAAATAGGTTCACTGTACTAATTAATTTAGTGCTTTTTTAACTTGTAAAGCATATCACACTTTTATTTATCTTATACAGAGTACTGAAACTACAGAAAAATCGACATGAAAATTTTCTTGGCATGTCTTTACTACATTAAAAATTGCTAGTTTTTATCTACAAAGGACCTATATTCTCGAAAACTTCAAATTGAATAGACAACTTTATCAAACGTTAGTAAATGATGATCAAATTCATCAAAGTGCAAAGCCCAAGTAATAAATACACTGAAATAGACTGATAAGAAAATTCGACAATTCCTTTCCAGAATACAACCTGCTTGTATGTAATCAAATTTCAACCAAAAAAGTGATAACCTTTTTTTGAAAAAAAAGTAATAACAAGAAAGTGATAACCAGATTAATAACTAAGCGTTTAATAAGTAATTGCTGCATTAAAATACAACCACAAATTAGCTTACGTAAATGAAGCAATTCATCAAGAATTCAGTTCAGGAATTTGATTCTTCTAGCAAATTTCATTTCTACATTTCCTATTTGATTTCATTCCTATTTAATACCGAATTCGTTTTTTTTTTTTTTGTTTTTAAATTATTCATCCAGTTGAAACCCAACAAATAACTATGAAAAAGGACAGTTTTGAAAAAATCCTAAGTAAAAAGCAGAATTACGTTAAGTGAAACTGAAAGTCTTCATCGGTGAAACAAAAATGAAACAACATATCAGAAAAGAAAAAAAAAAATCATGCTCCTAAATACTTTTGAAATGCTATAAAAGACATGATAAAGTTCTGGGATAGTCTGTAGTCTTTAAGCATGATTTCTTTTAAATTACCGGTACCATAACAATATTTACTCATTGACCTTCCAACAGAAGTCTTCTAAAAAGTATAATTTCGCCATGAAAATACGAAAATAATTCAAACATTAGCAACACTGAAAGTTGTCGGCAAAATCTTTTCAGCTTGTGTGATGTCCTCAAACTGCGTACTTTCACTGCTTAACACATTGACGTACGTATGATTTCGATTCATTACAGTCGGCTCATCAGGAGAGATATCACCAGAATGGCTATTATAAAAATCCTTTGAAATTTTGGTAATTACGGGAGAGACTGAAAATGCCGAATCGGAACTCCACTGAATAGGAGTTGATGTCCGACTACGCTCATTCTTCTTTCTCGATCTTTTTTTTCGCCTGATTTTATTATTAATATTTTTACAATTCGTCAAGAATGGGATATACTCCGATCCACTCACAGGACTGAAATTATTCAGCAAATACTGATCGTTCGTTTTTATCCACTTTCGATAAAACTCGTTCTCATGGAATAAGCATGTCCTGCAAAAAGACTATGTCAACTTTTTACGGGTTTTGAATGTCAACCTAAATTCCACTCTTGAACAAAACCCTCACATTTCTAAAACATACAAACCGACAGTAATAAACTAGAATTCTAGCATGAAATGTAAAATAATTACCTAAAAATAAAGGCTATCTCACCAGATGTCCTTAAATGTCTAGTAGATATGATGGTGCTATTAACTTAAACTGATGATATTCGGATGTTTCGCATTCTTTAGACTTAAAGACCAGTGCTAAACTTCAAAAATAAATCATGTGCATTTGAAGTCCGAAAAAAAATCACTGGGGAATGAGCAAGAACAACAATAGACATGGAAGATTCAGAAAAATATGTTTGTTTTTCTGAATCTTAAATGTATGAATGTATTAATGTAATTCCCAGCGATACGAATTTTGCGGATTGTTTAAAATAAACAAAACAAGAAAAAAAAAACCATCGGAATTCGGCATGGAACACAACCTAAAACAATGTGAGGAATAATGAAATCTTTTTTAAATGTAAAACTAAACAAACATGAAATGGGATGTGGGGAAAAGTGTAGAAAGGATATAACATACGTTCAGGATTTAACGAATGGAGTAGAGAGTAATAGTAAACATCATGCTGAAAGTGACTGGCGGACTGAGTAATACAGTTAATACTCACAACAAGAATTCAAGTAAAATTTCGAATATATACATTTCTTTTGTTGAAAACAAATCTATTGTAGAGTAGAATTACCGGAAAAAAGGCTTCAAAAAAGTACATTCACGATACACAAGTAGATAAACATACGGAAAAGTAAGGACAAAACACATACGTATACGCAAGCAAAACAGAAAAATCGTACGAAGTGTTATGAAAGCATGACAAAAGTGACAGATTAAAGTAATGGCATGACAAGTCGTATATCTGAGAAAATGGATATTTTGTCACTGGATGAAACAAAACGATATCTGAACCAATGCCTTAACACAATGATTTAAGCGTCCTTTCGACGTCTGACAGTCATTCTGTTTCAGCTGTTTCTTCAGTCATTCATTAATAAGTGGAAAAGAGTCCATAGTCTTCCTACTCACTTCAGTATTCGAAAAAGTTAACTCTAACTTCTACAACTTTCAGCAAAGTGTGCCAAATTAACACTGACACTCCACAACAACATCTTCTAATGGATTAAAGTTGCAAACCACAGATGCCTTTAATTAGTCGCTGTTCTGACTAAACCTAACAGTTTCTATGTCATTCATAATCCCGCAAATCATAAGAAGTCTCATAACTAATTTGCTAAACCTCGACCTTTAGTATCAATGCTAGTCTACTGATCCGTCTTTTAACTTTGACTAAATACTGTCAACTCCATACCATTAACTACAATACGCTAAATATGAGCCCAAAACGATAAAAACAAAACCACCATTTTCAGGAGAGAGCTTTAAGAACATTACTTTTGTGCTGCGCAAGATGTTTCGCCACTGTTGTTTGGTTGAGTACTGGCAGTTAGTATTTCGAGATATTTTCGTTGATCTGATGGACTTCTGAGGTTCTGTCTAAGTTGCACTGCTTTTGGCAGAGTGTCTTTTTTCATGAACAACTTGGCCAGAATACCTGAACAGAAACTCAGCTTAATTGACATTATTTCTCTCACTTTCTTTCATGTTTTACAAACATCCTTTTTGTCTAAATGCTAAACGGTTCAAATTTTAAAACTTAAGTCGAGCTTGCCCCATTGTAAATTTTGAGATGTATTTGAAGACCTTTCTTGATTTTCAATGAATTTGACGGGGCGTAGCCGTTCATCACACTTTGTCCAGTTTGGCATTCAACGGTACATTTGAACGTTTTGGCGGAATGATAAGGAGCTGTAGGAGGAAAACAGATATACAGTTGTTCCAGGTCATACTCCAAGATATTTTGTTTCAGAAGGGTGTGAATGGCTTGCCGAAATGTCTTCGCTGAGGGAGGTTCAATTTTTGGATATTCTTTACGAATTTCATCCAGCAAAACATCCAAAAATGCTGGACGACCACTCTGATTCATTTTGAATACTACATTACAAATAATGTCCAACAATGGTACTAAATGCATCTGATCAATCTTGTGCATCCTAATATTTTCCACATCACCTGAAATATAACCATTTCTTTTTTCATGACTCCATATTCGAATTTAATTATATATCCTTACAAGACATGCTTAATTTTTCAAAAAGTAATGTCGTTCTCTAGAGATAAGAAATAAGTAATAACAAGACACTGATCAGCTGAAAAAAAAAGGAATTTTTTTTTGAGTTTTATTTGCGAACATCCTGATGTTGGGAATTTGCCAGATGTTTGGGAATTGACTGTTTTCTAATACCAATTATTCGACTGTGCTTCTTATATAGATTATCTTCATTTTCTTTTTCAAATTAAATGAGGACTTCAAGAAGATTCTCGAAAAAAAGGTGCATTGATTTCAATCGTGCCTCTAATACTGATTTTATCTCCGATGCTCTCAGAGATAAGACCGATGATGAAGTAAAGAAGGTTCGCTAAATGAATTTGAATTGTGAAGGCTATAGGACAGGACATGAACAGCGTTATCTGATTATGGACATCTGTTTGCATGTGTAAATTTCCTCAGAATTACATCTTTTATGGTACCTATTTTCTGTTCCTATTTATCTCGAATTTCATGCTAACAGGTGTGTTCATTGCCCTCTTGTGATGACTCCTCAAAACGTCTCATCCCTCGACAGGTGTTGTCTTTCGTTCCTCTCAATCCAATCTTCCCATGGTATTCTTATAAAAATTACAGCATCATCTTTATCCGTATTTTCATCATTTTATCTTGTAGCGCCTTTTTATTATTTTGCCAGATTCTTATTTCAAAATTATGCTTAAATTTCAACATTCAGAATTTATTCCAAATAAAAGTTTAAAACTGTTAAGAGTAAAATGTATCTTGAGAATCCAACCACCTGACTTTTTAAATTCAAAGAATAATCAAATTTTACTACAGTTCAAACTTAAAAAAAGGAAAAACGATGTGGTCAGTGATGAAAGACCAAAAATGTCACCGAAAGTTTCGATTCGGTATCCTTTTGCTGGTTTCAAAATTCGCCGAATCCAAGCATCGCGCAATGTCTGCATATATCGTTCGTTCATTGAAGTTATGAATAATGTTGATGGCTTGATGTAGCCGACATATTTCGTGGAATTTATTGCTTCCACTAAATTCATATTCCAGAAGCATTCTTTATTTTCCTGAGATAATATATTACTTTCACATAGGAGAATTAATTTGAAGTTAATAAAAAAGAACTGATGAATAACCTGAACGAAACTTTGAAACAGTTTGTGTCCGGTAACTTTCTTATCGGTAACTCTCTGAAAGATGATTCCAAGGCAAGGCGTGAACATCGCTATTTATTGTCTGAAATAAAATCAATTTGCAATTCATTATACTAGAGTTTACAAAATGATTGTCTGACTGATATCATTATTGGAAGTTGTCTTCCTCACATCTGAGTACCATTTAGTGAGAATTAATATGTCACACTCTCCCCTTATATTTATATCACACAAGAAAGTTTAAATCTACCCTTTGTTCATTTATATGATAATAATTTACGAGAATTTGTCAGCCATCAAATAATAATTAGTTTTCGCAAGTCATGCAGTTTAAAATAATTTTATCACTCACAGCTATTGGAACTGCTTTTTTCCTGACCGATTACTAAAATTTATGGGAATCGCCTTATTGCTTGGATTATTCGTGCAATTTTATAGTTTATCGCCCAAAACGAAACTTCATAGAGATTACATTTCATGAAATTGGCATTTCCTTTAGAAGTCAAGTATGTTCAGGAAACATCATTTTTAAAAATGAAAAACAACTTTTAGAGATGAAACATAAAATTATAGGAGAAGTCTGGACAATGACTAATTATGTAAATTAAAGAATTATTAGTGCAGGGGAAGAGGCGTTAGTAATAACTGAGCGAGTTAAAATAATTTCAGTTAGTTGACTTCATAGGAATTCCTTGTCAAACAGAATTATTTTTTATGCTTAATTTGATAATAAATGCATTCAAAATTGAAATATGGCTAGAGATTTATTTACTGAAACTTTTTTCCAAATGTGCAGTTTCATTTGTTTTGAATAATGATTAGTTGAAACATTCGTTATAGACTTACAAGAAAAAAAAATCACTGTAAAAAGTAAGCAAGCATGAAAGTGAAGCATGTAGACATAAATAATACTTATGAAAAAGGAGTGCAGTTGTTGACGTAGTGCCTGACCAAAATCAAAAAATTGGAATTTTTTTCATTCACTCGCTTTTGAAAGAAGGATTATTTGGCCGAAGTACCCAAAGGGAGAAAAACTTTTTGTGATGGTAGCACCATTTAGATAAAAGTAAACAAAATTCAATAAAACTGTGCATGAAGCTCTCAAAGAGTATTAGAAGTGAGACCTGCTAAAGGAAAAAAGCTTTTTAATTCCCAATGAAACATTATAATAAAAATCTCCCAGTACAAAGCTGTCAGAAATAAAGGCCAATTTGCACTTTAAACCCCAAAATGAATTTGCACAACGATTCGAGACGAAAAGTAAATGTAAAAAATGGTCATTAGAAAAGCTGAAGCGAATTGTACTATGCGAGAATATGAGTGTATGAGTATAGTGTGTTAGTATTAGACGAATTAAAGATGAGTTAATCTCATTTTAATTTCTGTAGTATTTAGATTTTGAAATTCTTTACAATATACTTAAGAGCGGATTTCCAGTAAGATAATTGTCGATAATGAGTAAGTTCATAACGCCATTATTATGAATTACTAACCAAATTAAAGTGAGCAAAGGTTAGGACAAATTCAGATACGTGTGATCATCTCCTGCCTTACTTTTCGCTTGTATAATGTTCTGTCATCCATTCTCCAGTCTTCCTCTCCTTCCCTTCCTGATGAATGCAACTTTCATTTAATGGCACGCCTCCTATTATTCAGAATATTGTCCCTCCTAGCCTACTTCTCTCTTAGATGTTCACTATTTTCAAAACTGTGAGCGCAAGTGTTTGTTTTATGATTTAAGAAATTTTATTTTGTTTCTTCGACGTTATAAAAGGCAACAGATGATTGGTTTTGTATTAGCAATACAAAAGCTTAAACGAGAAATTGGAATTTTCCATCAAACATAAGGATGGAAAAAACATCAAACCTGTTGGATACTTATTATTTCCAAACTGATAAATGTAAAATGAAGAGCACTTATAAAACAAAATCAGTTTTGATATAATCGTCATTTTGACGATAACAGAAGTGGAAGTAACGAAAAACTAATTAACGAATATTGACAATTTATTACACGCTGACATGAAATGCTTACGCAAGCACTGAATTGATAGCATCAGAATATCGCTGAGCCATAAATGACAAGATAAAAATTCAGTATTCAAAATGTATGTATTGCATGCACCTAAACAAATCTATGGAGTGTCTGTTAAATGCGTCTTTCAGTGGGTACCTTTGTAGTTCCGGTCAAAAGTCGGCAATAATAAGAGGAATTAACATAAGGAAATCTTGGAGATAATTCTCGTTTACGGCTTTTTGAAGCAGCGCTCAGGACATTGCTTATATTATACCGCTAGCTAACACTTGTGGCAGTAAATACACTGGTATCAATAATACATCAATGTGAGGCAAGAAAGGGTCAAAGAATTAAAAAAGAAAAGTTTGAAGATTAACGCAAATTTGAATGAATGACTATGGATACCGTAGATGCTGTAGCATGGATACCTATTTATCAGTTTGATGTCCGTACACACTCAAATATCAGCAATAGTTATGCCATATGTCACCAGTCAGCCAAATTCCAATAATTTCTATCTTCTTCCAAGCAATGAGACAGTAGCTTTACTTTGACCTCATTATTTCAAATAATTTATTTGCTACAAATTCTCAGGGTTTTTCACTCAGTTTTTTATTAATGCCCGTTTACTGTCGCATTAAATTAATATAAATTCAATCTAATTATAAGTAACAGTTAGAAAAATGCAAATAAATTGTACAAAAAACAAAAAAAAGCTTGAAAATTTGAAAGGAAAAAACGACATCTTTCCACAAATTTGAACTGTTGAAGTGCACTGGCTGTTCTCTATGACACAAATGCGCAACAGATCAGATGCAATACCAATTTCCATCCAACTTTCATCCAAATCAATGCTATTCTTACTAGTTAGTGTATAAAAACCCATAAACCATCAGTGCTATCTTTTCACTTCCTTACCCCTATTTATGTTCTTTTATGAGAAAACTTATGAAAAAAACAATTATTTCTTTGATGTATAATAGCAACCGACAACTTTGGCAATACCCATTAAGCGATTTACACATTGAGCTCAACCAAATAATTATTCGGGCACTACTCTCTCTTCACTTGAAGATCAATAGGAGCTTACGACATACCTTTAATAGAATTCGTGTTGTTATACGATCTTTAATCCTTTCTTCAATAGTTCTGGCAAAACGAATTAAAGGCTACCTTGTGCTACTCCTATGAAGTAACAATTCGACAATCAAGTAATGATCTGTTTCTTTAGGATAATGTAATATTTAAAGCTCTAAATACTGACTAACTGTATTTTTTTCAATTGTTTCTTATAGATTTAAAAATGCATAAAAGTTACTGCATAAGCAAAAACCCTTTTTAGGATGCAGTAATACCATAAAATAATGGTATCGAATCGGTTTTCTGATCACTGTGGCATACCGTTTGTTAATTCCTATTTGTGATAAGCGACAAGAAAAAAGAATAATCTGCTTAATGAGCATTAAAGCTTCAGTTTACTACGTCATTATTCCTTCCACATCTCGCATCTTTTAATCCAGTCGACAGCTGTATTAATAGATATGCAAAACAAACAGAAACCGATTTACTTGGACAAATTATTTGTGAAATGAATAGGCTTTATTGCGCAATTTCTGCATACCAAAATTTAAAAAGAAAAAATCAATTCAAAAAAATAATAATAACAGATGTTCAAAAAAAGGATGAGTTCTGAACTTATGAGTTCAAATAAATGCCTAAAACCAAAATGCGAAAAACTTTGTTTCAATTACTACAATACGCCTTTTCTGATTTCATCATTCCAAGATTTCTTATTAATTCATGACTTGTTTCTCTCTTCCTTTCTTTTTTCGATAAATCATAAAGCTTAATCCGAATTCTTTGCTTCCACAGATAATAGAGCAATTCAAAAACCTTAAATTAAAAAAAAAAAAAACAAAAACAAAAACAAACAAACAGAGTCCGCAATACCAGGTGTTGATTTCATAAATGGAATAACTCTGTCAAAAAAAAAAAAAAAAATGGTATGCTGCACATAATAATTTTAGGTAAAAATCAATGGTAGCGACAAAATTTGATCCAGTACATTTAAAAATTTTGTGTTTCATGGACAAATGAGATAGAGTTTAGGAAATGACTGCAAAGATTATTCCCAGTGAAAAGTCAGAACAAAATTCAAATTCAGAATCCCAAATACTAACACAGTGCTGGCTGCTTACTACTTCTTTTGAACTTAAAGAGATGGGCACATCTGCGAATAAAGCAATAATATTAACACATCGATAAGGAAATATCTTCTCATATTATACAAATCAGCGTGATCCCATGAGCTGATTGGTTCCTGGGTAGTGTTAAAATTAATTCTTGAAAGAAAAGGATTGTTAATAAATTCAGTTGGTAGCCAGGATACTATCCATCATAAAGTAATTTTTTACTAATTTAATGGGAATTTTAATTTATTACCGTTTAGCATTTCAAGTGATGCTTTTGGATTGCGATCAATCGAATGAAAGAAATTCTGTTCTGTGGCTACTATAAATAAGCAGACGTAATTTGTACACAGTGGAATGAAAGTAAAGAATGCAATTAATTTCTTAATATCCTTTATTTATAACTAATTTGTTTAAAAACTGTATATTCTCCCGCGCCAAATACATTATTTGAGGAGAGATGACAGCTGCTCCGATCATGGGGTTAAAATTTGAGCAATCGTAACTAATAAATAATACTGTTCCATTATGATTGACTTTGGCGAGAATTTCTCAATATGTGTAGTTGTTTACATAGTTTTAGTCAGCTTGACACATTTAAAAAAACTTTTATTACAATTAAAATTCCAGCAAATCTGACGCAAGCGCAGTAAATTAGAATGAAACGGCCAAATTGTTCCTAACAGTCATTAAATTTTTTAATGAGTTAATACAATACTTTTGATTTTTAGACGCTAGTGACTTACGATTCATTATTTTGAAAAAACCATAATAAAGAGAAGTGCTCACATTCAAGTTCCTAGGAATTCTATCAACTTATTGAACTGTGAGTGGTCCGATAAAACGAAAGCAGAAAGAGAAAAATAGACAGGTCCAGGACAGGAAATTCAGGATCCCTATGACATCAAGGTGGAAAAAAAACGGATGTCCATTTCCTGTCACCCGTTTCTGTTTCTTCCTTCTTTTTTTCATTTCCTTAATATCTCTTATAAACAATAAAATGAATTTTCAAATAAGTGCTGATGTGTTGTTCGCTGCAAATGCATTCAATTTATTCCCTTTCAAAAACATTTTCATGAAAACTATCTTCAATCGATACATAAAGCACCGTCTTAGACAATAACGTTTAAATGCCAATCTTTTCATCACTTTTGTCACACCGTGACAGTGCTATGTGCCATTATGCCAATAATAAATACAATCCAAATGCTAAAGTAGAAAGGAAGGGAATCGATGATAGATCAGTACACATAGCAGGGAGAAAATATTGGAGCTCGATTTCTCGGTTCTTAGGTACTTGACTTCTTAGAAATGAAATGAAGAGAGAATTAATCTTCCTCATAAAATATACTAAATTAAACATATATTCTTGTACTCGAATTCTTGACTTAACTGCAAACATTCTACCTTATATTTCTTTGTTTTCACTGTAACTTATTCCTTTTCCATCATAAAGAAAAGTAGAAAATTGCACCACTCCATATCCAAAAATTAAAATCAAGTCATCTTTGCATAAGGCTCATTTTAGACGTATGACTCATTAACTTTCAATATTTATATTTCTGAATAGATAGAAAACTATTTGTAGATACGTGCGTATATAAATGAACTACATAAACCTATTCACAGCAACCTTACTGGATTCCAGTATATTATACGCACATTATACGCTGTACAAGAATCGGACTAATCAAAGTTGTTGCAAAATGGTGCCGCATTAAGGAATGTTGTGCGTGGTGCAGTATTTTTGCAGTGACAGTTCAGCCGTGGTTGTCAGGTAAGACTGGTCATCTATTGGAGGTTGGTTGTTGATAAGGTTCTGCACCCAAAAGGATTCATGTACGGGGTTTTGGGAAGAAAAACAAAATCAGTGGAATAAAAAATATAATAGTAAGGTGTTGAGAGCTTTTCAGCTGTTAAAAGTCAGTCCAAGTCATATTTCATAAAATCTGATGATATTCTAGTCTGCTTCCAATATTCTTCACCCGAAGCCAATATTTCTTATTGCTTTCCACGTAAATAAAGAAATTTCTGGCTATACGTATGAATTGTTTAAATTTCTCCGGGAAAAGTAGCTCTTAATACGGCAGTTTTCGCATGCATTTTTAGATTAAATGGTGTAACTGTTTCATGGATCCGTGCTGCTCTTTCTGGATTTAACAATTTTCGTGGGCTGAAATCATGGTAGGTCAATGTTTTCATTACAGATGTTAACTATTCCTACTTTTGATGGTATAAATTAAAGCTAATCTAGACCAGTAGTGATGTAAAAACAATGATATTTTCGTGAAATTGCTCAATAACATGCTAAATTGTTTTTACACCAGTCATCTTAGGTTGACAAAATACTACATTCTTTCAGATGTTGTTGTTTACTTATGAAACTGTCGTATTGCGCTCTGATGGGAGCTACTTCCATTAATATTTGGATTAGAACGTCTTCCAGGAGCAATAATGAGTTTAAATTTCGTCCCTACTTCACCGAAGTATGATTTATAATCTTCCTGATAACACTAAAGGTTTTTAGGAATAAATGTTTTGGCCAGCAAAATTCTGTATAAGTTTAAACTCTTTCGAACTTTCTATATCAGAAAGTCTTTTGAGCCTTTACACTTTTTCATTTTCTCGCTTTCTTAGCAACGGTTCCTCTTCTGATTACCCGAGCCATTATTATAAACCTAAAAAAGGGCTAAATGAAAAAAAAGGACCTATGTGAAGTGAAATATGGAGAAAAGTGCGGCTTTTTGGTATACATTCTAATCAAAAGCTTACAGCATTGATGAGTTCAAGTTTTTTATTGTGATGTATAAATTAAAACCACAGTCCTTATTAAATTATAGTTAGAGATTTTCGGTTCCCATCCACTGTAATATTAATCAATTTTAATTTTTGAGATGTTGATAGATTATAGTACTTTTTAGTGGCAAAGATTTCTGGCCTGTATTTTAATATTTCTTTTAGCTCCATTAGTTAGTGATGCCATCACTTTCATCTTAGGTAATTGCTTAATAATTTAAATCTATAAGTAATTAATCAACCTACGTATGTGTAAACTTTTGAGGTAGGTTATGACTCTACTTATATTACTTACTTACTCAAGGGACAATTCTTTTTCTTGCATATTTTAGTTATCTAAAGAAGGTTATTTCTCCATATACATATTCTACTACATAATATTACTAATTAGTAGATACAGTGTTATAAAGACAGCTCATGAGAGTGAATAAATCAGAGAATGATCGAAAGGCTTGGGTCAGGCCGTAAAGTTTTCGATGAGAATTTGCTTGCTTATAAGGAATGAGACATTTTTATTAAGCAAAAGCGTCGTCGATCGATGCGTTATTGCACAGTTGCCGCTGTTCTTTTCTCCTCATATTTCTTAAATATATATATATACATATGGAAAAGTTGTTGCTTACAATCAATGCATAAATTGCACAGGCTTTTACCGGGCAATATCCTGCAGTTTTCTACATTAGCCCATTCCATCCCATCATCTTCTGCAGACCACCGAGTTTTGCAACCACGAAAAGATAAAGAAGTACACTTTGTTTGTTGGAGCTAGTAGTGATTTTATATATACATGTTTTGTTCTAAAACACATTTTATGCCTATCTCATGACATTATACACTCTCCACTCGTTAAATCCTTTTTTGTTACAAAGAATATAAAGTTGTTGTTCACTACATTATGAAGCTTACTTTTGAATTTGAATTGTGGTTCATTGTTTTTCGCAGTCATTTTGCCGCTTGAGAATCTATAATAGGATAATATCTCCATTTTTTTTTTTTTTTTTGATTTGTATACCTAAATGTTGTTTTATTTTGCACGTTTTTGTACTGACAGTAATTTAAGAAAAAATTAAGATCAAGATTCGAAGGACTAAAATACCGAGGGTTCCACTTACAATGAGATTTTCGTGATAAACAAGCAGTTCTATAGGCGATACGCGGGAATTGCATTCAGACCGACCAATTTGCATCTGCAAAGGACCTTCTGCTCGATAGGTGCAGACGCTAACTGGAATTGGCAGCAAGGTGCGCGAGAAACTCCGATAACGCAGTTGATTGCTCGGTGCGAGCCCAGCCATTATTGGCAGGACGGTGCTACAGCGGTATATCGCAGCCATAGTGCTGAACCTTCAAATTTGACGGTGCAGTGTAATGAAGTAATGAATTCGATCTATTCCAGTAACCGACGTTTCGCTGCTTTGCAAAGGTTCATTATTTTTGCCTTACTATAATTATGTAGTAATACCGGATTCTGTTGCTGAACTACTATGGATTTTAAATAGAGAAAATGATATGATAGACTGAATCGAATTGCACTGTGAAACTCGGATCAGTTGCTTTTTCAGTTAAATTTTTGAGAAATAAAAGTGAATAAACATTCTGCCCTGTTGGTGATTGTAGGGATGCAATACTTCCAGAATTTGTTATCGATTCTGGTTTTTAAGTGCTGTTCCTGGTATTTCAAGGCTATCCATCTCTATATTTCAAACGCCATTTTCAAAATAATATGTTTTTGCTTGAACATAATAATGATTCTTATCAAAGAAACTTTTATCTTTTTCCCACGCCAACATAATTCATTGTATTTTGTTTTAAATCCATCTTATCGTGTTTTCCATGTCTCACTCTTCAAATGACATACATGGAAACATCCTGATGTGTACACATTTTAACTGTGATGCATCTTTTGACCGTACATACAGGGTGTTTCTATTCATCAAACATTTTACATTTTCTAATTCATCCTTTTTTTTTTCTGCAGAAATAACATTTTCCCTGAACTTGCAAATGGTATGTTTTAGTATTAGACAATATGCAGACTTCGAGTACCTTCATAGAGAATAGTATATTTTGGTTAAAGAGGTATTGAAGTATAAGCCAATGATTTCAGTAAAGTTGACTCACACATTTATGCTTGCCTAATCACGAACAGAGTAATTAGTCTGGATTTTAGTTGACTTCGTTACTCTGTGTATAACTTTTCCAAATTTAATGCCTACCAAAAGTGAATAGTGAAAAATGAATATTGAAATAAGTTTTGTCGCGGTAAATTTATATTTTGTTGGTAATGTTTTCACTTACCTTGGTACGTTTTTTCTTCTATTTGTTATTGCATCTCACTAGTTTCTTTCTTTGATACGTTTTCACTGCGTCCCTTTCCTCTCTTTTTGTTCAGCTTAGCTCAGCTGACAAAGTTGCAAGAACAAACTAATTAATTATCTAGTTAACTTCTCGAGTTCTTAGACGACGTCTTGCATATAAGTAAGGACTGTCTTCCAAATTCACTTTTTAATGTTGAACAATTTAGGCAGCACAAGTCTCTTGACGGAATGCAGTTGAACGAGTGCGGAACAAATGAAATTCGACCACTGTTACATTTGGACATTTCTACGGCAGATGCAGATATGATGTCATCTCAGTATTCTAGGCCATCTTTATCCAATCCTACAACAACAAATGCATATTTTTGGAAGCAATCAGCGAAGTATGTTTTACTTTTAAGTGATATATCTGTTACTTTAGAATAATTTTTCGAATTAATTTGTTTTCTAATTACTGGTTTTACCGACCCGTTCCATTTTCCTCTTTAAAATTATAACCGTAATTTAAAGTTTTTCAGTACCTGTTCATATAATAGTGACACTTATGGATTATCGGATACACAATCCGTTCGAGCTTATAAGCTCTTGAAGCAAGATTACGAAATGGCTATACAGAAGTTGAATTCAACTATGAGTTCTATAAAAACATTTTGGAGTCCTGAATTGAAACGTGAAAGACAATTACGAAAGGAGGAAACAGCAAAACTTGTAGCTTTGCAGAGACAAGTTAGTAAAGTTGAAAGTTGTATTGTTCTGCACGCAACTTTATACGAAGTTTCCAATCATTGCAACTATTTTGTATTGTGTTTACGTCCGTTTATGCTCTCGTGTAACTTCATTGATAGTTGACATGATTTTTCAGGCTGGACCGCAGAATGGTTCTGGATTTCGAGTTGCAGAGTTGGAGACAGAACTTGAAAACTGTCGGTGCGAGCTTGCTGAAAAAGATGAAACGATTAGGCGGCTCATGGAGTGCACAGCTGCAGTTACATATCATGATGGTGGTAGTCGTATGGCTGATTTAGAAACGCGATGTAATCAATTAGAATCATTGCTTGAGATCCGAGAAGAGCAGATTAGATCGATGGACCGACATTTTTCGCAATTACCAGTTGCAGCATCTCATGCTGCTAAGGTGTGCATTTTTGGGTAACTTTCTTGCGGCATCTTTTATAGTCGTAATTCAATTTTTATAAAACACTTTTTTATATGACATTTTGACTTTAGGACCAACAAATAGCAGACCTAGAAGACGAAATTGCGATGTTACGATCAGAGCGAGCGGAACTTCCGCGCGATTTTACTGATAAAACTATAACTCCTCATGAGATCAACACACTTCGTATGAAGATGGAACGAAGTGAGTTGGAACTGGCACAAAAGTTAGTTTCATTCAGTAATCGAAAGTTTTGTCTCATTAATTTCGAAAAGCAATTTTCTTGAGAATGCACTTTAATTTTTTACTTCACAGGGTAGCTGAACTCTCTTCAGTGCAGACACGATTGCAAGCTGCAACGGAAGCCGTTGAAGACTTGAGGAAGCGTGTTGAAGTTTTTCGTGAATCGTCAGCAGCAAAGGAAAAACATGCAACGCTGTTGCAGTCTGATGTAAGTTACAATATTGTATTTTTTTTTTTTCAACTAGTTTTACAAACTTAACAAGGTGTGACCCTTATTTTTCCTTATTTATTGTGAAAGTTTTAGATGTTTTTAGATTGAAGCACTGCGTGCTAAACTGGAAACCAAAAATATACAAATAGAACAAAAAGAGAAAACTTCTGAACGTCTGGAAGCAGATTTAACGGTCGAGAAGAACAGAGTGTCAGACCTTCGTGATAGTAATAGAGTAGGTATTTTTTCTTTTACTTTTAATACTGAATAAATAAATTATCAAATTTCAAGCAAGTTACTTTCGAATTTGAACTTAATAAATTCACATGCAGAATTATGAGCAAAAAATCAGTCAGTTATTGGCGCGGATTGATGCTATGGAAGGTTTACTACACGAGAAAGAAAACGAACTGGAAAAGATCAAGCAAAAACTTCTGACAAATCCGGACGTACAGAAGGAAGAAGAGTTGCAGATGCATCTTGATGAAGCTAATAGGTTGGCATAACATTGCTGTTTTAATCTACTTATATCTAAGGAGGAGGAGTTCTTAAATTCTAAGTACTACTGTTTTACATTCTGTTGAATTCAGTACCAGCTCTAAATTTAATGCTTAATCATTATTATAGGCCTTTTATAGCTTGCATGCCAGCTGTTTCAGGGAAAAAATGAGAATGCAATCGTTAATTAATGAACTACGCCACAATGCTGAAAAAGAAAAAATGCAGCAGTTGGAAACATTTCAAGCGGAAAATCGACAACTAATAGCAACAATCGAAAGCTTACAGAAAGAATTAGCCGACCGGTAGTTTTCACATTATTTATTGTTACAGTATTCAGCTTCCCAGATAAAATTTTCGAGTTTCGCGAGTATTATTATCAAAATACATCTAACAGCGTAAGTTCGCCATTCCATTACAGATTTCCGTATCACATTCTAGTATAAGTTGGTGAAGAAGCATTGATACAAGGGTAAGCTTTATCTAACGTTCGAAGAAAGAATTAACATTCGTCATATCTTATAAATTTATTAAAAAATCAGGGCCCTTGCTTTAAATTATTCGATGTTGAGGTAAAGGAAATGAATTATTCAACTCAGTTACTGAGCGGTTTCAGAGAAATACTACTAGAGTCACAAAGTGAAAAAATAGGTGACCTTGACCAAGAACTGGTAACAGTAGAACGGCACTGTAAAGGTCGTGCACCACAGCTTTCAAACGACGAAGAGGTGAGTGATTTTAGAAAACTGTTACCAAAATCTGTTCTCAATTGAATAATTTTTATTTGATTCTTATTTATAATAGACAGGCCTCCCAATACAATTTTAAATACAGTGTTTTTGATCTAAAACAGCAGATCTGCTTTTTGAAAATTGACGTGATCAAACTTTTCAGCTTGCTGAAGCGAGAAAAGAGATTGAATCTCTTCTTCGAATAGTGCAAAGACTTGAGAAAGAAAAGACTTCTATAATTTCGCATTGTAAGCAGCTGCAAAGGTATGTTGTTTGTTTTTCGGTTTCTGCATTATTTTATTTTCTTCTTTTAATTGCGTGGAAGGAGAATCATTTTTGTAGTCTTTTGGATAAATTCTTAACTAGAATCTGTTCCATTTTTTTAGCAAACTGGAGGATATTCACAAGGGTGATATTACTTCGGCAGTTAGTCAGACTCGATCCGAATTTTCTGCTCTCTCAACTGAAGGATCTCTTAAGTCTAGGTTCTGTTGTTCATTCTGGTTTTTGGGGTTTTGGGGTTTTTTTTTTTTGCATTTCTGGATCTCTTGCTGAGCCTAAAATGTTTAATTTTTATTGTAATGTATTTTCGACTTTGCAGAGTGGAGGAGCTAGAAGAAGCTCTGCGTGAATCAGTAAGTATAACAGCTGAAAGAGAGCTTCATGTTGCCCAGCAGAAGCAACTTAGTCAGCAACTTGCTGCTCAAGTATGTATTTCACCTATTCTTTTTTTAAAGTGAACTATGTTTAGTTCGATGGACATAAATCTTGTAGCTTTTTGAATCTAATTTTCTTAATGGTTAATTTAAGTTGACCGAATGTCGCCGTGAATTAAATGAGCTTCGACGTCATGTGAAGAAGTTGACAAGTAATGAACGGGAGGAAATGCTGCGTTCTTTAGAACTTGAAAAGCGAAGACATATCGAGCAGCTGCTGCAACTAAAGTTAGATTTTTTTGAAGCTTTATTTAGAAAGCAATATAACGATATTTGGATTCACTTGACATTAATATTATGCGCATTTCGTAGGCATGAAGCGTTGGTAGCAGCAATTGCCGAAAAAGATGCTCACATTGCATTGTTGGAACAGTCCAGGGAGAGACCACGCGAAGAGATAGAAACCCTACGCCATCATAAAGAAAAACTGATGGAAAAATTAAAAGAAGAAAATGAACGTCGCGCCCAGCTTCTCAGCTCTGCTAATTTAAGCGTAGGTGAGAGATCGACATTGCAAAATTGCAGATAATATTCTTCAAAAACTGGGGTTCAGGATTGTAGGAAAATATGCATTTTAAAATTATGATTTTTTTACTTATTTGTTTTATGAATATTTAGCCAATGACCTCTCAGAAGAAGGCGGTCTTACTACGATTACAGCAGTCAGTGCTCCAGCAAGTCTTCCTACACCGCGTGAAGCTGTTACTGATCAGGTTGGGTTTCTTTTTGCAAGAAAAACCCTTTATGTTTATCAGATTTAGTAGTTGTGTTCAGAGTAATTTAATGTTACATGTATTAAACACTGACAAATTGTACATTTTTATGACTCTTTCCTGATTTTTTAAATTCGATTTTGTTTGTTTTAACAATGAGTTTTTAGACGAGTATTAACTTTTTAACCTTTATAAAGTAAACTATGAGTGAATATAAAGTGTAAACTATCAGTGAGGCCTTTGCTGACTTTTTCATTTCTTCTAGGAAGATGATGCCGAAGGTATTTGGGCATAGAAGCATTTCAAGCGAAAAAAGAAAATTAGGATTTAACTGCCGAATTTCATTTCTTCCAATCGTATCTTCATTTGTTCAACAATCTTTTTCAGTTCGCTTCATCATCTGTACGGGTTTTCGTAATTTGTAGACATCTGCCAGCTATCGGGTTTTTGATAGTTTTTTGACAGTTTATATTTTCTTATGGTGTTTGCGACCTTACAGTTGGCAATTTATCTGTTTCATTTTTGCAAAGTAAATTCGCTACTGGAAAGGTTACTGATTCATTTTAATTTGAATCACGACTAAGTTCTTCTGGTTCCCTTTTATAATCTTTAAAGTGATGTTTTCGATGTAGTTAAACCACTGCTACTTTCGTTCAGTTAACTATTGATATTCTATATCTTTCATCTTCAACATTATTGATTTTCTACAACTTCAAACAAGGAAATTATTGGATATTTCTTGTTGGTTGAAATCTTTTTGGAGAGAGAGGTTATCAGAACTTTGGTCTGAAGAACTCACACCCATCTGTGCTTGCATGTTCAACTGTTGTCCACTTTACTCAGAATTTTGAAATTAGTTAGGCGAAAGGGGTTCCGTATTGATTGAAAATAAATGCTTCTATTAAAAAAGCAAAAAAGGAAACTTTGCAGTTCATAGATCTTTACATCAGATTTCACTTTTGAAACAAATTTAACCCGTTAAGTTGTGCTGCATTTGCTTTCCTTTTGTTCATGGTGTTCCCCTTATAGTTTATGAACACTTATAAAGTAATTATATGCAATGTCTTGCATTTTATCAATACACACCTAGCTGATAATCTCATTCTCGATGTTTAACAAAGCAGTGAGACCGTGTTCACTCCAACGGTCTTGTGTTTTAATTTGTCTAATAAGTATTTTGGTTTGCTTGGGTTCTGGTCATTACCACCACAACATTTTGCAGTGATAAATTTTGCTAATTTGAAAAGAAAGTGCTATGTTAGGGAATTGGTGATGGAGGGGGGATGAGTTTACCAGAGAATCAAAATTTGAGAAAGAGAGTAGCATACTTGTACTTTTCATTAACATGCTAAGGAAGGCACAGAAGTCTTTTTATCTCTTCCAGGGATTTGTAGATTGGGGATTATGTTGCAGAATGCTACAGGAGAAAATTATCAAACTTCAAAACCCGTATCCAGCTCCTATAGTCAACAGAAAGGGAGCAGGAAATTTTACGTGCACAAGACAGTTGAGAGCGAACCAGAGATACCAGTTTAATGTTCAGAAATACGTGAACCTAATATTTTATGAAAGTTAGTAGTAAAGTCATGCTTTTGTGTTATGATTTTGGAGTAACGGGAGAAAATAGAATGAAGAGTTGTTGTAAAGTTACAAAAAACGGTAGGACAATGGTGTATAGGAAAGGAACGTCGCTTTCCAATAACTTTGCTAATAAATGTTACTTATTGATTCCCTTTTTTCATTTGGTTGAGATAGAATTATGTGGTTGACAGGGCGGAATTCAACTTTTAAAAAGTTATAGTTCTAGTTTTTTCGTGACTTTGATCTGATTTCCATTCATTAAGAGTAACTGTGCATTTGCTTGAAATAACTGCAATAAAAAACCGTTTTGCACACATTCAATTTTATTAATAGATTTATTAATAAGATTGATTTCATTAATAAAATTTGGAGAAAAACTAATAAACCGTGAATTAGGAAGTGCATTTCTTCATGGCTTTTCTCTTACCTGCCTAATTTCAAATTCTCGAGAATGCTAGGATTTGAAATCAGCAAATGAGCAAATCAATTACCTCAAGGTAGACTGATCTCTTATTTTGTATGTATGATGCATATTCTAAAGAGTGTATTATATTCAGAATTATTGCCGATATATTCTTAATTATTATCTTTGCAGCATATTTTGGTTGTGAATTTCATTTTCTCTCATTCCAAAATATTCAGTAATGGTGTAATGGACAAATTTGATAAATCCATTCCATTTGGCCTAATATAAATGTTGAGTTTTTGAAGAAATTTTAGCAGATTTTGAATTTAGTGAAAACGAAAAGAGCATAACTGGAATGGTAACGAAGTGAGCACTGCAAACAAACTGTACTTTTTATTTGCTTGAAAAGGTAACATGGTTTTTCGTCAATCATTTCGTTATGAGAAGATGCATTGAATTTCATTTGATCTGTATGCTCAGAAAATATTCTCGATAACAAAAAAAAAAGAAGTTTTAATAGCTTTTGAATTGTTTTGTTTGCATTCTTCCCTCTATTTATTGTGTATTTTTATTATTTACCATCGTCACTGAGCATACTTCAACTACCATTGCCGGTTGCTTTTATTATTTATCGCGCCACCAACCAGCACAGAAATGACTCAACTATTGTGTTTTCCTCTCTTACAGCATTTGAGAGGTCGAAGTTTAGATTATCTCATTGATACTGTGTGTCGTCTGTTACATTCTAGTCTCGTAATTTGATTCATTCCTAATGATTTTGTTTAATTTCTTGTTCTCGACATTAATTTATTTGTGATGTGCAACATTTGTTGCCATCTCCAATATCAGATTAATTTCTTCCAGTTAAGAGAACGATTAGTTGCTTTATTAATGTGTTGCAAAATTAAGTGTTGTTTAATTTGAAAATGAAATTCGGACGTCGATAATTATCTCTAATCATATTACTAAAAGCATATTTGCATAAATTAAAATTTTTACTGATACTGAAATAAGGCGTTGGTCGAAGGAATTGTTGTAAATAACTGATCAGTGTTTTTTTCAAGTAATCCGTTTTTTGATTTAAACTCAACAGCTGTATTTATCCTGGCATCTATTTTTATCTAGTTGACGGATCCATTTTATTTTAGTAAAGATCATGTTTCATATTTGAATTTTTACATTTCAAAAATTTTACTTCTACTGAAAAATTTATTGGACAGGACTTGAGAACCTAAAAACTCTTAGTTCGTTTAGGAAAACAAGAGATTTATCGGCACCTTCCTGCTCTTCTTCCCCTCTTCTGCCCAACTATTCAAGTGAAACGTATCAAATCCAGTAGCGCCAGATATACACGATTCCGTACTGATGCTTTCTGTAATACGTCTGCTTATCTGAATGGCTTAGCATCAGCCGGTTAACATATCATTCGGCATTGAAGCCTTCCAAAATGTTTGTTGCCATGTTTCCACACACAGGTAACTAACTGTATGACTACGAATGCTATTCATTTTTTAACCGGTTAAAATGTGAAACATCTTCCTGGTCTTCGGTTTAAAGATGATTGATTCTATCTGCGGAAAGGATTCGGTAACATTTCTTTCTCCGTCTAATCCTGCATACCTTTTCTCGTTTTTAAAGAGTCGATGTCTTTGGATGGATTATATAGGAGTGCTGCAGTTTGCAGCACAAGAAGCGCATCGATGTGTTGCACTCAGCAAATCTGTCCACCTGATGTTCTGCGTCGTCGGATGATGTATGTCTATAAAATTGACCTCCTGCATTTGCGTGTCTCACCATGTTGCATTAACCAAATTTCCTGAGCTAGGCTATACTTTTCTTTTTAATATCTCATACTAGTCGCTCCCTGCCTAAATTCCTTTAACTTTTCCACAAATTCTTCCCACATTTTGATATTTGAATTTTATTTAGTTTATTGTTATACGGCATCAGTTAGCAACTTATCAAATAAACAACCACTTAGTGGGTTCATTTTATTCCTTAAATAACAACTCTTTCCTTCCTCAATGCATTGTAGTAGGTTATTATGATTCCCTTTTTATCTGAAATTCTGTTTCCATCCTTTCTCTCATGTTGCAGTTTTACCATCAGCGAATTCACATCTATTTGGTAAAAGGTTGATGCACTACGGTCACTCACTATTCATTGTTGTTTGACGAAAGCAAACACGCTGAAAATTTGCAGTTAAAACGTAATGCGTGAGCACGTAGAACGTCACGTAACAATTGCCGATCCCCTGCCAGATGCTTGCAATGGTTTAACATCAGTACGTAATGATCTTAGCAATAGGTAATTGTTCTCTCTCTTTTCATAAAGTAATTATCATTATGGAATGAATCTTTTAGTTTAAGGAACCTGATTTCATTTCGTATTTTCGCATGTCGTTATTTACGTCTTAACTTTTTTTTGCTCTGTCCCCTGCATTTACGTAATTAAGATAAATTTTTTATATATTGTTTAGCATATTGATCTAATATTTTGATGTTTTTTGTGTTTACCGTCAGAAGTTTTAGTGGTTCTGCAGCTCCACCTCTCCCTTTACACCGACCTATGCGTACTATTTCGGGCTCAAAATCCGAAGATCATCTTATTACAACAGAAAGTGGACGTGTAAGTAAAATTTCATAAGAATATTTTTCACTCTTTTCCCAGTTCCCTTTATTTTACTTTAGTCATTTTGTTAATGATTTTCATACATTGTTTGCTTAAAAGCAGATGAGTTACATTTCCGTTCTTTCAAAGTACATTTAGAAAAAATTTTTATTTTAACCATTTGTTACTTTTTGATAGCTTATAGCGTATATATACGAAAGGTCGTCCACCGTGGTATGACCGAGAAGGAAAAATTTTGAAACAACCATATGTGGTCGGCATCTGCGGCGGCTCAGCTTCTGGCAAAACTACTGTTGCCAGACGAATAATTGAGCGATTGGAAATGCCCTGGGTTACCGTTTTATCCATGGATTCTTTTTACAAAGTACTTTTTTTAATCTAATTTTTCATCCTTATTTTCTTTTCATCTTTTGAGTGATAGACTATCTGGCCTTTTAAACTGTCTTAAAAGTTTTTGTGCTTAAATAGGATATTAAAGGTGCTGACAGATGGACAGCATCATCTCGCGGCAAAAAGTGAGTATAATTTCGATCACCCACAGGCTTTCGACTTTGATTTAATGTGCGAAACTGTTCGACGTCTTCGGGAAGGTAAAAATGTTGAGGTATGTTGTTTTAAAGTTTTAGGAAATCCAAAGTTAGCGAATTTCTTCAAAAGTTCGAGACAGTTGCTTATAGGTTCCAGTTTATGATTTCACTACTCACCGACGTGACAAACAACCAAAATTAATGTATGGCGCCGATATACTCATTTTCGAAGGCATTTTAGCTTTCCATAACAAGGAATTGGTTGATTTATTGGATATGAAAGTATGGTTGATTGATTACATATATATGTTTTTTTTTTTTTCTTCCTTTTTTGAACAAGGAAAGGCTTAAAGGCATGTCGTGCATTTTTTTTATTGACAATGTTAAGGTATTTGTGGATACCGATCCGGATATACGGCTAGCACGAAGACTGGAAAGAGACATCCAGGATCGTGGACGAGATCTTCCAGGTGTTTTAACCCAATATTTGCGGTTCGTAAAACCGGCCTTTGATACGTTCATAGCACCTGGTATGAAGATTGCAGACATTATTGTACCACGAGGTGGTGAAAATGAAGTAGCCATAGACCTTATTGTTAAGCAAGTAAAAACTCAGCTCGCTGAAAGAGGTAAATAGCTATTTGATTTTCACTTTTGTGTTTTGCTGAAATGAAATTTCTTACCAACGAAGATGAATGTAATATCTTCACAATATATTATTAAAATTTAAGGTTATGATGCATCGAAGAATCCTTATTCTCAGCGTGCAGGGATGGTACAAAAGGATTTACCGTTACAGTTGCCACGTACGTTAACAGTTGTGTCACAAACACCACAAGTTCGTGGCTTACATACATTTATAAGAGATCGTAAGACTCCAAGGTGAGATATTGTTAGTTATGCAAGTTTTTTTTTTTTTTAATTAAGAACACTTACATTTAAACATTGTTTAATTAATAGTAAGGAACATCATCCGTCAGCTTTCCAGTCTTCAGAGATGAATTCAATTTCTATTCTAATCGGCTAATGCGAATACTGATTGAAAATGCTATGAATTTTATGCGATTCGAGGATGCGACAGTTACTACACCAACTATGGAAAAGTATATTTCAGTTGAAATTAAATTCTTACGTTATGAAATTATTTTAAAACTTATGAAGACTATGAAAACTCTGGAAATCTACATGAGTGGGTGAATCACATATTTATATTTACAGATTCGTTGGTAAACGGAATACTGCACAGATATGCGGTGTTACAATTATGCGTGCGGGTGAAACAATGGAACATGCATTGAGAGCTGTTGTAAAGGATTGCAAAATGGGAAAAATTTTGATACAAACCAATGAGAAAACCATGGAACCGGAGTTATTCTATCTGCGCCTACCGAAGAATATTCATCAATATAAAGTCCTATTGATGGATGCCACCGTTGCTACAGGTTTTTTTTCTATTTTCTATAGTTTTTGGATCATGATCCAGGCAGGTACTGATAAGATATGCCATGCACCACAGTTGCTTTCAGTTTTTAACTTTTCTGAAGTTATTTCGTAGTTTTACTTTCACGTCCATGTCTTTGCTGGATTGATTTAACCTCATAAATTGTATAATAACTTTCTTGGCTCTTTGAAGTTTCAGAAAGTATATTATCATGCTATGATATTGCTAATAGTTCTTGTCCTATTGTCTAAGATGTTGAATAGTCTTAGCAATGTAATGTGTGTCTGTTGTTATAGGCGCAGCGGCAATGATGGCTATTCGTGTACTATTAGATCATGATGTACTTGAAGAAAATATTCTACTACTATCGCTGCTTATGGCTGGAACTGGTGTACATTCACTTGCTTATGCTTTTCCTAAAGTATGTCTCAAATCTTACTTTGCTAATCAAAAATTCTTGCTATTTCAACAACGGTCATGCTATTCATTGGTTTCCAGGTTACTTTATTGACAACTGCTGTAGATCCGGATATCAATGAACTGTACTATGTCATTCCGGGAATGGGTAATTTTGGCGATCGCTACTATGGTACTGAAGCAGTAGCTGCATGTGATGATTCCTCAGGTGATGAAGATAACAAACAGCCTTAGCATTTTACAAAGCAAAAGAAGAAAAATAACTATCATTTTCCACTAATAAATATTTTGTTTGATACTTTTTACACATGTTATTTATTTCGAAATATTTTTTAACCATATGTTCTTATGTGCGATTCATATTTAATTGCCTCCTGTTTGATGGTTGTTTCATCCCTTCCTCATAAAATTGTCAATGAATTGTGGTATTTATAACAGGGAATAAGGCTTAGTATCTTAAACTTGTGTTTCTTAATTAATCCATTGATAAGAGATTAGTGGCAAGAAATCATGGGAATGTTTTCCCAAAATTTTCCACTATAGTGTTTCCAAATCGATTTTTATGTGAAGAGGTGCATGTAAACCGCTTTTTGGAGATGAGCGTTTTTCTTTGTGCTTTTCTGTCGTTATCAATTCTATATTCAATCAAATTTAAGAATTTCTTACAAAAAAATTTTTTTAATTTCTGGTATATTATCGTAATGATTGTAATATTATTTATGTGTAGTTGATTATGTAATGTTATTTACTTTTATTTATGTTCTCATTATTTTTATTTCGCAATGAACTTACGTTAACTAATTTGTAGTTGTTGATTATTGCACTTATTGTGCTTAAAAAAGGGAATGATATTTCGTTGTCTTTCCAAATTAAAAAATTAGCGTAAGAATTAACTCATCACAATGAACTTGAAATTTATGATTTTGTTGCTTGGAAATGAAGATGTTTACTAATCTTTTGTTAGTTTTCTGTAACTTCTCAAAGCACTTCGGATGAGTGATAGGCTTTGATTTTTATTGGTATTCAGTTTTGTATTGTTATTCATTTTGTACTTCGTTGTGTATTAAAAATGTGGTTCCTACAAATTTCTAAGCGGTATACGAAAGATGCTGAGGAAAAACATATTGTGCAGAGGAGGTCGTTGGAAGTAAATTCTATTTCTAAAATGAAAAGAAATTTAGTTTTAGAGAAACGATAGTTTCAAAGAACAATTGTTTATCAAAGCTTCCAGGTTTGGAATTCGAAACGATCAGGGATGAGAATGGTAATTGTGCATTGATACTTGATGCAAGTTTTTCCAACTTCTAGAAATTTTCCAGATGGTTGAAATCGGATGCTTTTGCATTTAAAAAATCCTACTATTAATAAGCTACAAATGAATGACAATGCAAGTTTCAAGGTATGACTATTCAGCTGCTCTAAGATTATAGGGCATTTTTATATAAAAATGCGGTAAAAAAAAAGAACTGATGTGAGACCTTGCATTTATAACGAATAAATTCCATTTTTTTCAAAACTTCCGAAATGTAAAACATGATTTAGGAATTGTTTGGGTTGCTGGAATGAGATCATAAATAGTTATTGAAATCCTATAAGTGCTGGTTAATAACTTATAAGACTTCTGGATGAAAAAAAATAGGATAAGAAAAGACGAAGTATTCTAATATTGGGAAGCTAGGTAGAAATTAATAATTAAATTAAAATAAATTGTTTACCATACCTTGATGAAAAAAGACCAGAAAAAATATATTTTGGAAAGATTTAAATTATTGGGAAGGTCATCCGCTTAATTTCATTTGCTTCTCAACCATAAATAAATTGCCGTGTTCTTTTGAATTTTTCTCCATATCTTTTCCTTCTAGCATTAATCCGGGTGCGTTTATCTAGCGATGCATTTTTTTTTTTTTTATTACCTTAAAAAATTCATCAAACTGCCGACACAATAGTTTATCATCTTTCTATTTTTCTCATTCTTATTTCTTTACACACTTTTGTTTTATTTGTCGCTTGAAGTATATCCACTGATTGAAAATGTTTGCGTTCAGATTGCTGTCAATTTCTGGAACTGTTACATTTCGACAGCAGTGGACTACTTTAAAGCAGTAAACTTTAATGCATAAGTGGAATTTTAAAAATATTTTAAAAAAAAAAAAAATATAAAAATATTATTTTATTTTCTCAATTACAAAATTTGAATTCACCTTTTCATTATTTGGTTTCAAAAAAGCTGCTCATTTGATATTATAATATTCATATCCAAAGATTTTAAAATTCGCTACAAAATTTACATAAAAATTGGATTGATCATAGTATAAATAATGCAATACAAATAAAATGTTCTGAAATACTTGTTATAAAAACTACAAATGATTTAAGCAAAATCGGCCATCTGAGCTGTCCTAACTGCTCCTTCAATTCATTAGTTATTTGGTATAAGTTGATGGACCAAATGATTTGTAAATGAAAATATTTGATTTTGAGATTATTGAAGATAGAGTGTTGCATTTATTTTCCTCTTTTCTGTTTTTTTTTTTCTTTTTTTCCTTCTCTTTCACATCCCTACAATCAGTTGTGATGGCCATTTTTCGTTTCTTTTTTAAAAAGTCGAAATAAGATTAGGAAGCACTCACTATGATTTCCAAAGGAAAAAATTCCAGATGTACGTATCATCAATGTCATCATTGAATTATTTGTCGGTCTTGGATTTGAAGATCTCAAACTATTACAAAGCAAACGGGTATGCTCTCAACTGGACAGCCTATTATGTAATCACGATTCCAGCTCGTGTCTACCTGTAGCAACTTTATTTATGTTATGTTACCAAGATTATGCACACTTTACCCAGTGGAGGCTTTATAACTCAACAATTCTTCGACAATTGTTTTGCCTAATGATCATTGGTGGATAGCTCAATTTTTAGAGGTAAATGAAAAATTTCCTGCATAAAATAAAAATCTGTATTCTGTTATCGCAACAAGTTCTGGTTTTTCAGGCTCGGAAATGTGCTTCAAGCTCAGAAATGCTCAAAAATGTAACTGATTGCAGCAGATTGACATTATTAGACGCTGACTTATTTAAAGAAAACACAAACTAAAATTAGTTCAGGTATTGAGCTAGAAAATTCATCTCACGATATATATGAATTCAATATTTCATGACTTGCAATGTAAATTAATTAAACCTTTGATATTTTCTAATAATATGTAAGGGCACATGTTGTCAATCATCTCCCTGTTCATTTTATTTTCCAATTACTTAATTTATTTTTCAGAGAATCACATTCATTAGTATCAACACACGAGCCATCTGATTACGCTTGGCGGATCGTTGGAAGGTGAAACAACAGTCCATGTACGAGCTGAGTGCCGTTCTTGTTTTTATGTTCACTTCTTTGCAGCAATTTTTGATGATCACTGTGTTTACTATCTAAAGTGTTCAAAATAAATATTTGTGAAATGGAAGCCCATCACTTGTTCCCAAATTAATACGAATTTGTCATTGTGAATAAAAGTTAGGTTTTTTAAATATGTTAATAAAATTTCCAGATGGAACGTTTAAGGAAAATCACTGCATGTTTCAAATGTCTTTGAACAGCATGCAACAAGTGATTGCTAAAAAGGGAAACTTTTGTGCTTCCATTATAAACGTTCACACAGTACGGCACTGTGTATCTTACTTGCAAGAAAGTTAAGCAAACAGTGGATTCCAACAAGGAAAAACTGGATTCGCTCACAATCGCTAATTCTGTTACCGAAAAGGAAATTCAAGAAATAAATGTTATCGATCCCAGGCGCCCAGAAATTTAGCTCTATTTGATATTGCTTCTCAATTATTGTTCATAGCAAAGGAATTGGCATATTGATTAAATCTATAAAGAACCAAAGAAATGGAGCTAAACACTGCTTCATTTGGAAATAAGACAACAAAAACGTATCTTACTATTGGAATAAGGAAATAATCCAATTAGATGCAGTAACAGTTTCCTACTTGACGAATGTAATTACAAGTAGTTGGTCTAAACAAAAAGGGATTATCGAAGATAAAGAAATAAAATCAATTAAGCAACTTCAAAGGCCAATGGAAACAACCGGACATTCTCATGGTTGCTTATCACTTCTTTAAGTTTATTCAGTTCGACAAAGTAGAGAACTTAAGATACGGATCTTCCTTGATCCATACAAAGGTTGAATCTATGCTAGTTGTAAGTGGATATATAAATGAAGTTCACAACAATAAAACCATATCAGTGGACCATGCTTATCTAGTCAATACCATCAATATTCTAAACGTTTTCGGAAACTGGAATTAATTGGCATTTAAGATAAAACAAATGCTGGCAATGATGAAAAGTAACAAACAAACTATCACTAGGAACGAGGAAGATGTCAAGAATCTGTTGGCCTTGGAAAGACTCAAAGAACCAACTGAGCAATAATTTCGGACTTTGCTTTGGAAGATTAAAGTCGTTAATTAGAAGGCTGCAAATGAAACCTCAATTACCGGGTCGATATAATGAAACCATTAACTCAATTCCAGTATAATCGAGAAAGTATCACCGGAAGTGAATGAGGTTTTTATTATCTACCCCACCACAAAGAATTAGCACCCAATAAAACCACAGCAAAACTGCGAATCGTTTATGACATCAGCTGATTGTAAAGGAATGAAAAGTTTCAATAATGTTTTATATCGGCAGCAGATAACACTTCCTGATTTAATTGAAGTACTGTTACGCTTTCGCACGATGAAAAATGTGATAATAGCATATGTAGGAAAGGCATTCTTGCAAATAGAATTGCATCCAACGGACAGAAACCACTAACTTAAGTAAATTTTGACGATTGTGTCATATTGCGTCCAACTGACTTCATATTGTCGAACGCTCCTCTAATTATGCCTACTTGCATGAGTTTATCCTTCATAAATTGACAAACAAAAACATTCAAGAAAAACTCGTGCAGTAATAGACGAATACATTAAAGGCCCTTGATACCTTCTGGGGAATATGGAAAGACGAGTAGCTGACTAGTCTTAAAGAGAGGACCTAAAGAGAACATTCCTCTCCAAGCAATGTAGTAAGAAGAGCTCCTCATGAGGGAGAGACTGTGTTAATAAATGAACTAGAAATTCCCCGTGGCATGTGGAAATTAGCCAGGATAAAGCAAATTAAAAGAAGAACGGATGGAGAAGAAACAAATGTCTCAATAGAATTACCACAAAGAAACTCAACGGACAAATATGCTGTAGCCACTGGAATCAACAAGGAAGGAAATTCGGATTCTCAACTAATAGTATTCCACAAATCAATTCAAAGTGTTGACAAACAAGAACCTGTCGCTCGACGAACTAGAAATGCTATGAACCGACACATTCAAACAAAGCTGTCCAACCATCCTTAAAGTATCCAGCTCCTTCAATCAGGAATGCCACGAACTCGAAAGAATCTCGCGAGCCTCCAAATAACTTATAAAATATATTAAATAAAAATATACTAATCCATAATACTAAAACCTGTCTTAATTGGACATTAGAAATGTAAAACTACTTCAAACTGCCTCACATAAGCAATCATTATGCCAAGACTCATCTTCCCATTATAGCCGAGCTTATGTGCTTATCTAGAAAATTTCAACAGTCAACAAAGGGTATGTGCATTGTTTAATATGTTAAAAACTACTCCTTTGTTCTAATTCAAATTTACTTACGACGTTGAAATACTGTAAAGCTTTTCCATGCTAATAGTGATTCCTGGAGGAATTGACAATGTTAAAATCCAACCCTTACTACATGAAGAGAAAAGATCATCTGATAGCTAGCTCTTACCTCAATGTAATCATGCGCTTGTTGCAAGTGAGTGCTAACTGCATATGGAATTAACTTGTCTAGATAGTTTTTTTGTACCAACACGTTATAGTTCGACTGCTCTCCCGCGCTCATTTAATTCAGTTCATTTAAATCCCTTAAGTTCCCCATCAATTCATTCATTTTCTTCAGTTCATTTGTAGATACTCTAGGAATTATCACCGTATTGTTGCTATAGATTAATACTTGTGTATCGTGGCTGCAAAAGCATTACAATAGGCTTTTCATTCAACGCATTCGTCTATATCAATTACAGCAAGAAACAAAGGCTCTTGAACATAAGAAAGTTCAATTCTGCTCTGAGCCAGAAGTTAGACTGAACCCCCCAGTTTCACAACAAACATATAGGAGAACGTATGTAAAGATATGTTCGATTCAGATCTTGAAATATTCAACAAGCGACTGCGAAGATAGAAGGATTTCGAAAAGTGAAACAGAAAAATTGTAAAACTATGGTCAACAGAAATAAACACAGAAGTAGCATTTTCAACAGAAATAAACATAGAAATAGCATTTTAGAATTATTTTGTAAAAAAAAAATAACCATAGAGCACAATGCATTGTTATTTCAGGATGTGCATATATTTCAGCAGTTAAGTCAGACAATATCCAAAAATATGTTATATGAATATACGAGAGTTGATTGTGTCGTTTGAGAATAAGAAAAGCGTTGCGAAACTCAGTTTTTTTAACGCTGTTTTCATCAACTTTGTGGTCCTTTTCTTGAATACGCATTAAGTGGTCATTCTTCCTTCAAATCTATTCATTAAGCTTTGTTTGATGGTAAATGTCATTTTCATACCGTTGCTGAATATCTGGGAAAACGTGTGAGAAAGCAGATTACGCACTGCAGAACGATCTATGTGAATGGGTTAGAAGTAATGAAGTAATGGTGTTAGTTTCCCTGACATTGTTCTGAAACACGTGGAAAACTGAATGTTTAAAATATTTATTTTGATATAAATGAGACTGATATAAACCACATTTATTGTGCTGTACAATTTAAATAAAGAATTATTGTTCATTGCCATATGCTTCATTACAGATTGATAACAAGAAAAGTATAGTCTAGATAGAGCATATAACAGAAAGGCAGTGATTCTTTCGGAGAAAAGAAGGAATTCTAAAGGCGTGAACTGATCATCAAGAGTTGTTCTCGTCTCATAGAAGGGTGATCGATGGTAGATAGCGCTAGTGCTTCCCTAAATGCTTAGTGGAAAACAGAAGTGATAACTGGCAGAAATAAAATGCTCAAATGCTGTTGGGTTTTTTAATTTCGAATGATATCAACAAAAAATCGTGCTCAGTTTTATGGAAACAACCGATTAACCAATCCATTCCCTTCAAAACAGTTCTGTTTTATTTCTGATTTCCCAACAAATAATGCAATGAAATAAATTAGGAGTGACATTACTTTAGTTGGATCGTTCATATGCATACTCACTGTTGAAAATATAAAAACCGCGTAGTGATGTAAATAGAGAAAGAGACATACATAGTTGAGTGTGAATTTTATCAATCGGGCAGTATATGAATTAGGGGCAAATGATGTAATATAGATATGGTTTATTGGTATTAGATGGAACAAGCGATAATATGATAGTTAATCATTTGAATCCATACAGGTATTCCATAAAATTCCTGGAAATGCTTAAAAGACGGAATGAATTGATAGCTGTGAAAAACAAGCAAATGTAGAATACGGAAATATTTTCCATTTGTAAAATTTCTTTGTAAATTTCCTACTATTAAAAGAATTCAAGAACTTACTGGTCCTCTTCGATATCGATATGATGGCCTTGTTCCAATTCTTTCTGTTTAACGGAATATTTACTATCTCGTTGCCGTTCGCAGCAACACATTACTGATGCAGTGAATAATGCAAACATTATTGCACTCACTACTGCGATGAACCAGGCTGCACTTTGCAAGCTTTCTGCAAATATTAAATGAAACAAAAGTAGTCAGTCTCCTCATTCACTACATTGGACGGTAGCAAAAACCACAAATGTGCATGTAAATAGATCTCTTGATATTACTTCAACTTCATTTAGGACTTTTCGTAGCATCAAAGAGTCAAAAAGTTCTAGTGTCGCAATACTAACCAGCCACTTTTATCTTCGCATATCGACTAGACTTCCAGGTCGGATTTTGTGTTAGACTTAGTCCTTACATTCAAGCACACTTTTTCTGAACAATTAGAATATGAAGAAACGGCACATATTGGCGCTCTAGACATTCTCATCAACGTGAAATCTCTTTCCACGGCACGCACATATCATTCAAAATCGAGTGACTCTCGAAATTTATAGAAGTATAAAAGCATCCATACCATGAGAAATGTGTGTAATCGTAGCTCGACTTAGGCTTCGCATGGTAATTATTTCGGATGCTCGCTGCCTTTGACCTTCCTTAGCGATACCAATCATTTTATATCGTGTGTCTTCTTCTAGATCGCTTAACCATACTTCAGTTCGAGGCAAACTTATTTGTTCACTTTCTATCCAATTATTGCTGTCTAAATTTTGCTAAAATTAAAGAGAAATGAATTCTCCATTCCTACAATAATTACAACAAATACGGAAGTTTCAAATTCACTCAACTTTTTCTTAGATTGAAATCTTACTGGCAATAGAATAATTGACAAGAAAAATAGGCCCTGGCATAGCCCATTCGGAACCATTCGAAGGCAACCATTGAACTCGAGCCGTTGTAGGCGAAATTGCTTCGACGGTGAAATTTGGTACATCCGGTTCTGCAAACATGCTTAAGAACTAAGAATAGTGTGGAAAGATCGGTTTCATTTTTTGAAGAAGGAAATAATTGACATGTACCAAATATTATATAATGTTCTGGAAGTTCCATAAGCCTTATACGTGAAGTTCAGGATGAACAGAGCAAAATAATGAAAACAATAACAAAAATGTTTTTTTCCCGTTTGCACGAAGAGTTTATTTTAGTAAATTATCCTAGCAGTCTTTATGCATTCCATTTTTTCCATCACCTAAAATCCCGACATTTTTGCATTACTAAAATGAATGATAAAATACCTCGAAGTGGCCAAGTTCGTACTGGGCGAACAACTTTTGGTCCTTCACCACCTTTCGTTTCTGCCCAAACAGAAACCCTATAGCCAGTGTCTGGCTCACCTTCTTCATTTAAATAATAAAGTTGTCGATTTAGTACAAATGTTTCTTCTTTTACGCCTGTCGAGGAATCTTAAAATTTATTTCACTGCTTCTTTAAAAATTGTTGAAGACGTATTACAATTAGTGATAAGAAAGCCTAAATAACTCCCATTGTTCAATACTGGAATTCAAGAGTCGAAAAAATATCGTACTTTCAAAAGTAATGAAATAGCCGCGGACGTATCCATTTGGTTGTCGCGGTGGTTCCCATGTAACATACAAGCTTCTTGCTCCAACTGCTCGTACTCTCATATTGTGTACCTTGGATGGAACTAAAACATATATAATATTAATTAACAGATTTACTGAGATCACATCAGCGGTCGAGAATCCCATATTTCTTACTTCCTTCAGGAGTTGTAAATTTGATTATTGATGGAGATTCACTTAGGTATCGACTATTCGCTGTTCTAATACGTGCCGTATAGTTTGTCATAGGCTTTAGATCATAAAGAATCGTCTCATTCTTATGTTTTTCAGCTCCAGCATTCATTATAGCAAATGGCTTCTCATTTTCCCAATAGTCAATCTGGAACGAAAAAATAAAGAAATGTTAAGAGGAGAAAGTTACTGTGACTTGCTCATATCTTGACTATTCGTTGTTCTAATAGTGTTAAAAAAATATGACTTTACCAGATAACCTTTGAAATGACCACGCACACTGTCTCGATCCACGTGTTTCCATATAAGAAGAACAGCAGTACAATTTATGAATTCAGACACGCTGAAATCAATCGGCGACAACAGTGGTGCTGCAAAAACATAATGCTTATAATAATGTTCTAAAACCCGAAAATATTCTTTACTTCCGCACTTAAATTCTAGAAAATTTACTGTCTTCTCCTGAATATCCTTTAACACTCGTTGGTTTCACAACTGCGCGACCAAAACTATTCAGAGATTCAACTTGAATCAAATATTCTCTGAATGTTGGCTGTTCGCGAATAACTGTATAATTCTGAAAACTTATAATAAATGTGCGATTCCTTTGCAATCACCTTGACTAAACAAATAATATTCAAAAAACCACTTACGGCTAAAGGATCTTCAATTCGTATTTCTGTCCAAGCTTCCCCTGGTTTATTAAACTTATAACGGACGATGTACTGTAATCCTGGTCCGTTCCAATCATATTTATCCATAGGCTTCCATTCGATAATCATATTGTTTGGTTCACTGCCTTCGGCTCGGACATCCTTTGGATTTGTAAATGGATAGTAAGCTTTCGTGGAACACACTATGCCTTCTTTGAAGCCGGGTTCACTTTCACCACGTGAATTCCGAGCTATTATACGAAATGTATAATTTACCTAAAATACAATTGTTCGTCTATAAATCTACAGTCAAGAAATTATTTTTAATTTGTATTTTGCCTCAAAGTAAAAATTTTAAATCCTGACCCACGGTGAAAGTGCAATATCAGCCTGATAAAAATCGGCAGCAGTATTTTCTTCCTCCACAACAGTTTGCCACAATCCCTGAAGTTGAAAACATGGCTTTCTTCAGAAAATGAAGAATTCTAGACGGAATTTTATTTCGAACGGAACACACTTCTTCAAATTCAGTATGCATTTGAATGAGAAACTGTTTGATTTGGTCACCGTGGTCATCTGGTCGACGCCACCTTAACATCGCTCTTCGCTCGTTGCAGTTTATTCCTGTTATTATTGGAGCAGCAGGCACATCTGTAAATTTGGATAATTAAACTGAAATGTGAACAAATGTTTGATCTATCCTATCTATAATACAGAAAAAGTTATAAGAAATAAGTAGAATTTTCAAGTATTCAAGAAGGATTTTAAAAATTTTTATTTTTTTACTTTTTCACATACACAGTTTTTTGTTTTGGCAAGTTTTGCCGTTTTCTTTTCCAGCAAAATAATACTTTCTAAAACAATTTTTTTTTTTGAAAACTTTTCAAAAAAATATACAAAATGAGGGAAGGTGAAAATAAATCAGCACCAAGCACAGTTAATTCAATTCCTGAAATCTTGACGTCAACATCGGTAAGAACAATACAATCAATGGTTCCTGAATGAAAGCCACGAGCATTAACGATTAACAGAGAATTGTTTAATAGCCTGAAATTTTTTAAACTTAATGTATTTCAAATTTTCGTTCTACTCAGAACTCAGTAGGTTGAATAATCAAAAATGGAAAATAAAAAACAAAAGTTAATGAGAATAGAAAAGATTATCATGGATCCAGAAATAAACTTTTCCGAAATTATATCAACAAAACACTTCAAAAACTTGTCAGAAAGAACACACTTGAAGTGGACAGAATCATTAATTGGTATTCCATTATGGGTCCAAGAATATTCAATCGTAAGCCGTGGATCACAAACTGCTTCACACACATATTCCACTGACTCATGCGCTTCCAATATTGACTTCTTTGGACTTGGTACACGAATAAAATGTGTTGGATCTAATAAATAAACAGCAAATAAAGCACTAATTGAAGAGAAAAAAGGAAAAAATGTTTGATCAATGCTTTTTAATAATTAGGCTTAATACTAGTTAGGAAAAACTTTACTGAAAACTTGTAGTTGATTAACAGCTCGATTGATACCATACTTGTTCGATACATTGCAATAGTAAAGGCCTTCATCAGCCGAATTTACTTGCGATATGCGCAATGTGTGATTGGGGAAAATCTGGAAAGAAATATGGATTTCAATGACTGCTACTTAATCGTAAGAAAAATTCAAATCATCTGAGCATCAATTAATTTTAAGTAGCAGTTTCAGGTTATTTGGATATTTATGTCTGCAGGAATACTGTCGGAACTATTATCGCATAAATTATTGTGTACTTTCATGAATGACACAGCACCAGAAGGCGGAAATATTGAGAGATTTAAAAATTTAAAAGATTATGAAAACTTTTGCATCACTTTCTACAGAAGATATCGCCAAATTTTGTGTTAGAATTAATAATGTAAGCAGACTAACATTGATTTTTTCGAGAACAACAGCAATGGAATGATCATTAGTGTCTACCCATTTGACCACTGCTTTCGGTGCTGCTTCAACATCGCACGACATCTCTACGGTTGATTTACGCACCACATTCCAGATACGGTGACTTGGCATTTTGAAATATGGAGCATAAGCTACAACCAATTCAAATCTGGTTTCAATTTGGATTTTATAAAATTCTCCTAGGTTATAAATTTTTAAGTTAGGTAGATATTTGTCAAATCAATAAATGAGAATCCCGTCTGTGTTGTTCAGCGCCTTTAATTCACAATGGTAGAGTTTAAAATGATAGCTTCACGTCAGTCTTACCCATAATCAGAAAGTATAGAAATTACGCGAAGTATTTTTTATCAAGCAAAAAGAAAAAATCTTCCATGTTCGAAATATATGGCAGAATGGAATGAGTTGTTTCAGATTTGAATAGGATAAAGTTACGATTTGAAGCAAGCGAATGTCATAACAATTCAGTCGTATTACCGCGCACATTCACGAAAGCATTTCCAAAAACGTATCCAAACGGATTCGATGCATTGCACTGATATACGGCTGTATCAACATCATGATCCAAGTTTACGATTCGTAATATCTGACCACTATTTAAAATCATACGTCGATCATTGTCTGCCAACTCTATAGCAACTATTACAACTGATGATTAAGTCACAAAACTGAAGTCAAATCCAAGTTAAACTAGAAAGAGTGAATAATCTAAAATCGCACAACATTATCAGAATCTGAGATGTGTGGAGCAGTAACAAACAATTCGATTGTTATACATCACAATAATTAATACTAAATACTAACCTTCTAGAAAAGATAATTCTTCCACAAATAGTAAAATGCAAGTAAATAAGATTTTTCACACCTTGTAAAATCATTTTAACAGAAACTCGAAGTATTATGTACATTTTTTTTTTTTTTTTTTTTTTTTTTAAGGACTGGTCAATAGTTCCTATGAAATCTCTTTTCAAAAAATATTGAAGTACATTAAAACATCAAATCAGACCATGTAAAGGTACACCATTGATGAACCACTGAATGATGGGTGTTGGGATGCCCGATATTGTGCAATGGATTTCAGCGCTACTTCCTTCCGGTTCGTCAATGTCTTCCGGTGGTTTATCTATCCAAAATGGAGCTGCTGAAATAAATTTCAGATATAATCTTAATCCTAGATTTAAATAAAGGTTTAAGAAAAAGGGACACATCTGATCAGTCCAGTTGTTTAATTATTTTATTACAATTTTTTGATTGATGAATAAGACTCTTGAAAATCCTTCGATTTGATTGAATTTCAACAATTTTAAGATGCTGATTTAGTATTTTAGGTAATTACCATTGGTAGTAACATGCATCTGATGAAATAGATGCTGTGATCGACATTCATATATCCCCGCATCTTCTGAACGAACATTTTCGATGATCAGAGCTTTACCGTAGTCAGCTTCTTGTGATTTAAAATCTTTTAAGCGAGCAAGCGGCAAATCATCATTTAATTTACTCCACGTTATGTTCGGTAGTGGCCTGAATTCATTGCAATTTAACAACACTTTGCTGTTTTATACAAATAACAATGATTTAAACGTGCTTGGAGCAAGTTTTATTTAAAAAAAAAAAATGAAATCAGATGACAATGAGCAATAATAAGTTGTAAGAAATTCACCTTCCACCGAAGATGCACATCAGTTTGAGTTTGGTTCCTACTTTGACAGATACTTTTTCTGGACTAAACCACAGCTTATGTATAGCCGTTCCATTGTTTTCTACAAAATGACTTTTTGTGTTCAAAAATATATCTAGATAGATGAAAATTTAAATATTTGAAACTACCAACTTAAAATATGCAAATCAGAAATACTTTTAGCAGGATTGACAATAAGTTGGAATTCGTTGCCTGCACGATATTCCCCACGCAGTACAGGAGAAGTCACTGCGCATTGGTAAATTAAATTTTGCCGCCCGTCATGTTTTTTAACCGCTGTGAAATGAAGGGTACCTACAAAAATGGTGACACAAATTAAAAATCAAAAAAAAAAAAAAGAAAAGCACTAAGTATTGAAAGAAAAAAGTCTTCAACAAAAAAAAAAGAGGTAACAACTTTGATTGTAATTTTAGAAAGTGAAAATGAAGTTATAAACAAACCTTCGGTATCGACAGCAATATGTTTGTATCGAATAGTTTCGATCATATTTGTTCGTTGTGTATCGCGATAAAGCCAAAAAACAGATGGTTTTGGCACCCCATACGGAATATCACATCGAATACTTAAGCTTTGTCCTTCGTCTACTATCAATCGACGCACACCTCGGGGCACAAAATGATCAAGAACTAAATTTGTTGGAGTTTTGAATATATGAACGTTTAAAAATTCAGAAAGAAATTTTGATCGGAAAGCTATAAATTATATCTTTTTTAAATCATCCAAAGCACAAAAATTATGCACACTATTATGAAAACACTAAGTCTTATAAAAATAATTTACAGAAACGAAATATCAGAAAATTGTACTCTCCGATTATTTAAATCATCTCTAATGTACCTCCAAGCAGTTACCTCCAATTTGCACGTGAAATTTATTGGAAACAGCAATCCCAAAAATATTGGAGGCGTGACACTGATAATAACCTTGATCTCCATCTCGAGCGTCATTGATTATTATGGTACCGCTTTGGAATTGTTTTTCCCACGCAATCCTATCACCATCAACTTTTAGTTTTTCTCCATCCTTAAACCACTCATATCTGGAAAAGCAATAAATTAAAAAATTACGAATTTGGGAATGATCAGCAAGCAATACCCTTATTTTTATTGAATCCAAAATTTCATCATAAATGACCAAAATCACTTTAGATTTTAAATAAAAAATTTTTGATATACGACTGAAAACTATGTGAAGCCACTTCCTTTTAAATTGCTTATTCCGACGGATTAATTTTATTAGATACAATGGAACTGTTAAGTTTTCTGTTATTTCATGGATTTGAGATGAAATTATTGTTGTGAAGAACTGTTTTTCCCTCATATTAGGGAATCGTTTAAAACATCAAATACGACTAATTTCATATATATCATTTATAGCCATTTCAGGTCCAATTTGGAAAAAAATAAAGTAAGCCAAGTTTTAAGAAGCCATTAATGAGCATTATCTAGGAAATTTCTTCAAAAACAAAGGAATAATTCTTCGAGTTAAAGAATCAGAAACTTTGGAATTTTCAAGATTTTATGAAGGTTTTATACTAAAGGAAACTTTAAACTGACGTTTCTGGATTACCAGTGGCATAGCACGGAAGAATAAATTTACCACGTGCGATACCGGTCGAATTCACTTGAAACCATACTTCTCCACCATTTTCTGGATCTAGTTTTGGTGGACCTAAAATTTATTCAGCTTAAAAGAAGACGTGAACATAAATGACAGCTAACCATTAGCTTTGATTATCAGAGGTTCAACATCTTAAGTATTAATATAACATTATAAAACTAAACTTATGCTGTGTCTATGCATAATTACTAATATATATTCTATATAATTCTAAAATTCTATATATATATTCATCCAAAAAATGATCACACATATTTCTCCTATAAAAGATCAAAACTATCGCTCATCATTTCAAATTCCGAAAGACCAGTTTACACTTATATTAATCTAAGCTCTTAATCATTTTACTTATTGCTACAAAGTAAAATATTCTTTTGCTGTATTATTGTAATTTGAAAAATGAACAAACCGAGTGTACGGCTGAAAGCAATAAATTGAAAAAGCGAACACCAAAGAATAGATAGCGTAATCATGCCGGTCACTGATATTGTCGCTACACAACTGTTTAAAAACAGGATAGAGCGACCAAAAAGATAAAATTTGATTGCAAATTTAGAGTACAAGTATTTAAAAATTAATTTTAAATCGATTTTCTAACTTGAAAGCTGCAATTAAGTATTCCGGTAAAAAAATTTTTGTCCCAACAAAATTTATTGCCGGCTATTTAGTTTAAAAAAAGTTTTACTAAACTGTTTTCATGTAATCCTCAAATGTGAAGATCCAAAACTTTTCCAAACCGTAAGTCATCCTTCTTAATGGGATTTTCTTAAATGCCAATTTCGTTGTAACATTTGCGGACGTAACCAGTAATTCCTAAGGTTTAAATTTAAAATTCCTAACTTTGAAAGTTTTCAAAATTAAAGCATATTTTCTAGTCTGGACATCAATGTGTCTTTTCATTCCCCAAATTCAGTTATCTTTTTCCTAATTTAAAAATTTTTTTCACCAAGTTTTTAGCTTGAAAATTGTAATTAAGTATTCCGGTAAAAAAATGCTTGCTGTTGCCTTTCACTAAAAAGCAGAACAGATGTTTTTAATATTTTTTTTTTTTTTGAATTAAGCAAGAAATTTTAAGACGGAACAACAAACAAGACAAAGTCTCAACAAGGAAAAGACTAGATTTATCGTTTCATGGGAAATTCGCTGCCTTTCATTGTAGATCCATCGGTGGTTATAAACTGAACGCCTAAATCACTCTTAATTGACTAATTCTTTGAAATAAGCAAAGTCTCTAGCTTAGAATATCAACTATGGGTTTTTTTTTCTCTTTCTAAAAAAAAGAAAAACCAATTTCTCCTCCTAAAGGTGCGTTTTTGCAGGGAGTAACATAAACGAATATTTTTCAGTTCGAGATTCAGTTTTACTTCCAGTTTTCATACTTCCAAAACAAATAAAGTAAAATTTTTATTTGTTAAATGAACACAACATTCGTACTCATTTCTCAACTGTTTCATTCCTATAAAAATTGAGAAATATTCTTCAGATTTTGCTCCAGAATGCATAACTCATTTCAAAGGCTCCAGATAAAACTATTTTTAAGGAAAAAATTTTTGCTGTATATATAATAAGTGATGGTCTGCATATAAATTTCATGAGCAGGTCGTTCTAGTTGAATTCTTCTGAAAATTATGAATATTGAGATCGTTCAAAATTTTGATATGAGTGGTAATAGAAGTTCTCAGCTTCTTTTAAGGTATGAAATGTATATAAGTCATCCATTTTTTTAACACCATAGAAGACCGTCCAACTGATTCAAGTTAAAATGAAATCCAAAGGTAGCGATCCAAAGGCAGCGACTTCTAAGAAATAAATGCCTGATTTCATTTACATTCGATTGACTCCTAATTAACCTTACAAATTAGAAAAAAAAAAATGTTCTTCATGAGATAAAATAATATATGTCCGTTTCCTATTTGCTACCTATTTTAAAAGTTTTATACAATCTAATTTATCTTAGAAATTCACTTTAAAAACTATTAACTAAAAAGCTACTAAAGCAGCAGCAATAAATAAATAACAATAATTGGTAATAATAATAATAAAAATAATAATAATTGGTATTAATGATAATAATAATTGATAATAATAATAATAATTGGTAATAATACATAAATACAAATAGATAAATAATAAATTTATTAAACAAACATTGGAATAGAAGAAATCAATCCAAAACTTGTTTTTTTGTTTTCTGCTGAGCAACGAATCAGAGAGTCAGAAGAAATGTGGAATATTGGGAATTAATTGCAAGTGAGAGTTAAGGCATGGCCAGTATTCGATTGAAGTTTGTGAGGCAAAACAAAGCGTTAGCAATGCACAAATTCAGATTGTTGAAAACTTAGGAAAGAAAGGAGAAGTTATTTTCAGGCTGTAATATTAGAAAACGAGGCCTTCGCTCATGCACTTACATCATCGTCAGACAATACTTATTGTTCTGGTTTAAGACTAACGATGCTAACAAGTAAGTCGTTCACTGAAATGTTCATTTTTTTCGGATAAGTTTTAATTTTAAAAATGCATCGTAAACAGAAACAGTATGTGACGATTGCTTTTTTCTTAATTAAGACATGGAACTGATTCCTGCTTGAAATATAGCATGGCCTTGATTTGAATTTGCAGTACATAAAATTTCCTATTTAATAAGAGAAGGCCGGTTGATTTTTCAATATGGTAATGTTGAAAGTAAATATAATTATCATTAATTTAATTGGAAATAATTTGCTTTGTAGGAATGCACTGAGATCAAATAGGAACGAATTTCATCAGTGATGAAACTTTCTGTAGTTCAATAGAGATATTATGATATAATGATAAGTAGACTGAAATTTAAGTGGAGTGGATAAAGTTCAGATTGTTGAAATAAAAAGAAATTATTCACAGACTTGATTAGTTCTATGATCAGACAAAACGAGATTTTTTTTTAACGTCGAGTTTACAGAACTAGAAATTTGCTTCTAAGGAACTGCATGAAGAAAAACATTTTCTGACTGACGCTGTTTCAGCTTTAAATGATCATTTAGATTACTATTCATAAGTTATTCAACTATATTGGCGACGTGAGTTACATTAAGCTAAAAAGCAGAATTACAGATAATTTCCTTCACGACAAAGCAAGTTGAAAGATTTTACATTAAACAATGGGTTAAGAGTGAAATGTCAAGTAGTTACAAGTCATTCCATAGCTATAATTCAAATAGCTAATGGGCCTAAAGAAAGCAGAATGGATTGTTCCCCTTTCTTGATGACAAAATTTGGAAACCACTGAATTTCTTGAGTCACCAGGTAAAGCCGATATTAATTTCAGAAAAAAGATGAGGAATTGCGAAATATTTAAATTTATTTGGCAGTTGATATCAGCCTTCTAAAAATTAACGGAAATAGTACCATTTTGCATTTTGGAAACAGGTTAAAAATTAAAAAACGAGCAGCAAAGATTATAATGGTGCAGCTAATGAAAAGCTTGCTTAAATAACTGGAGATTAAACCAGATTTACTTGTTGAAAAGATGTAGAAAGCGACAAAATTTGACGCATCTGCTGGGAAGCAATATGATGACGTGTGGTTTGGATTACTAGCTAAAGAATTATGGAGAAACTCAGTGCTTCCTTATGTTAGCTTACCAGAAGCAAATTTCAACAAATAAGATTTAACAAAGAGGCGGAGAGGACCGGCAACATAATGTTAGGCTCTGGAACAGCATGGCTAAATCTCAGTAAATGATGTTGCCAATATATTTTGCTTTACTAAAAGCCTATCGTTTTTGATCTGATTGAAAGCAAGAATTAGTACAATGAGTAATAAAAAATACTGAAATGCTATTTATTATAATTGGTAACTGAGGACCGGCGTGATTTGTGTTTTTTGAAATGTCTTTTCCTTACATATCTATGGTCTCCTTTGAATTATATTTCATTGTTAAGCTGACAGTAGCATGTTTTGTCAAGCTAAATCTGTTCTGACCTCAAATCCTCAGTTTTCCTAGCTGAAATGTGATAAACCTATTTCAAAATACAAATAAAAATTTATGTGAAATCTATAGTGGTATCAGAAATTGGTGGAATTGTCACTGCTTTCCTCTCAGTTATGCTAATGACTTGAAAATTAAGGTATTTACACTCTGGTAAGTTAAAAAATTATAGTCAAAATGAGAATATACATTCAAATCAACATCAAACAAACAAAACTATAAGGAGTAAGTTTACAAAGAGCATAAATTAGAGATGAAGAGACTACATTACTGGAAGAAGAGAGAAGATGAAAGGTACAAAGGAATTTAGAGTTTCAAAATTAGGATATGTTGAGAAAAAACTGACGACCATCAGCATGAAACTAAATTTACCCACTGATATATAAATCCTATAGTATAACGAAGTAATAGGGCCCTCTTCTTTTCTTTTCTTTCTAGTTAAAAAAAGAAGTTTCAATTGTTGTCCACAAATTTCTTTCTATGACTGTACGCAAAGCCATTTTAATACATTTCTTTTTTTTTTTTTGGTAAACCGAATTATCAGGAAAATCCCAAAGATTTTATATAAGTGAACTGAATAAAATCGGTAAAGATTAGCTTCTTCCTTATACAAAACTTGATATGAAGTCCATCTTTTCAATTGTTTCAGTCTTATTTACTTGTTAAGTGATAGCGTCCGATGTTGTTTTGAGTCTTTCGCTGAACTTCCAACTCCTTGTTGAATAACTAACTGCTCAATTCTTTCGTTGATGTCTTGCATTCCGTGAATCTCTCTATTTTATCATTCTCTTATTCTGTGAAAACCTTTATGAAATAATAATAATAAGCCTTATTGTCTCCTTGAATTTTTTTCTAATGTTTCTCTAATTTTCTTCAACATAAAAATAAGTATTGAAAAGTAGACTGCCGTGTCACGTAATATAAAATAAAGGAATGTGTTGCGATTTAAAATTTCACAATATAGCATTTAAAAAGTAGCAAAAAATCTTAATGATCAGCATTGTATATAGTGACAGATAGATGATAATATATGTAATCAAGCTCTATTCTACAATTGAATGCACGCGGGTATATCACAAAACCATAATAAGCTATTGAATTTCAGCGCTTTTAAACCAGTGAAGAAATATTTACATAAATTGCAGAGTATACGTCATCATTTTTCGAAAATATGAAAAAGTGAACAACTTGAATTCCTTTCAGATCCATTAATGTAACAATTCAGAAATTTATGATTACATGTTATTTGAAATAAATATTGAAAAATGGACTCTAGTGTAAGTCACCTAAACTCACGAATTATTTACTTGAGCCTGGAAAAAGTAGAAGCATCCTAGTAATTTCTGATGGCTTGTTATTATTGTATATTTTGAACTTTCGAACACATATTTTAAATGATTTATTTGCAATAATTGATGTTCTTCTTTATTTAAAAATATGACTAATTATTATATAGTAGGCAAAAAATAAAAACAGAAATATTATTTACGTTCAAAATTTTTAAACCAACAGCTGAAAACCAAGCAAGATTTGATTTCAAAATCCTGCACTCAATAAGATTTTGAGATCGCGCATTTCTTATAAGTTTATGTAATTACAAATTACTTTTAATTGGCTCATTTTAAAGGGTCTGGTAAATTGGGAATATAAATTTCTAGCAAATGATCAGGTTTGGTAATGCGCTCAAATTATCGACACTTTTTTATTTTCTAGTTTTAGTTCGTATTTATTTAAAAGTTGTTTGTTTTTGAAACTCTACTGACAATCCTTGAAAATTAGGAATAATGTTTCCGGAATAAAGACTAATGAGGGTCAAAATTTAGGACTTCGATGTTACCTTGAAGTGGGAAACAGTTGTAAAATGAGCGGCCATCTTCTGATGAGTATCGAATTTATTGTAAAGACGAAATCGAAAAGAAAAACATATGACTGTACCTCTGGCATTTTAGGCATTAAAAAAGACCTTCAACTGCATTTCAGTCCCAAATAAAATCAGCTTATATAATCTAAATAAACCTAAATAAGATGTTATATCGCCATTAAAATGATTCCAGAAAAAGAAGTAGCCAACTTAATAAGCAAAGAAATTGCAAATAACTTATTAATCGGTGACAGTCAATAACATCTTCGAAAGCTCAGCAATATCTTTGATATTCCATAACTATCCGTAACAAATAAGATTGTTACGACTTAATTCGAAAACTTGTGGTGCCGAAATTTCTAAATAGAGAAAAAAGACTTTTTCCACAAGTGAAAGTAATGTTAAAAATGTTTCGTTTCAAAAATAGAAAAAATTGGGGCATTAAATGTGCATACTGAGAGAAGCTTGCAGATAGATGCTAATAGATGCTATGAAGAACTTCATAACATTTTGCATGATCTATTCTGTGGGAAGCAAAACTTCAGTGTGTTTAGCAATCTCCTAATAAATAATTACACTAGATGTTGATTTTGAACTTTTTATCTGAAGAGTTAATTTATTACCGATGGTATAACAGTCAGGACATTATCAAATCCGGAGTCAAACAATTTGTACAGTTTGAAGTTATTGCCTATCATATATTTGTGACATAAGAAAGAGAACATGATAAACTTTATCAGATTTTCATTATCTTTTTTTTCTAATTGGCTTCTCCGAATTAAGCCTTCTATTAATATCAACTTTTCAAGGCAACTGTCGTGGAAGCAAATTTTTGTCGTGGACGATTTAATCGTTTAATTATTAATTTTGGGAGAGGTTTTTGATCCCAGGGAGATTGGTTGGATGTAGGTGTAAATACGTAGGGTAGCAGAGAAATAAATCAATTTCTTTATTAGCAGAAGTAATAAGACAATACGTTGATAGAGAACAATTGAAATTGAACTCGTCTGGTTCTTGGCAACAAATTACACATATATTAAAATCTTTTAACAAGGATAACCCTTACACAGCAATTATATCTTACATTGTATGTGTTAAGATGTGGGTGTGGTTTATAATTAGAAATTTTTGTACAAAGGATAAATTGTCTAGACATGATAGTGAGTAACTTTTACAATGGATATCATCAAAGTACAGTGGGTTGTCTAGACATTATAATGGGTGGCTACTATAATGAGTTGCAATAGACATTACATGATAGATGCTCATAGTACATGAATTGATATAAGATCATAAGTCAGTTAAACCATTACGATGATTTGTAAAAGACATCAATGGATTGCTATATAAAGCATTGTTAACATTTATTTAGTGCTTAGCGATGTTAAAATGCACGACAGCAACTTCATTTTATTATAAATTGCAATGTTAATTCAATCTTAATGTTTGTTATTGGTACTGCCGATCTATAGCAAATATGTTATATCAATTTAAATCAGCATTTCCGAGGAAAACTACTTCATTATTTTACTTGTAATGAAAATGGATGTTTTCAATGAAAATTTTTCATGTAAAAGTTGAGAGGGTATAAGGTTTGTCAGAAAGAAAAAGTGAAAGGCGAAAGGATGAAGATGAACAACTGTAGGGAAACAAAGTATGACAACCATATAATAAATTAAAAATAAATTTCACAGATAAATTATTGAAGTAAAAACTGCAAAGTACCATTGCTACTTTCTTTATTTGATGGTACTGCCATTGAAGATGTGTTGCGCATCGTGTCTTGAATAGTTCGATCATTTGATGGGAAAAATGGATTTTGTGGGAATCCAAAACCGAATGGTTGGGTAAACGGTACTTCCTACAAAGACAAAGAAATTAGATTGGTCGAGTGTTTCTAAAAAAATAGGGAATGTTTGGATTTATCATGCTTAATTTGCTATTCTGCCCAAATCATACTATAAATCATCAAAATGCAGTTTTTTTGATACTACAAGAAAGGTTTTTTCAAGACTCACCAACTGTTTGAAAAAATTTTCCGCTTGCTCTTCTCTCAGTCGACGTTCTTCTTCTTTTTTTCGATAGTAAGAAGCGAACTCATTTTTGCTCACAATACCATCACCTAGCGAAATAAGACAAATAGCATTAATATTAAAATAAATCATTACGCATCACGGATAATTAAAATTTAAGAAAGTGGGCAGTGGTCTTTTTGGTATGAAATCCGCTTCAAGGAAAAGAATTTTTACCGGTGAAAATTTTCAAAATTTCTCATTCTTGGATCTGAGAAAAATTTTGGACAAAGATATTTTAGGAAAAAGTACCATTTAAATCTTGTCTGTGATACAATCGTGATTTATCCTCAATGTATGGCCGATCAGCTAGTATAAATTCCGCAAAGGTAATTTGTTGATCACCGTTTGCATCGATACGTCTAAATTCTGAACAAAAAAGACTTGAATTGATGTAATCTATTAATAATTAACTTGGAAAGAAACATGAGTTAAAATAAATATGAAAGCTATAAATTTGAAAATAACTCTACTCCAGCAGTATTTCCAGTTAAAGCAAAACAAGTCCTTGTGATGAAGAAAACTTTAATTTCATAGCAATTGCAAAGCGATATAAAATATTGCTGAAGCTGAAATGTCCTTTCTTGTAAGGCCATCGCTAAAACACTACGTAAGATCGCCTTCAGAGATACTCTCATGAAACCAATAACTATTCCCTTTTCATTATAATAGTGTTGTTAAAATGTATTAAAGCAAAATTTGAATTCAAACCATCAAATCTTGGACTAAAGTCATCAGCAGGTATAGGAGTAATTTCAACAGGTATTGGTGAAGCATGTGAATTCAGAATAGATGTTGGTGAAGGAAGTAATGCAACTGCGATCGTTTCTGATTTCGTTTCACAAGTAATTATTTCCACAGTGACCAGTAAAACTATGAGCAATTTCGTCCTGTACTTTTTCATTGTTAATGCTACTGAAAGGAGTATCTGAGTGAGACAAAGCTTTTATCTTACATATTAAATATTTCAGATCGGCATCCAAATAATTTGGATGTTTTATGTTAAATTACTTTTCTCCAAAACTAATAAATGCCATTTTATGTACTGGTATAGTAATGCAGTTACCTCCTCATAATTTTTGCGGGAACTGAAGTTAAATTTTTAAAAAATCCCTGAGAACTTTATATTAGACAAACATTTAAAACTTGTAGCAAATCATTACTTGAGCAATTCTTTGCGCTAATGAATGAAATAACGGAAGAATAAATATAAAACTATTGCGCTGAAAAGAGTTCATAATTTGGTAAGTCTACTGCCGCGGTATTTATATGGGGTAAACTTCCACAGAGCTAATTACGCTAAAAGCTGATATCTTATTTGTTGCGTAGTTAGTAGTGGAAAAATAATTGATGAAAGAAGGGCTATAATTTCCCGTCCAACAATCTCCGTCCTACATTTGCGCTAATTAACATATTTTTCGCACTTTTTTATCATTTTAAATGTGTCTTCCCAACCATAAATCTCATTCCATATGCATCGTAAAACTAACAGGTTGTTTTTCAGCTTGAAATTCCCTTCCTAAAAGTATATTCTCAGTCTTTCTGTATAAATTAAAAAATTGTTCATGTCGACTAGTACACATTGTTAGTAGAATTTATCAAAATTTATAGCGTTGTGGGCAAAACTGGATTATATAATACACGGATTATAGGCCACTCTGTGCTGCACTACTAAAGAGCAATACTGAAACTACGTTGCTAGTCATCGCAACTTTTTTTACTTCCTCGGTCTTTCAATTGTCTCATGTGTTCCTTCCACTTTCTCGCTGTCTTTTTCCAAAATTGAGATGCTAAGTATTGTAATCTCGGGATTCGAGAATTCATTCCAAAAACTAGTGGATAATTTCAAAAATACATACTTCCATACACTATGGACTTCTTAAAGCCTGAATTTTACCATAACTTTCCCGTATCTTATTTTTGTCTGTCAACGTTTACAAAACCGTACATTGAAGATACAATCCAGCGCTTTATAGATATTACAGCTCTTCTGCGTGTGCAAAAATTTTGGTAGAAATGAATTCACTTTTTTGTGTTTCAAAAGCATTTATTTTTTAACTAAAAGACCATAAAACAAATAAAAAGTCCAACAACGATGAACAAAATGTTTTCTTAACCAAGCGGGCTACCGGGACCTCTATAACTTTTCTACTTCCCTGGCGGTATTTTCGCTAGAATACCTCATCCATGTGTGCAAAAAAGAAACTTTGCAATGTTTTGGAACACAGCAGCAGTGCAATTAAACTTGGAATGAAGCCGTGCAGTCAAAAGAAAAAGTGCTACAGTTTATTAAGTGGTGATCGATCAAGTGAAATGAATGAATTTAAAAAGAGATACGTGACGGAACAAGCGATATGCTATAAAATAGAAGCAGGAAGAAACAACCGGCAATTTGTACTGCCACATAAACATTTCTTGAGACAAAATTCTGAGGTACTGGCACCATAGTCGTAGGTGAGCTCTTCGTAAGCAGCTATATCACGAAGTGCAAACAGTCCAACGTGTATCTGTGGAGTACCATACCTCACAAGGATCATTATCAAGTTAGGATTACAACCGTGATTTATAAATCGTGACTGATTCCCACGAATTGATGGGTCGATATATGTCACTTCAGTGTGATCTAAATTCATTCATTAAATGATACAATAAGTCAATCTTATTGGAACAGATAAAATTGTTAAAGAAAAACCTCCAATTTCAAGACCGGTTAAAAGAAATAAACTTAACAAAAATAAGAGAAAACTGGAGCGGATACACAGGAAAACAAACAAGAGCAGTTTTTTTAAACAAATTATTGAGATACCATAACAAAAAATTAACTACCTCGGAAAATTTCTTTAATGGTGAGAACATAATTTGTATCGGATTGACGCTTCTTCACTTCATCTGGTCCAATTACTTCTCCAATATATTCAATAACAAAACGACCTTTTTCAATTAGCTCTCTACACTGTAAACCATAACCTTTTTCACCAGCATCAAAGATCTGAAATTGAGATGAACTCCAAATAGGATAAAGGAAATTTTTTCGAATCTAAAACAAAAACTAACATTGAGAGGAAGTGAACAGCCCAACTGTACACATCTATTTTTACACTTATCCGGAAAGAATGAACAAGAACATTCAGTAGAACACTCCAGAATTGGCAAATTGCTGTCAACATCCTTAATGAAAATTTGGTCTATGAATATATCCTGAAAATTTCTCAGCAAATCATTCAAATAAAATCACTGCAATTCTTCGATAAAATACAAGAATTATTGATTATCAGCAGTTCTTTTTCTGATATAACGAATGAGTTGCATAAAATTTCAATAATTTACAAAACTTCAAGAACAACTATCAAAAAAGTTCGAAAATTCAGATAAAACTATGCAAGAAAGAAATACCAACATAATAGTGTGGCAAAGTAAGACTTGCCTGTTTGTACAGAAGACAGGTGCAACCAGTACTTGCTTTGCATGGTCCCGTGCAGCTACATCCTTTATATACCGTCTCGAAATTCACTGAATTGCCACCCGGACCGCATTCCAAACTTTCTATTTGAATATATTCCATCCCAATCGAAACTTCGAGAATCTCAAGAATGACCCACAATGTCTACATTAATTTGCACAATGCCTCAAGCACTACCAGTTACGGGCCACCCACTCCGTTGAAATGGTGTAGGAGGTGGAAAAGACGAAGAGGTGAGTATTTCGGGAATGAGGGAGTCGTCGTCCTCGTTCGATCCTTACTCTTGGAGGAATTTTTATTTCCATGTTGGTCGAGAGGAAGCAACACGACTATTATGTCAGTCCGATTCTGATCTCGGCACATTCCTTATCCGAGATTCTACAACTCCGGGAAGCTATGCTTTAAGCGTTAGGTAATAACATCATGTACTTTAGTTTTATTTAGTCGGATATGGTACGTTACTTCACTTTAAATATTTTTTCAGTCACTTGGTCGAAATTCTACTCTCACTTCAGTTCCATAACATTGTACAGATTTCACTATTGTAGAGAAGAACTGTCCGGTGATCAGCAGGTCCGACATTATCTAATTGAGCCCGTTGAAGCGGATAATGGCAAAATGAATGTGAAAGTAGGTATACAATTTGTCAAGGAATAATACATTTTATTAAGGTTATATTTTCTCGAAGTTGGCTTGTTTGTACTGTAAACAATTATAACTGGAACTGCAGATAGCCGATCAGTACTTTGTTGACATTCCTGCCTTGCTTAACCATTTCAAAATGAGAATTTTGGCGAATGTAAGTTTGGTGTGTCCGCTCCGAAAAACCGCAATTAATAGGGTACGTTCCTTCATTTTCTTTCGTTTGTTTTATCCTTTGTTTCTTTTTTTTTTCTGTTGTTAAATAGAATTTTGGAATGAAATTTCTTTGGTATTACTACTTATCCATAGCAGTATTTTTACTCTCGGTTTCTTTTTTGGCTAGCATGTGAATTTTGATCTTACCAAAGCGTATAATGAATTGAGAATGATGAATAGAAGGGCTGAAACCTTCTTTCTTATCTTTATCTAGTATGTAATTCCATTCTTCTTTTTCTTTAACGTCCGGTTTTTTCAGATGATTGCTTTATACTCATTTGAGGGACAAGAGCCAGCGGATCTGTCATTTGAGAAGAATGAAATTCTTGATATAATCGAAAAACCACAGGAAGAATGGTGGGAAGCTCGAAATGCTTTGGGTAATGTTGGCCTTGTCCCTGGAAATTACTTGGTGAGGCTTTCAATTACGTTCTCATTCATGGAGATGCTTCTGTAGTTCATTGGTTTCTACATGCAATTTCTACATGTTCTAGCGTACACCTAATAGTTTCTAATTAGTTCAAATTTTCTAGTTCCAGGCACAATTTGACGAAGTTCTAATGCAGAGAGACAGTCCTGATTCTTTAGTATCGTCAGAGAATCGTTTAAGCGGTGCTTCCGTTCTTAGTGATATTAATGACGATGTTTTGAACAATGCGCAACTTTCTGAAACGGTTAGCACACAAGTAAACTTTATTATCATGTAAATATATGAGTGTAATAGTTGTTATCACTAACTTTTCATGGTTCGCATAAACTTATTTCATTACAGCCAAACATGCCAACACTGGCGCGTGTAATCCTGGATAGGCGACCAAATGTGTACGATACGGAAGCGTTGCGTTTGAAGGTTCCTTTTTTTCTAAAATTTGACATCTTTGTCGGAAAGTTGATTGAACGAAGTAGTCTAACGATTAGAATAAAGTGTGTTTCTTGATTACTTTTTTCATTGCTGTTCTTGGTGTTCGCACAACCACTGATAGCCTCTTTGGGCAGTATTCCGGACATCTTCCTTGCAGTAAGTTTCATTTTCCTTGTTAAGAATAAAGTATGCTCCTTGATTACTTTTCATTGCATTATGCATTGTAATTTCAAATGGTCTTCGTTATAGAAAGGTGATTTGCTGAAAGTAACCAAGTTACATCCGTCCGGCATTTGCGAAGGAATCTTGAATGGTAAGAAAGGTACTTTCCCGTTTACATATGTGGAATTTGTGGGCGACACAGATACAGCAGCAACACCTACTCCCGTATAGCAGACAGTTTTTTCTTCATTTCATTTTTTTTTTTCTTGTAATTATTTGCGGTTTTTTGCTTTTCAGTATTTTATACTTTCTCTGGGTTTTCTTCATTGTTTTCAAACGATTTTTAATGGATTTACCATCTGATTTGTATGTTATGTATAACATATATGGTAATGAAAAATTTGGTAGCTCTCTGTATTTCTACTTCTCAATCTTTATCTGATTGCTTTTCTTACATTTATTATGACTTATGGTGCATAAAACACAACTAACGTGTATTCTAATTTTTATAAATAGAGCCGGATAGTATGGCTTCTAATAATGGACACTTGGTTTTATTTGTCACTTAAAATGTACTTGCAGGAAAAGTATGAATTAGATTATTTTTTGTAACATTATATTACATCATGGAAAGGTTAAGAATAAAATAGGAGTGCAAAGTCTGTTAGCATGTTAGTGCAGACATAGTGATAATCAAACATTTTTAATCAAGTTGATTCTGAAGTCACATTTCATCCTGTCTAGCACGCATAGCTTGCTTCATATTACTGCAGAGCAAGAAGGGAAGGGAACAGCATGTTGGAAATAAATACTTTGTGAATTCGTTGATGCTTATTATTTTGTGTACTAAATCTAGAATTTCAACTTCATTTTTTGGATGCTGACCTACTATCTTATGAACTTTCCTCATGTTACAGCAGACTGAGGAGTATAGCAATACTGTCATTTGTAAACACTGTTTTATGACAGTATTGTGACGATGTAAATTAAAAATAACTTTGAATTACGTATGATAAGTGTCGTAATTATTTTCAATCTTGTTTATATGGTGTGGCAATAGATTTGTAATTCAATAGGTAGAAGTCTAGATTTGCTGGAGTGCAGTATTCCTACTTATCTTTTCAAACCGCGCTGGTGATGCTCTGTGAGCTACTTTGTTGTTGTGAACAGTTTTTAGCCCCGTAGCAAAGGATGGTTTTCCGCATAGGGGGCTGACTGACTGCCATTGTGGATTGTTAGGAAGTGTGCGTGGAAATTGAAATTGGTGTATTTGGAATCAGTTGGTATTTTCGAACTAATATGCCATAATCCTAAGAAGTTGCTGCTTAAAATTTTTATATTTTGTGATCAGTTATATCAATTTTTGAACGAAATGGTCATCCTTCAAGCCTGATATTGGATTTAGACCACTAAGTCGTTCTCCAACATGTTCGATTATGAGATGAATATATGGGTAGGATATGGTCGTCTCAAATTCGCTACTCGTCGGAATACCATAGGTTTGTCGGGAATATCCTCATTACTGGAAGTGCTGATTAATTGCTGACATGCACGTCGCCATCTAGTAACTGCTGGATGTAATGCTGCAACACACAAAACTGATAAATGGTTTAAATAGAGTGGTAGGAGTTGAGTGAGGTTTGTTGTCTGGCTGTATGCCAGGAGGTGTCTTGATACGCGTTACGGGCGCGTTGCGTGTGTATATGTTAACAAATTTTAGATTAATTAAAGGTGATCTGGTTATCATCCAGGCTTGTCTTCATCACTACAGTAGTTGCAATTGTTTTTCGTATTTTATATGCCATAGTTTACTTGTGCTCAAATAGTCAAGTGTGCTATGAAGTGCGCAGTGGTGTGATCGTCAGACCCTTTACTAGTATTTCTTGATAATTCGGTGTTTTACACAGCTTGATCATTTTACAGTTGTTGCTTTCCTTTAGCTCGTACCCAGTTCTCTCTCCTGCTTATTTTGTTCTATAAAACAAAATAGGAATAAATTCCTAATATAGCGTATGGCATGTGTGAAATGCTGGATCGTGAATTTCTTGATGCACTATTCAGGATATATAATTTTGTGCACTTGTTAATTGAATACTGTCTATTTTAAATGGACTGTCTTCATAACACTGATCGAAGTACTGAAGTATATCACTGTGAAATATAAATTGTTGGGTTGCTGTTTTGCTTTTATGATCTGTAATCTAGGAAAATACGTAAGTTCTGCGTTGAAACTGTCATTTAAGTGCTTACCTTGTATGTTGTCTTCAACAAAACTGTAGGTGCATTTTTTTTATTGCAATGTCGAAATCTTCATGCTTAAAAACTTCCGATTTACATCGAAAGTAATGGGAATCTACGTATCCCAAGATTTGTGAAGTAAGATGAGTATAATTTTTGCAAATCTTGTTAAAGGAAGTTCTGTGTTTTGAGGCGGTGAGTAGGAACTTGTTAAATTATTTCAAAATCGTCTTGACGAATAAAAATCTCATGCAGTTTGGTGTTTGTTGGCTGGGCGAAAGCGATGGGAGGACAAGTAGCAAAAGGGACATAAATAATGTGGTAGCGAAGGATCAATTTGAGCATTTTTCTTTTTTAGGTTTTTTCTATAATGAATTTAGCAAGTGGGAATTAAGAATAAGCATGTGCTTTTTTTGACCTCTGCGCCGAAATGTTTGATAGCATCCACATATTGTGAGCGAAAGCTAATGTTAACATCTCCCGCAATTGGATTCTGGTTGGAGGCGTTACTGAAACTGTAATTTTCCTCCTGCCTCAGTGGTCCGTCTTGCCCTTATTGCTTTCTGGTAAATATCTCCGTATTAAGCACGATGCTTGCTTGTTTTTTATGGCTGTGTTTTTTAAATATATTGCTCACACCATTACTTTAATTAGGCAAAATCGCCTACAAAACAAACAGCAGCTAACATTGACCTCTCTGATTTTGAGGAGAATTGTTAGTATCTTGTTTTATTGAGCAGATTTTTTCATTTCTAAACTATAATGAGTTATGTACAGTGGCGGATAGTTTTTAGGATGTTTCAGTTTCAGTGCAAGCAAAATAGATCTGAAAATACTCTTATAGTCCGGTTCATTTTTCAGGAACTCACGTTACTTGAATTTCCGATGACGTGACTTTTTCCGCTTCGTTGGATCATTGTGGAAAATTAATTTTAATACTGTTGTTAATGCTCATTTTCTTTAGTGAAAATGTGTGAAGAAGAGAGTGATTCCTTACGCTATTCATAGGAATATGATGTCTTCGAGCGGGTTTCGTCCTTTTGATGATCTTTCCGAGTAAGTTGTTTCCCCATAATTATCGAAATTTTTGATTTCTCATTCAGCGTATTTCTGTCGAGATGCCCATCTTTAAAGTAGTTGCTAATAGTTTTAATTGTGTGATGAAGCACTAAAATTCGAAGTGTTTTTTATTCTAAAATATCAAGAGTTTGATCTATTGCATGTTTTTTATGAGATTAATATATATATATATATATATTAATAGACTTGTAATAAACTTTATCTAATACCTTGCCAGTATATCTTTGTTTGTTATATATCTACTTTATATCTAAGTATCGTAGATAAAGCTTATTATATCTAGAACAGTCTTCATAGTTTCGCATACGTTCTTGATGTTAAAATTAAGTGGCTTGTGTAGATACAGCTCTTACAGTAAGCAACATTCATTTTGCAGGCATTATGAAGATGAATGGCTACAGTTGGGTCTAGAAGATGAAACTTTGAAATGTAGTAGTCCTCCTGCAACTGGAACTGTCGATTTTGGTCTTACTGTATCGACGAGATCCTGTCCATCGCCACTGAGCCATATCCCCACTCGCGAACCTTACCCTTCCGAGCCTCCACCCAAACTGTCCCCAATATCTGCGGAGCAACAGACTTTCATCACTTTAAGCAATAGTCGTATTCCTTCAGTACCTCCTGGGCCTTCGCAGTCTATTTTGCAACCTGCACCACAAGTCCAGTCATCCGAGCTAACCAGTGTCGAATATGAACTAAATCCTGATTTGAGCGTCCTATCGATACCCTCCAGTTCTCCACTTCTGGTTACTAAACCAACGGAATTGCAGTTTACCCAGCCCTCTGTTTCAGGTCTCCATCAAAATGGAGATTTTGCATCGTTTGTACAACTCGAACAAAGGGAAAAAAGTATGCACTTGGCTTATGATTTAAGGAGGAACTGAATTTTTTTCTAATGCACTAGTATTTTTTCTGTACTAATCTGGATCACACAGATCTCGACTTAATTGATCAGTTCATGGAGTTTTGTTTTTTAACATCGATTTTCATCTTAATGCATGTTTAGGAACAGTTATTCAACCTCAACAGCATCCTCCCGGATGTGTGCAAGCTGTTAATGGACAGTGGTTTGTACAGGCTCAAGTGCAACAAGTTCAGACTAGTGCAGGAACAGTTATAGCTGTAGTGCCAAATTTTTGTCGATCACAGGCGCAACCAGCAGGAACCAGTCAAAACCTGTCGCAAGCGCAAGTTTCGCAGTCGCAGTTGATTGCACACCCCATAGGAAATGGACAGGCTGTTAACAATGCTCAACCTACTACAGTCGCTACACAACATGTGATGCAGAATCATTCGCACCATCAGATCCAGCAGCAGCAGCAACCACAACAAATCGTACATGCTGCCCGCATGCCCCGTTCACTTACCGTGGGCGTTGCATCCGGTGCGCCACAACAGAGCCACTCTGTTATGCAGCATTTATTATCACAACCAGCTATTTCTCGTTCGCAAGTTGTAAGTTTTTACAAAGAGAAAAATAGTTTTTTTTTTTCAGTTAATTTAGCTGTTCATTCTGGAAAAGATAAACTAGGTTAGTTCTTAGAGAACGTCACTAGTCCCTTTCAACTCTTCGGCCGAATCTTGGATGCAGCTGCGCATATACCAAAATATTACGTTGAATAATCCATCATTTCTTGTAGCGTAGCGCCTAATTATTCTAAACTCTGCCCGATCGCATGTAATATATGTAGCGATAGTAATGAAGGTGGTATACATTTTTTATTGTTTAAGCAGACAACAGTTCAACCAGTGACTTCAGTTCCACCAACCACCAAAAAACAACGGAATTCTCAACCTCGAAATGGACGCAGAAAGGTCTTTAAACTTTTAACTGTTCACTATTTTGTATTATAACAGTGTAATTTCCTTCATAATACTTTCCTCTAATATTTTTCGATAAGGAAGAACCTAGGATCCTGTTTTATTTTCACAGTACTTTATTTGTTGCATATTTATGTGAATAATCTATTTCATTTTCTAGAATAATAGTCAGGGTGGCACTCTGGGATCTGTTTTGATAAAAGCAAACAAACTTGCTGCTGCAGCATCAACTGATGCATCCATAAATCAGTTGTTGCCTCCATCGCATGGGATTGAAATGAGGTTGAGTGTACAGAACAGCGAACAAGTGGCTAATCTTTCTAAGGAAATATCGCGCTTGCAAAATCTTGTAAGTTTTCTAGTTTTATATACTATAGTTTTAGATTCTAAGCTTTATGCATTTCAGTCGTGTGTGATCCACTTCTCTGGCATTGAAATTTTTGTTATGCTTGCAGGTTGTCATTTAATAAAGCAGTCAGTGATGAGTCGAAGTTAAATTCTCCATCCTTCATATAATAACATTTTAAATCTTGGAGATATGTCTGTTTAGTGTGAATTACTTTCAGCAAACTGCATATAATGTTGATCATTCAGCAGAAATAAAGGAGCTTGAAAATAAGCGAGCACAGATATTTTTTGAAGCCCTTGCGCAGCAGCATAAGTATGTTATTCTATAATTCACTTAGACTCGATGCATTTTTAATTTCTCTTTTTTGTCTATTTTTTCTCATGTTTTCTACTTGCTTTTTTCCTTTCCTTTTTTTTTTTTTTTTTTTGTACCTTATTTATCTACCTATTTGCATTTAAGGGATAAGGATTTGTTGTCGGCAGTAAATCCCAAACCGATGACTTTGACAGCACACACCAGACAAAGGAATCATAATAGGAGTAATCACAATAGTGGACAAGCATCTGTAGTGGTGCATCAAGTACAGCCTTCTACAAGCTACGAGCAGCAACAGCAACCAACTCATAGGCAACAACAACAGCAACCGAATTATGAAGTAGCAACACCGGCAAAAGTTCCGATTTCTTACCACAGTTCATATCAAATTTCGACTCACTATACTCCGGTTCATGAAACCCTCCAGAGCAGTCAGTTCAATGTTCGCAATAACAGTCAAATTCACCAGGTATGAAGGGTTTTCAGTATTAACCTCATGATTCTATTCAGTGCAAAATTTGAATTTAGTATTTAAAATTTAATCTCCATTGACTACTTTTTGATGACTGATGCTGCTATTACTTTTGAGGTGTCGACAACGCAGTATAGATCATACCGAGCGGCCGTCAACCAACCATCAGTGCAGCAGAATCAAGTACGGGAAAATTATATGCACACAGTGCCAAATACTGTACCCCAAGCTGTTATTTTGCAACCTGAACAACATCGCTCCCATCGTGTAGTTCGTGAGGTACCCTGTGAACCACTCCCTCCGCCGGTGCCATTATTTCCGCCACCAACTCTTAGATCGTCTGCTGAAACCGCGGCGTGTATTGCGAAGAAGAAAGTTGAAAGAACTAAAAGGTTTGTGATAGATGGCCTCTATTATCCTCTTTGATTTTGACGTCTTTTACGAAATTCGGTAAGTCTACGGGAAACTGTGACCAAAATATACAAATTGCTTGGATTCTTGTTTACTAGTGTTTATACTATCTCATCCACAATTTCAGGATCAACGATTACTTTTTATCACTCCATAATTCTGTGGAACATCCAGACGTGTCATCGCCTTTCCATGATCTCTCAGATGTGCTTCAACGCCTTCTTCCCTTCCATGTCTATTCAGAACCTGATTTCAATTCAGAAATTATAGACACTTGTACGTTTCTAATGATGAGAGTTTTCTCTTTCTTTTTTTTTACCAAAATAAAGAACATGTACTTTCTCGCTTAACTTCAAACTGTTTTAATTTCATAAAGCAATTTCAGTTGATTACCACTGCCTACGACATTTTGTGCATTTAAACAGCAGAAGACATATTATCGAGCAACGGATGCGATCTCTACTGTGTAAAGAAGCCATGGTTTGTTAATTTTCTTAAAACTAATACTTTAGTCGCTGGTGTACCAGTTGGGAAGTTGTAGTTTTCTCAGTCTTTCATTCAAGTTAAGAAAACAGTCAGTTAATCATCTGTCATTTGATGAAAAATACGTTGTTTTAGGCGCAAAGATTAATTTTTTTAAAGTTTAATGTGATGTACGTTCTGGAGTTTTTCTCTCTACAGTGACGAGTAGAACATTCATCAGAAGAATAACAATAAAAGATGGAATTTGAAGAGTCAGGTTAATCCAAGTTCGAGAAATTATGAATTTAATGAATGAAGTTCCTTATTAATTTTCAAATCATGAAACGTTCTGTTTGTTGCTCGAAAAGCTCGAAAAGGAAAATTGGATAAATGATTTTCTTATAATATTTTCAGGAGGGATACACTAAAGCGGATGAGTGCCTTTTACTTTCACTTGATACCGAACATGAACGTCGTCTGTTGCATGATGAAAAGCGAATGGCAGTTGTCTGTGGCAGAGGTAGAAAAAAATGTCACAAAATTAATGAAGTTGGGGTGTGGGATTTCATTTGTTACATCAAGGGTTTTGGGCTGAATATCTGAACTGTTAAAATCTCTTTTATAGAAGAATTCGTTGCAAAATCTACAATATGCAATCGTATGAATGGCATGGATGTAGAAGAATATCGAAAGGAATTAGTACCGAAAACTATTCCGAAATTACACTTTGATTATCACACGTTCTCGGAGAGCGAAATTGCTGCTCGTATTGTTAGTCCATTCACAGCGTCTGATAACGAAGATTCTCCAGTTTCAAAATCCACAGGTTCTGACGACGAAGAAAGGATGCTTTCTGATGTAACTGAAGAGATGCTGATTTTTGAAGAGACTGCAACAATAACCAATATAGAAAGAGATGCAAATGATCACGATATAAAAGGAAATGTTATCACAATAAATGGAGAGGTTAATTCTTAACTCGTGACAAATATAGAATATCTTTCGAGGAGTTGGTCAAGTATTTACTGTTCAAAGCTTGTTAATTTTATGTTTTCATTGCTGCAACTATTAAGTAGCAGTAGAGAGTAAATAGTAACATATATTTCCAGAAAAACTTGACCACAAATGACTGGGTTGACTCAAGTCCATCACTGGATTTACCTGAAATCACCTGTTGCACTTCACGAAGGAGGAAAGATTCAGTAAGCGCACACCAGGAGTCGTATTCGCCAGTCAGTGCTGAACAAATGTTTGTTGTAAAAAGTACAGTACCTGCTATTAAATCAACTGAACAAGTGGAGGCGGTCATCGCTTTAGCACATGCAACTACACTAAAGAGACTTTCATCACCTGTCATCGCAGAGGAAAATGAGGGCATCGAAAACTGTGTTCCGATAGAAAATAGCAGTAAAATTAGTGAAGCGGAAATAGGAAGTTGTGAAAACGATAGTTCACAAGTTCTGGAACGTAAAATCGAGGTCGTTTTTTTTTTTTTTTTTTTTTTTTTTGAGCAAGTCTTTGAATCTTATAAGGAGTACTGTTTAAATTGGTAATGCGTGATGTCTATATCATCTTTCGAAGAATTATTCAGAGTAAAGTGTTCTGAGTGTCATTTGGAAAGCTACTGTTAAAGCAGAATGATTTTCGTGAACAAGGAGCACTTTGAATGTAAAGTAATTGTTTAGGGTGAAAATTTTGAGAGACCTCCAATTCGAATAAAAATCGCATTAACTGATGTCAGTTTGAAAAACTGTATGAACAAAAGCAGCAATAAGAAGAATAAAGAAAAGAAGAAGAAGAAGAAGAAGAAGAGGAAGCACTGTGATCCCATGAAGACTGATAGTGGAGCGGTTTGTAAAAGCTTTGCTTTTTCATTTTTCTTTAGTTCAGTTTTCACAGGTAATTTGAAATTAATGACTTTACGACAATTTAGTTTCTACATTCAGGTAAATGGTTTACTGCCGAGTTGTTCGGGCTTGGATGATACGAGATCGGATGATGCTGCTTTGCATCGTGATGACACATCTCATCCACGCATTCTTATGCGTATAACGCGTAGAAATAATATTGTGTCAGTGACAGATCCGCGAACGAATCATATATCTCTACATATAACACCAAAAAGTAGTGACAACTTTGCTGTGTCTTGGCCTTTTTAATATCCAGGAGATCTTTTACCAGTTTTAGATAAGGTTTCTGTTTTTTTACCCGAAATTTAAGGTGGTGTTGATGAAGAACGAGAGCCCCCTCTGAAGGTTCCGAAATTGAAAATTCGGTTTGGTCGAAATAGAGAAGAGCATGTGGTTGATTCCGAACGACCAACAGTGGACCAGATATCGAATGGTGCACCGCACGAGATGGATAAATTACAAATAGGATTTGGAAAGGGCGATGTTGACCGTCTTAACCGACACAAACGAACGGCAGGAGTGGATTATAACCGAAAAATGACTATTATTATTCCAAAATCTGTGATTAAAAATTCCTATGTGTCATCTTGTAACTCCGACAACTCGATCTCAGCAGCTGTCAGTTCTAACGCACAATTCTCACCTAATTCAGGTAAATTCCTTTTTTTTTTTTTTTTTTAAGTAATCTTGATTTATTGGGGTTTTTTTTTTTTTTTTTTTTTCAAGACTTTTTATATTTTAATGCACAATCTTATATGTTGGTTCTCATCTGTTACGGGATCTGCTGTGAACTAAAATGCAGTATGAGCAATTCTAATTTAGAGTGTAATAGTATAGTAGTAGTAGCCTGTTTCCGAGTTTTTTATAAGTTTCAGAGGAGAGGCTTTTCCATTTGTTTGGACTATACCTTTTTAGGAAATTACAATGTAATGAATTGTTATGCATATTTATCGATTAGAAGTCTCTGTCATGTGCAAACTGCAAAAATGTTTTATTATTGTTTATCAGCCATTTTTTCATCCTCTAATTGATACTAGCTTTTCGATTAGTTTTATTATTATTATTATCATAATTTCGAGCCATAAGTTTTTGTGAACATTTCCGAGTTATTTCTGTTACATTTGGATGTATATCTATCTTTTTCTTCCATTTATCTAGTAAGGAACTGCATCATTTAACTTGCTAGATTTTGCTGTTGGATTAACTTTTTTTAAAGCCTAAAACGATATATGTTCCTTTTTTTACCTTTTAAACAAACGCTTTTATTAGATAAATTACTGAACAAAAAGTAATAAGCATGTAAAAACGTTTTTTAATAACACACAATGATTGTAACAACAGAAGTCCGACTGTTGTATAGTCCATTCCCATTTGATATCTCTAAAATTGGTCTGGAACTAATATGAAAGGTGAGATAATTTCAGAATTATCGGACGAGGAAGAAGATGAGCAACTGCGTGCACAAGCTGATAGCGTCATCAGCCGTTTAAATGACTGGGGCACGAAAAATACTGTGACACGTCAAACTGATGCACTTTCCCGATTGGTTGCTAGTGGACCTTTGGTAACTCCGGTCCTGGATCGGCTTCTTCCGAGTGATCCATGGTTTTTTAGTATGGATGTGAAAAATCACTCAACAGTCGACTCCAATGACACTGCTCGTTCACACATGGCATGGCTTGGATCTACCGCCAGTCACTCGCATAGTTTAAAAACCACGATCAGCATCAGTAAGCCGAATTAGAATTATGGTTTTTTGTCCTTTTTATGGCGTCTTCACTTTCCATTTCTACAAGGAGCGACAATTCTTTAGTTTGTTTTATTAAACTAATAAAGTATCGGGACACATTTAACTTTAAAGGATTGCTTAGTGATTCTAATTAAAACTTTGAGTTAGTCTCAAGTTTAAATTTATTAAAAAATTGTTATTCTGTCGCGAAATAAGAAAGTGGAAACGCAAAGTCGTCTGTTTATTGTGTTTATGTTTATTTGAGCGCGGGTTTCATGTCTTTCTGCTGCTTTGTGGTGGTGTCTCTGTTGCAGTAAATAGCTACTACTGTGGTGAACAGTTTTGACTAGTTTTATACAATTTGGTTTATTTTAATATTATTGCTGTTTCGATCTGAAATAATTTGCTTCACTATCCGAGTGGGGTGAATAGATTCAATTCGACTGCTTTTATTGAAAATAAGTATGATGAACTTTTGAGATAATCACAGTTTCAGTATATTCGTTTTGTTTTTTAATTTGTTTTTTCATTGTTAAAGAACACAGATCTGTAATCTTTTTTAATGTCCTGTGTCCATTTTTTTTTTGCACCATTTATATTTATAGCTTAGTTCTTTGCGGTCTTCCTAAAATGAATTATTTTATTCATCAAATGCCTTAAACTCAAAACATTCTCTTTATTGCTAACCGCCCCCTCTTTTCATCCTCTCCCCATTCATTTCTGTTTCGTTGCGGTGCTTTCCTCTGTAACTTTTTGAAATATGCTGCTAAAATGTTGTTTTTACAAATATTTTGTATTGTATGAATAATATGTAATGATGTCCTATTTTGTATGGTATTATGTTGTCACTACAAATAGGATGGAATTTATTGGTTGGTTCTTTCAGTTCTAAATTTTCTTATACCTATGATAAGTTCCTTCCTACAGATTGTACAATATTTCTGTACAGGTCCAGACAGTGTACGCGTCTTATCATTTTTTTCTTCATTGTACTGGCCCCTACACAGATCCGCAAACACATACACAGTATTCTAATCTCAAACTGATCTAATTTGTCCATTTTGTCCACCTTTGAACTTGTTCGTTGTCTTTAGTTTTCATTCGAGGAGAAACTGTATATTTTTAATATTAAGTTGTGTGTTCAAAGTAATGAGCCTGTTCAGAAATAATATGTAGATATGGAGCATAAAGCATTCCGCATATGTAAGCATATTTTGTAGAAAAAAAAACTGTACGCGAGAAACTGTACTTTGAGATTTTAATTTCTCACATTCTTTCCCTTTATTGTTTTAATATGGGAAGTGGTGAGCCCTCCAAACAGGCCAGATTTCAACGAAGAAAGATTATGTAGAACAACACATCGTGGGTTCGGATTTGTTAGTAGGTGTTCGTGGAGCCATTAAAGAGCAACCTTTTACGAATCCCCTGAATTCGGAAAGAGCCAGTGGGAGAAACAGTAATTGGGCTCATTGAAATGCTTTTGCAACCGGTTACGTGTAGCAAATTTTAAAGTGTATCAAGTCGTTGGCAGTGGAAGTGTATGCGTCTAGTGGTAAATAAATATAAGCGTGTGTCGTATATGTCATTAGTTTGATAGTAGAGGTATGTAGCAGCGAGATTTGTGAAAGCAACTTCTTTGTAGAAATGATTATCTTAACATTTTCGGATATAATTATGGGGGGCCTGTGGGTATGATATTTCTAGAGTTTCTGGATGATTTTGACGTGGACTTTCTTCCATATCGTAGCGTCACCTAATCCATTTTCCTGTCCATAAAAATTTATTCAATTGTATATTTGTTGTACAAAAGTCATTTGTTCTCTTATTGTTATTGCAGGTTAGCCCTAGAATGGATATCTTCTCTTCGAGTTTTAACGCTGAGAAGGTTTTAAATGAATTTGAACTACCCTTCATCGAGTCCAAGGGTTTTAAATCAGTTGACGAATTTGAGCAGTACTTGCGCAGCACAAATGCCGCATTTGTCGCACAATTACAAAAAGTGGAGATTCAGGAAAACATCAAGAAATCAACTGGACTCTCCAGGTGGAAATTCTATTGTAAAAGCTAAAATTAAACTTTAGACAACTTATCAGAGACGTCGAGTATTTGTAATTGCCTGTATGTCCAAATATAACATTAAAAACATCTCTCTTCCCTTAAATAATTTTTTCTTTTAATTCAAAAAGACTCACATACAACAAACATCATTTGAAAAGTTAATCATTACTTTGCATTTCGTTATGTTGTTATCGCTGCAGTGCTGATTAGCACATGCAAGGTTGGCATAATATCCAGGCAAAAGAGATGTGGTTTGTCAGATCATTTTTACCTTGACCATTTTGATATATGCATAGCAAAATCGCCAGGTGTGTACACAATGTAAATAGATTTGCAGTTGCGTGGGCCGCATCATGTTCAAGGAGAAGACTTTGAAAGTCCAGAAAATCAATAAAAAATCCTTAACTGCATATCTGCACATATATACATAAAAAAGTCCCCTAGTGATTTTCCCGCCTTAATATGATTTCTCTGTTCCATCCAGTGTCGGTTATCAGTTAAATTGACTTCCCCCATTTACACTTCCTTTTCATTACAAGTTTGTACAGGAATTCCTTAATCGCACAAGGCGAACTAAATTCCGATTAAGCAGTCAGGACTGTCCCTTTGACATTCATTTGTTGCTCTTTTAAAACTTCCACAAGAAATTTTACTGCAAGACAGTACTAATTTCCAAAACTTATTTTAGGAGAGCTCGGCTATCACAAATGTGTGCGCAAAGGGGAAGAAACATAACTGAATCTGTTGAGTTGCGGAGAAGCCTCAATAAGGCTAGTCACATGAAAATGATTTTATAATTTTCCAACTTAATATTTGTAACTCAGCTACTTATAGAAATGGAGCGCTGTTAATTTGTTCCAAACAAATCAGCAAGGACCAATGAAACGTCTGGAAGAGTGCATGGAACAGGGTCACCCAGTACGTATTAGTTTGCGTGGGCGAAATAGCGTGAACTCTTCCATTCAAGCAAAAATTATTGCATTTGATAAGCACTGGAACCTGCTGATAAGGTTTGTCATACATTGACACAAGTCACCGAGAATTCTGTGTTGCCTTCTAATCTAGCCATAACATATTACCCCAAATCCCACTGATTATTATTAATTTTAAAAAAGTAAATAATCAAATAATCGTCCCAAAATGGCCGTAAAGCTACAAGGTGAAATCTTTCATGTTCTCCTGAAATATGTGCTTACTTAACGTGATCCCAGGTGTAATTGTGTTTACTCGAGTACAGATATGTGGTTTCTTTCAAGAAGCAAATATAAGTTGAAAACTTTAAACCTGATTCAACATTATTCATAACTGACAAAGTTTAGTGAGCATTTAATGATATTCATAAGCGTAAATCAACAAAGTAATATAGAGATGGTGATGAGAGTTTCAATCCACCAATGAATATGAAACGTCGAACCACCAAAAGTATACATGCAGTAGGACCATACCAGTATTCTGAAAGCCAATGCGAGGATAGGGAAGGTAAAACAAAAACACTATGGCAACGTCATCTACCGTGTTCTCTGATACGTGGGGACGACATTGTCTTGATATCTGTTTCTCCACAAATGTCTGTTAAGCGTTTTTTACGGTAAGTGCGTTTGCAAAGACATATCTATATTTCTGGTGACGTGCAATTTATGGCAAAAATATTTGGAAGACGTAATATTTAGGAATGACCAGCAAAGAACTGATGGGACAAGGACTCACTTATCAGATTTCAGAAAGTCTTTTCGCCTTTTGCAGGATACCAACAGATAAACATGTGATCTGATTTCACGCCACATAACAATATGTGCATATGATAAAATTATTTTAGAAATTGGATTAATTTTCTAATTCTTCACTGTGCAATAGTATCCGCTTTCATTCGCCTTAGCTGAGCATACTGCGTATCCAACGCCTTTTCTAGTTGTTTACCCTATAACTTTTTCTAGTTTATAACAAATATATTGTTATTCTGTCACAGCATGTAAACCTCTTACACTGAAACTGTATTAAGCTTCAATAAATCAGGTTACTTACCTTATAACTAGACATACACTGACAAAAATTTCGGGCAAAGTGTGCAGGAAGGGACAATTGTAAACACTGGTCGAACCTACAAAGATCGTTGTGGTTAACAATGTTAAACTTCATTTTAATTTAGATCAGAGCAGTAAAACCAACCGGTACGTCTCACCTTTCCAAAGAACAAGACCGTAGAGTTTGTAAACATACATAGATTTCGTGCTGGAGCAAAATACACTGAGCGTCTGTAAGGTCATGATTTCCGTTAAGAGGAGTCTGCAAACGATACTGACCAGGTCATGCTTATAAAATGGTATTTTGTAGAGACAAAAAACTGCTTGTACTGTTAGGCCATACACAAAATCTGATAAAATCGAAGAGTCTCCAGAAAAACAGGATTAACATAACAGAATGCTTTCGCGCGTTAAGATTCAATTACGACCCATTTTGCCAAATCTGCATGGATAAAAAATTACCTGAAGCGCACCACAAACCGCCTTCTCCCATAAAAACTCGATACAGGCAACTGATCCATCGTTCGACAATTTTAGAAATAGTTTACTAATGATTTGGAATGTCATCCGCTGTGTTGGCACATCATTTAAGCTCATGAAGGAAATTAGTGAGTCGGCTATTTTGTTGAGAAATTCGACGCCTTCAAATTAAAGTTATAAAGAGTTAAATTTTTCAATTATCCTCAATCAAATAAGATGAAATCTGGAAATGAATTAACCAGCTGTTACTTTTTGTCAAAAATTTCCACGCAGTGATATACTTTTGTGATTACTTACCACAGTCTGTCAACATAACAGTTAGGTCATGTGTCAAGATGCTCAATATTGTTTGCAGAAAGGCCCGGTTGTAATAAACCATGTCCTTAACATGGCTCTCATTGCATGTATCAACTGAAGTTCTTTGTGCAGCCCATAAAATATCAAACAGAGCTGGGATATTCAAGCCAATTTCCAAAAGACGTTTCTGAAATGACAAAAGTAAGGGTTGTCACCCTCTGTAGTAACAGTAACAAGAACAGAGAATAGAGGAAAGCGCTGCTTAAATATTCAAAATATGACCATATGGAAAACTTAAATTTCTACTTGTTTGTGAACTGTTTGACTATTCAAAAATGGCCACATTATAGTGGGAATTTACCTAACATCTAGTAGTGAAAGAAATCAATTTTGAAGCAAACAGTGAAGTCCATAAGAACATACCTTAAATTTGCTGAAAATTTGCTGCAGTAAAATAAGAAAGTCATGCATCATTTTAAGATCTAAATCGACATCAAGATACTTGTTGCAAATAGCTGGTAACATAGCTAGTATTTCACCATCAAGACAAGTGATCATCCGATGAAGATACTGCCTCAGTGCATCCAATCCTTCGACATTATTTGGAGTTACTTTATCCAGAAAAACCTAATAATCATATCAACTCACTATAGTCCCAATAATTACGAATGTTGGAGAACAATAGCATAGCTTATGGAATAAAGTTTTCATTTCATAATGGATCTTAGCCTGTTTTACGCAGTTACAGGACATGCAACATATTAAGATATAAGATAAGCAAATGAAGAACGTACTTCCATCAATTCAATGAAAATGATAGTACACTGACAGTACTGCATGGTGTAGTTGTTTGAAAATGCTTTAGTAACACGACTGAAAATACGAATAATCTCTAAGAATATGATCAGTTCTTTGATATAATTATCAAAATAATACAATTTCAAAACAAAAACTCACGCGCTGTAACCAATAACATCAGCAAATCGCTGATGAAGCTGCTGTACTTCATCCACATTCTTTGTTCGTGATAGCCTTTCCGTTATACGTGAGAATTTTTGAAGCAATGATAAACCGAGAATTTTCATGCATTCTTGTTTCCTTTCAACGGGTAGATTACTGTGAATAATTAGCACTGATGTAGATTCATAGAGATACATCTGGAATTTAATCAAAACTATTTAATGATTCTAAAAGCTTCAAATATATTTAGAAAAGAAGATCTGATAATTGGAAACAGTTAAAAATTTTCAACATATTTAAAAAACTGCTAGTTTAAACATAAGTTAACTAAAGGATAACATCACTGGTGGGAAAAAGCAAAAACTAAGAGACCCTACAACAGTATATAAAGGAAAACGGAAAACGAAAAAAAAAGACCTGGTCCTCTTTCGAGAGTTGGTAATCTTCTTCGGATGTTACGGTGAAAAATGACTCTAACTGTGCGAGAATATTTTCAGCTTGGCTACCCACGAAAAGCCTGAAAGTATTTTTTTTTTTTTCTAATAAAAACATTTTTTTGAGTGTTTTTTCAATAAAAAAAAATTTTTTTTTTTGCTTACTTATGTGCTTTTACAAAGCGACAAAATAAGTAGATAATGCGACTTCTTGATCGTAATGAAGCCTGACGAATACCACGTGTATCCAAGAATGCTTCCTGAAATGAAAACTAAGAAATGATTGTCTAAGTAAGCATATAGCAATGAAGAGAAAATCCACGTAAACATATGACTGAGCTGAAAAACATTCCCTGAATGAGTCATACATTATATACATAAATGTTTACTAGATATGTAAGGCCGAAATTTGAAATCCAAACCAGTATTAACGGCAGTAGACCAGTACTATTTTGTAAGATCCTTTCATAACGGCAAGCAATTTCGAAGAATAATGTATTGATACAAGGTAATCCACAATGATTTATTGTACTTTGTAGAATCTAAATGAAACACGTAGATATTTGTACGGCTTCAAAGAGAATAACATACAAAAACGTTTTATTGCATTGTTCGGCATAGTCAAAATAAAGTTTGTAATTTCGAAACCTTAATGAATAACAGACCTGTATTGCCAATATTTTTGCACGCTCAGAAATTAAACCACTATTACTTCCGAAATTTGTCTGCAAAAAAAAGGACACATTATTTCACATAGTTTAGATTGACTTGACTTAACTTCCACTTTCCTGACACTAGTTCCTAGTACGTATCGTTTCAATTTTTATAAGTAAAAAGAAATGTCTACCAACAAAATAACTTGTTGAAGTGCAAAATAAACTGTTTAGCTCAAGTCATATATGAATTTATGACAAATGACTAAAATAACACAACATAAAAGTCTTTTAAGTGAGGAACCATTTCGTTTTTCTTTTTTTTTTTTTTTTTTTTTTGGGATATAATTCTGTATATTCAAAAGTAAACTTCGAATTATTCAAAGCATATGAAATAATATACGTGTATGAAGTCGGCAAGATCATACACTAGTGCTAACGTAGCTTCAACAACATTCATTTGGCACTGCTTCCAGTTTTCACATACATTTTGCACTGATGGCTCCAGTTTCATCAATATCGGTTCCGGTTCCTAAACTATGTAACCAACGACTTTTGAAACTAAATAACCGAGAGCATCCAAATATTAACACAAAGAAACTAGTTTAATAATCTAGGAGCAACTTTAAGTTACAAAATGAAAGTTATTCTCGGTTAAAATATTGCATATTGTCATAATTACCCACAGCTGTTTCACGCACCCTGATGTGATTTGATTTCAGCACTCCTCGGTCTTTTTTTTCTCCCTCTCTCTCTCTTACTCCTAAGTCTTGATTAGTCGTTTCGCCCAAATTCAATAAGAAAATAACGTACAAAATTCCCAACTGCTGAAAGCATATTTCGAAGTTGCCTTCTATACGCCATGAATTCAGCAACAACCTCACCATCCGTATTACTTAAATCAACATCACTTGCTGCTTTGTACCTAAAAAACAAAAATTATTTATAATTTTGCAAAAAGTTGTGATAAGAATATCAGAATATTAGTTCCAATGACTTCCTTAATCCTTAATCGTATCTAACTTTTCGACTGGCAAATCAAGAAAAATAAGTCAAATTTCAGTCACTATGTGTACGCACATATCATTTTGGTTAGACAGACAATAACGTGAAGCATGATGCAGCATGCATTTATAAATTCAAATAGAAAAGACAAATTTTTAACATAAATTACTACCTAATAAAAATTTGTGGTTTACTGCCTAATGAAATTTACTATTAACTACCTAATGGAATTTTGTAGTTTACAAACGAATAAGTTAACCTATCTATGGCTATGCAAATCATTCGACTAGTGAAGTCGTGACGCTTCTCAAATTCCTGAGTTTTAAGAATACAAACATAACGCCGTAAAAACTCGACAACAGTTTCAGACGCATCTATATCCTGAAACTTTATAGTTCTCTATAAAAAGTACTTCAGCTGAAATAACAGCAAATGTGAACGAATGCAACAAAATTATAAAAAATAAAGACCTCATTAGAAAAACATAACAAAGCGATATCAGCTTGTTCTTGAAGAAGCACTTCACACTGCATAGATTTTTCTACATCACCAGTTTTTGAAAAGCTGAAAACTATTTTATGCAAAAAGCGTACTTAATCCATTTTACCTTGCCGTATACGGATTTTGCTCTTTTAGTCTAGGAAATGTTGTACAAAGAAATTTTCAGTTCAGAATTTATATCAAAGCATACTGAGATAAGTGAAATTTAGCGTCTTCAAACTACTACGTTCCTTTTTAAGTTGATATCACCAGTTGAATTGAACAAAGTGTGCTATGCGGTACCACTTTGGTGGGAAATCAAAAAGATACCATGTATGGCAATCGATTAAAGCGCATCCTAATGAACTTATGAGAGCTCCAGTTCTCAAAACGTCATCAGCATCATTTTCCTGCAAATATTCTGTTGTATTTCATCCATGAAGGATGGATAAATGAAGTATTTCTAAGAAAACTTCACCAAAATTACTTGGTAATGCTTACTCTCAAATCAAATGACCCGTTCTCACGCAAAATAGTGCAAAGCGATGCAGTCAGTACAAGCTTCTTTTCAGCATCCATACCTTTCGTGACCATTGCATTGATCGCTGATATTGCTGATTCACAAGTGTGTTCATTTTTCAAACAATCTAAAGATCATCATGACAAATCTACCCACTTTGACATAGGGTAAAAATATTTAAAAGTTATTAGGCATATAAACAGCTACTAATAATAAATGGGATGGTAGTGTTGTTGACAACAAGTTCCAAATCAATCCAATCGATGTAACAAGCAATAACATCCAAGCAAAGTTCTCGAGTCTTCAAATCATTGTTTTCAGCCTAAAGATATGGAACGAAGTTTTCAAATCATATGCAATCTGAGTACTGATATTTTTGATTAAAAAACTTTATTTACGGATTTTATAAAATAAGAGACTTTGTTCTTCAGAACAGTGCTAGTAATAATAAAATTCACTTTGCAGTTTAAAATTAATTTCCAGCACGTAAATCGTAGAATATGGTGAAATAATGACAAAAACTTCGAACTGTAGCAGTTCAACAAAACTGGTTAAACTGACTAGTATCTGAGTCCATATTAGTGCTAGACTATAGTTGCAGTTATCACGCATAGCATCCTTTATCCGCATATTTCTTTCAGTCTCCTGCAAGAAAGAAACATCAAAACAAAAGCAATGTGAAAGTTGATATTAAGCAAATAACTACTTTCTAACAAAACAAATTTAACAATAATTACGCATGTTTTTTTTTAAAATTTATTTTATGTAGAACGAAAAAATTAAGTCCAAGTGAAATCTTTATGTAGTTTCTTGCTTATTTACTCTGCTTGTTCTGCATTACTACTTTTCTATCTCGATGACAGTGATTATGAATAATTCTGCACTTCTACTGACATAGAGATAAAAGTACCCAAGTAGGTACAACAATTTCTGAAACAGAACAACAAACATATCCTTTCTTCAAATTGCAATACCTGCTTGGTGCGCCGGATCTCTCGATCAACTACCTCACAGTCGATAGCAATTAAAGTACGCAGGAAAAAGACCGTTATTTCAGGTGATGATACCATCTGTTGGAAAAATACCTACAGGCAAAGAAAACAATCAATCATAACAATTCTTTCTTTGACTTACATTAGCAGAAAAAGCTTTTGGTCGATATAAATTAATATCGACCAAAAAACTAATAAATTAAGCCATTTTAAACCTACTGCACAGATATAAAGGAAACTTGCCTCTTCCATGAAATTCGGCCAACGTTTAGGAAAATCGGTGGCAAAAACCAATGCAAAGAGCTGAGCCATTTTGTTCACCAAATATGACGGCAGATTTTCAGGTGAACTTCTGGAATAAAAATTTGCAGTTTAAAGAATAAGATCATCATTCTGGAAAAACGGCGCATCTTATGTTGGACTTACAGGCGACGCAACCATCCATACATCCATCTTCGAATAATATCCTGATCCTGATCGTTATCCGCATAGCGTACTGTCAAATATGTTTCAATCACCTGCAGAAGCATAAAATGCTCCTCCGGATCACTGAAATTTGTTTCTTTGACGATACCTGTTCAGAAAAATCAAGCCATCATTGCTGTTATATAAAAAAATACCAGAAATGAAACCGGTTTAGTTCATAAAAAAGACTTTTTTAATAAGCATCCGCACCAGCCACTAATGATTTTTTCGATGCAGTTCTTCCAACCATCGCGTTCGTTCTTCAACTTTTCTATGTATTCGAAAATCTGTAAATCAACAAGTTGTATGTTCACTTGTTTCAGCTATGATGCAAATTATCCGTTATAAAAATGGCTTTATGATGACACCCTAAAGCTTTTTAAAATAACTTATAACTAAAATAACTTACCAAGTGATGCTGTGCAGTATTAGCCAATGAAGCAATAGAAATCATAATCAACAGTACCACAGAATCTATGAATGTCACTTTCTTGAACAATACACCTAAACGTTGAAGCGGAAAAACTAAAGCATAAATCTATTAAATACATTTAAGAAGAATCGAAGAAAATCTTTTTCAAAAAGTCAACAATATCCTTTCCGGGATTCATAATCGCTTTGCTCTGCTTATAGGAAATAAGATCTAACTTATCAGAGTCAGTGCTTTCTAGGAAACTGCTGGAAGACTGTGGAAAACCGAGCTCCGACTTGTCAAGAACACTTCGGAGGTGGAAAGCACCAGACACCTGCTACCGTTTGTTGAGCCTTATTTCGAATCGTTCCTCAGCACAGCGAGACACGAAGTTTCACAGCAGAAAAGACGGAATTGGGGTGAAATATTGTAATTGATTGGTGCCAGGCACTTCTAAGAAAGTGTGGATAACTAATCATGGTATTGTTTTCTACCGTTATTGGTGGAGGCGGGGTATAGGTTGAGAAGGTTGCACTGCTTTGGGAAACATTTTCTTGTTTTATCACGTTCGAGGACGACAAAACAAGAACGATTGGGATTTCTTCGAGAAATCCCAGTCTGTTTTCTATTTTTAAACATTTCTGCTGGTACCCTGAATTTTTCATTTTAAACAAAACATGCATTAACCTCATCATGCAGATGAAGACCTGGTAATCCGAAAAAGGCTGACAGAGTTGGTTCTAGGAACAACATCATCCTCTTTCGTTTTTATAGTAGGATACATTTTTTCTTTTATATGTAAACTGTAAAACATGTTTACATGTTTCATTTGTTCAAAAAGAGAGAAGTTCTTGGAAACCTTTTTCTGGTGAAGGAATTGGGAGTCATTTTTGTGAGAAAACATCATAACGAGTCTTATCATAACGATCGTCACATAAAAACTGTGATGTTAGATATAGTTTTCATTGAGCACAGAACTTCTTTGTAGTTTTCCGAAGTGCGTTATTGCTGAAGAAGCGGGGAGACGATGTCCAGTGATGAACAGTCTGATAAAGAGGTATATGTCTTGTCGTTTCTATTTCTTGATCGTAGTAAAGTAATGGTGAGTTAAAATCTTGTCTTCTCACTATCGTATACCTCTCAGCGTGGTTTTTTTATACATAAATGATCATTTAGTCTTCTTTGGATAAGCCGACTAGGCTTTTTAATATTATTAATATTAATACATTATTAAAGTATTATTGATATTATTATTAATTGTTCGATGTCACCAGAGATATCGTGTTTATTCATTTGTACTTCATGAAGTATTTGTTGGTTGATATTCATTGTCGAGCTTACTCTAGGAAATACTGTGTCATTCTTACCTCATTCTTAAGGTTTAATGCGACTTGCTTGCAGTGGCTCTAACTGTAATCTTTTTAGTGCCCCTTGTGCATGGAAGCACTCGAAATCGATGATATCAATTTCTATCCTTGCAAATGTGAATATCAAGTAGGGATGAAGTTTTTTTATTTTTTGTTTTTGAAATGTGTTGAAGGTCTGCTCTAGTATGGTTAGTCTTCACCAGGTAGACGGGCTGACTATTTTAATATGCATATTTCTTTCATTTATCACCATATTTTGCCCATAATGGCACTACTATCGCGAGATACGCTGACGGAATAATCAGATTTATTTCCAGATATGTAGATTTTGTTGGCATCGATTGCGAACCGATGAGAATGGGTTATGTCCGGCATGTAGACAACCGTATCCAGAAGATCCTGTGAACTTCAAACCTCTGACGGCTTCAGATGTCCAGAAGATGAAAACAGAAAAGCGACAAAAACAACAGCTGCAGAAAATCAAGATATGCGAGTCTAGGAAACATCTATCCTCATACAGGTTTATTTTTTGTAGTGGAACTTCTCAAGAAATGAGACTTATGGAAAATATTTCAGGGTGCTACAAAAGAATCTCGTATATGTAGTAGGTTTGTCGGCTAGGGTTGCAGATCCAGAAACTTTAAAGAAGCCTGAGTATTTTGGAAAATATGGCCGCATACTGAAGGTAAATCTTGCTAATGTTGTCTTGTATCACTGAAAAGAAGATTATAGAAGTGCATTAGTGATTATATGTATGATACTCCGTTACTTTAGGTTGCTGTGGGTTCTTCAGCATCACTGAGTGGTCCACAGTCGGCATCATGCACAGCTTATGTAACTTACGCGAGATATGAAGACGCACTTAGAGCTATACAGGTTTGTATTTTGACACTAGCTTGTCAGATTATGTGAAGGTCAATTGCTTAAGTAAGGTCTTTTGAAGAAGTGATATCATAAGAGGATATGGATCTTTATGATTTATAGAATTTTTCACACAGTTTTGTTGTAGGCTGTTAATAATGCACAGTTAGATGGACGTATTGTGAAGGCATCACTTGGGACAACTAAATATTGTACAAATTTCCTTCGCAGTCAGCCCTGTTATAAACCGGTTTGCTTGTTTTGCGATGTAGTTATATAACTTAACTGGCTTGTCCTGACTTTTCCTAAGTTTTTTTCACTGATACTTCTCATGATATGGCGAATATACATAGGTTTATTCTATATGGATCTCATGAACGAGATTCACGTGCTTGCTTCTTGATTTCTTGTTTAATATTTTGGTATCAAAAGAATACAAAAGTAGAAAGTTTTATAAACTAAAAGTAGATGATTGATTGTAGCAGTGAGGATTTCTGCTTTATTATAGGAATGTATGTATCTGCACGACGTGGCAGATACTGAAGTCAGTTTTACCAAAGATGATATGCACCTTGGGCGACATGCGGAATATGAAAAACGATTGATTGAATCAACTCTCAGGGAGAAAAGTCAAGGTGAAAGGACGTCGTTTATGACTCATACGGGTGGAAAGACATCAAAGTAAGTGTTGTATGGTTGCAGCACATGCCTTCTGTTTGTTCATTCTAAAAAGCGATTGATGACAACGATTGGGACAAGATGCAGCGAATAAGACTGCGAAGTTTTAGTGAAATTTTGCTGTTTCCTGGTTGCTGGTTTAGATGATTTCATTTGTTTGTATTTCACATGTTGTCTTCCGAATTAATTGTTTTTATTTTGTTTTAGAAGTGAAAGCGCAGAGCGTGAACCGGATTTTCGCTCAATACCGATGGATAATACGCAGGACAAAGGGAAATTCTTTCAGAATAAATCATCATCGAGTGATATAAAGATAACTCTAAACAAAATGAATGGGTAGGTAAAGAACTTACCATTGCATTGAGGCAAGCTTTGCTAATAGTTGATAGCTTTAAAATGGTCATAAATTTGTGAATTTCTTGCTGTCGAAAAGTATTTTTGTAATGAATGATTAACTAATTCTGGAAAAATAAATTATGATCGCCAATCTTCAGTTATGATTTATAACTTTTTTTTTTCTCTTTTTTTCAGGGAGGTGCTAGGAAAGCAGTTGTCTTCTGTGACAAATAAATTGGTTAGTAAGAATAAAGGGGCAGATAAAGAAAACGAAGTTAGTCATATTTCGATATCTGATTCTTTTTAATGTTATTTACTTCTGTTGTTTTAATAACTCTCTTTCTATTTGTCTTATTTTCGGCGGAGATCCTACAGTGTTGATTTTTTCAGAGAAAAAAGTGGAAAAATGATAGAACAGGAATTAAAATTATTTGTCTCAGATTGTAAGCAGTCACTTTGATTTATTGCTTTTTTTTGCCAGTTTAACTTTGAATTTCTCAGGGCGGAGTTTTAGGCTCGATCTCAGTTTGAGAAAACTTCGGAAATAACAAATGACATACCATCGTCGGCGATGCTTGAACAGCCATTAGTGATTCCTGCAGGAAAAGTTAATGAGGGGATTGGTTCAAGGCAAGTTTCATGAAGCACGAATAACGTGTAATAGATATGACATTTGTTTTGTTTGTTGGGTGATGTTTGTATTTCAGATATATCAAATATAAGACAGGCAGAGGTTAAGAATAACTGACACTAGTTAGGCGGAACCAGTTTTCATATCTATATTTGTTGTTTTGTAATTTCAATTTTTTTTTTTTTTGGTTTAGTTGGAAAACTGGACATTAGAAATTTTAAAAGGGCTAGGTATCAAGATTGGTTAAAAAAGTAGCTGACTGGTGTTCCTAGAACGAATTTAGAAGGTCGTGTTTTCATGACATCATTTTTAGAATTATTAGGTTTTGATATAGTTTTTAACTCTTTTTCTGAAAAATGCTGTGGGATTAAACTTCTTCTGTTTTAAATCCTGAGTTGTAAAAATTAAGGGTTCAGTTTATTGTTAGGTGAATTTAGATCTCGGTTGTCAGAATGGATTTCATCTAGCCAAAGTGTTATGCCGCTTACGGCCACTACGTGCGCTTCAATAGAGAAAATGTTTTTAAATGTTAGTTGCTTTTCATATTTTTTAGCATTGTTGATTGTCAATTACATGACCTTTTAATAGATGGAACAGATTTGGTAATTACTGTCATCACGTGGCATAGTCTCACTTTTTAATTTTTCTGAGTGTAGTTGGTATTTCTGTGGAAGACAGTATTTGACACTACGGTAGCCGTGAGCTATGTGGAACGTGAGGCATTTCGTTTGTTGTACTGTTTCTCTTAATCACGCAGCCTTAATTTACGGGATAGCTTCATTAAATCTAGATTATTTGGAGTTTTTCTGATATTTTACTGTTCCTTACGAGAATTTTCCATTATTTTTTTTTTTTTCACATCATTTCAAATTACTAAAATTTTGATGCTTTTATAGACTAAGGAGAAAGTGGATGTGAACAATACGAAAGCGTTACCGAACAACCATAGTTCACAGTCGGTAAAGGACACTACACCATGTGATTGGCAACGGGCGCTAGGAATTTGTGGAAAAGTTGACAGCTTGACAACAAAGAATGCGACGACAGATTTCCCTACACCATTGTTTAGTTCGCAAACTAGAATGTTGCCGAAGAGTACACGTCTTAGTGTACATAGTGATGATGATTTAGGTTGCTTTTTCACTTTATTTCTAGGAAATCCTTTAGCTGTTCTTTGGGAATTCGTTTTATTAATACGGCTGTATTTGTAGCAATATTTTATAACTAGCGATATTAGAAAGTTAAGCATCAAATACATTTCGCCGTAATTTGGATAGACGAACTAAAAATCACTACTAAATGAGTTTAGTATCAGATTCGTTAAGATGCGATTTAAAATAAGGAGGTTTAAGGCTTTGATCCTATTTCGGAGTCCGCGAAAGGTCTAGCAGATTTGTTGGAGGAAGAAAAAACGATTTTGCCGCAGTGCTCAACACAGAAGTAACAATTGTTGTTTTTCCATATTCGTGTTTTCTCTATCTGCTTCGTAAATTTCGTATATAAATATCTTTGTTATTTTTTTAAATGGTCTGTGGTTTTTTTATGTTCCATCGTTATTAGTAGTTTGCGAATTTGAAAAATTTTTTTAGTGTTAGTGGAATGACGTCTGTATCGTCGTCACTGATGTCACTGGGTCTGCAATGTGGTTGGCCCTCGATGGGTATTTCGAATGGTGCTTCTCCAATGTCGATGAAAAATGCACTTGGAACAGATGTTGATTTAACAACGGCAACGAACAGTTACGTCAATGTCGATTTTTCACAGCCATTAAAACTTTCCTCACAGACCGCCCAGACATTCAACCAGCAGCTGACATCAGTATTTTACACTAATCAGTACTCGCCACATGCGTATTTCCCACCTTCAAAACCGCAGATGATTCGAGTGAATAATTTCGTAAATCCACCCACTAATTTGGCTTTCAATTCAGCACAACAACAGCGATGCCCCTCCTTCAGCAGTAATACACAGTATCAGTCAAACGTTTCTTTGACTACAACAAATCAGATTGATGGTGCTAAGCTTCACGAGTGGCAAGAAGGTTTTCGGGCGCTGCTACCGAATGTAAATGTTCGTTTCGTACCCGATCTTAATACTGCAGGTTTGTCACTTTTGCATTTGCAGAACCAGGTGCACTTTTTGAGTCGGTATTCATGTACAAGGAATTTCTTATTGTTAACATTGCATGTCTACGGGTTTACTTAATCGGAGGAGCGGTTATTTTTAAGCTTAAAATTAAGTAGGTAAAATTATTGCAGGTTACTCACCTAGTCGGACATCACCCATGGAAATGCAACACACTAGCAGTCAATTTCCTTCATCCATAAATTATGATCAAACAATGCCAATGTCAGCACAGCTTTTGAATTCAATGGCATCACCTGCTCCTCCACCGGTACCATCCATAAATTCCTACTCACATCCATCACAACAATGGATGATGCCACCGCCTGGTTTTTCATACGTTTCCAAGCGATGAAATAAAATGAATCTAGTTGTATTTTAGTTATCGCTTATGATTTGTATTTCTATGGAGAATTTTTTTTTTCTACTAGATTGCTTTTCTTTATGGTATCCCGTTTTTTTTGTGCTTCACCGAGGTCTTGAAAGCATAATGTATAGCAGCTACTAAATTTCAAAGTGCAATTTGAAACAGAGGTTCGACTGCTTTTGTCGATTGAAAGTGTTGTAGTGCATGGTCCTACATCTTTTTACCCTATCGGGGCTTTGTGTTAATTTTCTCATCATTAAAACTATGGTCGGCCACTCGTCTCTTGCCATCGTTTGGATGTTACTATTTGTATGGTATGTTGGTTCGTCATCGAAATTATTTATCTTTATTTTGCAGAGAACTTGTGATTTCCTGTACTGTGATAAAGTTTACTGTTGTGCAAAATATAAAAGAAATCAAATTTAGTGTGCTCAAGTGCTTGTATTATTTGTTCACCTCCTCAGATCAAGCATGTTTTATTCTTACCGGAAGTGTTGTAATGTATAACATTTTTTCTTCCAACCTGTCTCGCGTGGATGATGTAGCGAGCAGGCTACATTATCTCTGAATAGTTTGTGTTCCAAAAGTTTCTACCGTTAGTAAAATCTTCAGCATTCACTGCTGTTCTTTCTTTACATCCTAATCTTTGAATAGGTTATTTACTGCGAGAGTTGTGGGTGAATTTCGAAAAGGAACTGCAACTCTCGGCTGCGCTATTTTCGTTCCGTTCCCCGAGCTTTATTTTTAGTAAATATGTCATTTATGAAAATTGTGATTTGGGGATTCACCCGACTGCCAAGATTAAACAAGTTGCCAGTTGTTCCGTATTGCTTCGAAAGCGGAAACTTATTAGTGAAGGAGCAGTTTAGTAAGTGGCTAGAGTAGTATTTCTTGTGAATTAAGTTGGGGAATTTGGCATGCTGAGGTAAATAAGACCCAGAATCTTCATTCGAAGTTCTGAATGAAATTTTAGGATGTTTGACCGGTTTCCTTGAGTCCTTGTTAGTAATAGTATGCGGTTGACTTATTCAAATTGCCAGAACGACTTCAGTATCAGAAGTGAATAAAGGCAGCAGTAAGAGAAGTTTGGAGTTTTGTTGATTTACAGAGTATAAATCGTCGTTATAATGATCATGATACAGCAATAACTCTTATATAGAGTTGACATTCCTAAACTATACTAAGTTAATTAACTGTATAAAATTCCAAAAAAGAAATATAATTAACAGTCATTGTCGCGAAGCTCGAAATAATTTATAATAAAATTGTGCTACAAATATTTTTCACGCAAGTGGGTTACCGCGTAAATAATTTAGTACATGTTACAGTGTCGAATATGACGAATCATTTACCTAATTTTTCATTCTTTTTGATTACCATGCTCATCTTTAATGGTTAAATTATCGGAAACCAATACACATGCCAATGTTTTCGATCTCATAACCAGTCGTGTTTCAATCGTTAAGCTGTAATCAGATCTTTCTTTACAGTCTTTATCAGAATGTAAACCAGTTCTACTCTATATATTTATATAATTTATTTGGGAAGTCAGAAGAGGACTAGAGAGGGGCATTATTTCTCGATGTCAATCTTCACTTCTTATCCTATTATACTTGCTAATAAAAATTATCTCCAAATGTTTCAATGTTATTCTACACTACTGCCATCTATATTCAAGCGAATCCCTCCCGGACCAACAATTAAAGAAAATCCCATCAGTAATCGACTCTTAATTGACAAATCACAATTGCCCTATGACGTCTAGCCTTTCCTCCAAACCAGAGCTCTCTCAAAACAAAAACGAAATTCACAACAATCATATGTAATTATAAGCTAAGGCTTTTTCGTCAGCCACGAATTGGATCTCCAATTTAATCGGTTGTTTGAGTAAGATTGAGAGAAATTCTTCAGCGAATCCAAACATCCAATATATTTCACGGATATTCAATCTATTCCGGTAATGGAAAAACCCCGCTACACGAATACAGTTTCCTTGCCGTTTGATAACCAACTGAAAAAGTTATATAAATTTCTTAAATAGTAGCTATATGCTGACACAAGCTCATATGCTGAACTAATCAGAAATTTAAACTACACTTAAAAGTGACGAAACCGACCTCACTTCCATCAACGGTTATGTAGTCTGGGAAAAAACTACGTACGAAGCGACGAATGATCTCATCTTGTGCTATCTGAAACAACTTTAGTCTTGAATGCTATAGTTTTGAATATCGAAATGACTAAGTTAAAATCAAATAATCAGCAATTATCACGTCCTTTTGACTACTTTTTCCAATATAAATCAATTTCTCGCATCTGTAGAAAGGTATCTGTAGACCAACAGACATCTCATCATTAAAACACAGCATACCACGATAGGTTGACGCTGCCGAAACGTTTCCAAATTTTGTGAATGCCACGTTAACCATGATTTTTTAACTCCAATATGATGGGGTCGGTGAGCCATTTCATATGTAATCATCTGCTTTCGTCCACTTGTTGTCTGAAAGATAATTATCTTGATTATCACTAATACAAACATAACCAGTTAAGGATTTTCTGAATGGCAATATACTACTGTTCTTCTGTAACAACGGCACTGTCCCTGGCTTAATACAACAACAAAGATACCCTATATTTTCCAGCGGTATTCTTTTGAAGTGGATACGATGTCGACATGAACCTTTCAAGCTTAACAGTGCTCTCGACATTTCGAAGTGAACTCCTTGTCATGCAGATCAGAATCATATCGTTCCAAGTTCGTCTGCAACCTACAAACTTCAAACAAAACGAAATGATGAATGAACATACAAGCGCTACCAGATGTTAAATAGATACACTAACATGGTCATATGATCGTGGTGTCATTTACCAGCTCTCTTCTACATTGTATTCTGGTACTGATTGGTGATGGTTGATTTGCTTGCTGTTGGACAATGTCGCTTGGTTAACGGGGATGTTTGTCGTAAAGCCGAATGTTAGTGTCAACTGAATGAATATGAAGGAGGAAGATGAGCTAACTCGATTAAAACGGAATGCTTCGAAACTTCTTCAGCAAGCTCATGAAAAAACACACGCTCGGCAACGCCAGTATGTCTGGTTTATTTGTGAACTTCTTTCAAGTTGTTGAGAGGGCTGGTAGTATACTTACGGTAGATGGTGGTTAATTATACATTTTTATCAAGGATGAATGTAAAAAGAAAAAACAAGCCTTTTCCCGGCGTATATGTGAGTTTACTTTAGAGCTTTTTTTTTTTTCAGATCACCTACGAATGGAAGATGCCGATCAGCATGTGATCAGCTGGATGCACGCGTCAGAAGACGATTGAACTCTTTCACTGTATGCTAAAAGTTAATTTTTTATAAAATGACACGGATTATGATTCGAATGGTTCATGAGATTGAACTAAAACTTTGTCTTGTGCATTATAACATGATGTTTTTGTCCAAGACATGTTATGGTGTGTAACTCAACTCACTGTAGAGACGACGTAAGGCTTTCCATTCATAACGTAGTTAATTCCTGCGCTAAAACTAACCCCATTTTCAGGCAATGAGGTGGGCTGGGAAACCAAGGAAGTTGTCGCCTCTGCTGTTTGCATCACATGGATGGGTTTGTGTATCCCCAGAGATGGTGCGGTGTGAGGCCTGTGGTCAATATATGAGTGTTATGATACCCTCACTGTTGCATGCTGATGTTACTGTTTATCAAAAATCAGTCAGGTCCTTCTTTACATTTGCAAACTTTCTTTATACTCATAAAGGAAGTTAAGCTTCTGTAGATTTGTGTATTCGTCTTTCACAAAGCTTATCTCCTTGAACTATCCGTTTTATTCGTCTCTCGAATATATTCATGTTTATCTTATTATTTCCTCGAACAATTAAGACGTCGCGTTTTTATCAATAATGTTTGAAATTTGTTAAATCCAGTCACTATAAAATCACTAAAGCATATAAAAAATATGAAATTGAATATGTTTTAGAATGCTCGTTTCCATGATTACCATGAAACATTATGTTACATGTCCATATAGATATACTTCTTCCGGTACGGACGATGCCATACCACTTAACGCTCTTTGCAAAGACGTTGTTAATCACAGGTAATAACTGTTTTGTTGATGAATTCAAATGACTGTGATGAAAGGAAGAATGAAATTTTACACTCTAAGTTAAAAATCCCAGCGATATCTTTATGGTGTAAAAATTAGTATAACTGAAAGTACAGTTTCGTGCCGTTAATTTTTAACTAGACCATGAGAGGACTCCACTGATGGCTTATGAATGAACTTCTTTAATATTTCACATGCAAAATGTGGTCCCTTCATCACTACTATTTGACACCCTTTGACTTATGGAATCAAGATTTTTTCCTTGTTGCTGACGGGCATTCAGAAACTCAACACGAAGGTGATGGAACGAGTGGTCTTGGGAGTATATTACTTTACAACCACATAAATTTATACTATCAACATTAATTATATAACTAGCACGAACCGTTCATTCCAGGTGTGAGATCATGAAGAAGCTTAATCTTGAGCAAATTAAAGTGGATGTCCCCGAAATCCCATCAACTGTGGTTCTTGAAACCACTGTACAAAAATGCAAAGCACTGATTTGCTTTGGCTGGCAAAAAAGGTTCGTTTTTCTCTTTGTTAAAAGTGTAATAACTTGATCGTTTGGTGGTAACGCAAGCACGTAAAAAAAAATCACATTTATCAATATTTTTAAAAAAGATTTGTGGTACTAGTTTTAAAAGTTTTGTACAATCCAGAGATCAATTATCTGGTCATCTAAACATATGTTTCAGCGTGTTTAAACACAACCGTTGCCATTTCCAAGTTGTTGGAAGTTTTGGCCTGCTTTCGGGACAGTAAAAGTCTAAATTATATTTGAAATGTTTCGAGTTCCAAGAAGAAATCACTGCATTTCATCTCTATTGCAGCAAGTATTTGGACGATACTGTAGTTTGTAAATTCTGTAATAGGACAGTGGGATTATGGCTTTTAAGAGGACACTCTTTTGACGTTGAGAAACAGCATCATAACTGGTGTATTTTTGCATCAGATACAAGCCGACACACAGATGGATGGCAGTGCCGTCATTTTGTACTCCAATGCATCAACAGCTCAAAGGCGAGTCAACTGTCAAATCTCCATAATATATTTCAAAATATCTTCTGCAGGTCATCCAGAAACCACCATTTAGAACAAAAAAATTTTAGGACCTCCCTATCACGAACTGGGCCGCCAAAGCAGAAGTTTGGAAATCAGCTCTTATGCCGAAAAATATATCGTCTCTCATAAGAGAAAGAAGTGCATAAGCTTCTTTGCGACAAGGAAGCTCATCAATTCCATGAAGAAATTCTATTTCCCAATCTTTTTATACTCTTGTTTTCTTTAAATTAATTCGCTAAAAATTGTTATTTCTATATTTTAATGCATTAATCAAAGTGGTCTTTTGTTCACCAGTAACTGGTTAATGGTATTACATGTACAAGTAAAAACACAAACCACATGTAATTTGGTAAGCTGTCTAATGAGTCGACCCTGCAGAGTCATACAGTTATAGTGCACATGGAATTATTTACAAATAGTTTCTAGCTCTGAAAACAAAACCTGAAGGCTTAAGCACACAAAACATGTTCAAAAATATTTTACATCTGAGAATAGGCACCACTCGCTGAAGTTGAAATAGCAGAACGTGTCTATATTTACAATATGTAAAGGATTGTAAGGCTAACTTTTGCAAATATAACATGAATATGTGGTCCTATCTCAGAATTATGAAAATGCATGCTTTGCCTTCGGGAATAAATGCTCTTCAACTTTCAGAGAGTTTCCAGGATTAATTTATGTGCCGTTCCTGCCGTTTCGCGTTGTTACACCGAGAGCTTTGAAAATTGTACTACGTCTGGCACTTACAGGAGGTTTCGATGGAACAGGTTTACGTGTTTGTGATCCAACAATAACCCCGTTTTTGCCATTTCGTGGCAAAGAGGCGCTTCGCTTACCTGAAATCCGGCGTTTATATGTCGTGCAAGTAACAACTCCTTGGAAACGAGATTCTTGACATCACGGAAATTCAAATCCATTCATAATTTTGTGTAGAAAGTGCTGTTTCACTCGATTTATAACTAAGATTGAACTTACGCACCTGTGTTCATCGATTCGATCACTACACCCAAATGCTCAATTTCAGGTTCAGCCGAGTATGTATTTTTCACTTTTTCGGACGAATCTGATAAGTTTGACATTCCTTCGCGATCATGCAGTGATGAATGATTATCATTGCCGCGCAGTGTTATCGGATGTAAAGTTGTCGTAGAATGTTGTCCTTTCCTTAAAACGAATAATGAATATTAACTATGGAGAGATTTGAGATTTGCGACAAAAATAAAAGAATATGAAACTAAAAGGAGTTCTCTTTAATCTATTTTGCCAACATATTTAAGGAGATAAAGTGTATTCGGAAAAAAGCTAACTTTGCCGAAGAAAGTGGAACAATTGATGAGGCTAATAGAGAACATGGAAGAGGAACACGACTCTGAAAAATCCGGTTACTTGCTGGAAAAGTCGAAGAAGTGGTAAGTCGGGGTCGTACTGGGTGCCTCAAATCGCTGACTGCTGGCAGTGAGTCTGATGCTGGGTTTTTGGACGGTGGCAGAACATTTGAAACACTTTTATTTGCTACAACCACAGAGCCGTCATCGGAAAATCGTAACTGAAGAAAGATAAGTAGCAGACTTCTATGAAGGCAGTTTTCCTGGCATTTGATCGAAGGATATAGTCTGAGGCCAAGGCCTCAATTCGCATCCCAGACTCTCACTATGTGGGTCTCGAGACAGTGAGATCTCTTCCTTGTTCAGATAAGATAATATAGGTTTTAATATAGGAGTGAAGGTTGTACTAATTATAAATTATGTCCCAATACCAATAAAAGTAATCACTGTGGAACAAAATCGATTTAAATTTGCCATTTCACAAGACAAATATTAAAATTTTAGGAAAGAAAATGTATTTTGAAGCTGAAATCTAGTACGAAATTGTCTTAAATTTATAATTTTGTCAGAAACTGTAATAAATGCTCACGTTATTTGCATAAGTTCGCGTGTTAGCAAGTATATTGGTACGCATGAAGGACAAATCCTCCTCTTGATTTCTTACAACCTGAAAACCTACCAAATGTGAATCGGATAAATTCTTAATCCATCACCGGGAATTACTTAGAAAGTATAAGGTGACCTCTTTGAGAGACTGCACTTCGGAAAGAGCTGTATCCAATGCTGTACGCAGTTGGTCCCTTTCTGAGCGTAGGGCAGTTACTTCCTTTCGCATCTCTGCAAGCAATGCTGTTTCTTGAGCATAGGACGAACCTGCAAACATATGCGATACTAGGGATACAAAGAAATAAAGTCTCATTTCGTGAATTTATATTATTATTATTATTAGAAAACACAATTACCACGGCCATTTTGAACTTTCAACTCATGCACTTCAAACAACATTTGCTTTCTTTCATTTACCAAGAACAACACCATCGACTTGTGACGTTCCTGTTCATCCCTCAATTTTCTCTCCAATTTTTCCACTTCCTTATGAGCTTTCTCACCTTCTTTTTGCTCATATTCCAGCTTAAAAAAACTTCTGGTACTTATTACATCAAACGAAGCACGATTAAATTTAGATTTTGTCAAACGGGATATACTTAGAAAACATAAGGTTGTCTATATATCTAATCTAATTACTTCAATCCAGAAAGGAACACACAAGAAACTCTGAAATTGTTCAGCATATAGCTGCCTGGAAGCATGACCTATGTAACAGGCACTTGAAATTACTGTATATTAAAATAATTTCATTTTTACTTTTCTTGACTTACTCGGCAAGAAAAAACATAATTAGGAAGGAAAAAATAAAGAACTGGTCTCATTCGAACAAAGAAGAGAATACTTCTGCACTTGTAAAACGCACCTGCTGACGAAGACGAGTTCGTTCATTTTCAAGAAGAACACAAAGATCATCGCCCTGTGCTGCATCTGCTGCGGAACGCTGCTTTTCCTCATCTAACTCTCGCAGAATACGTGCATGCCGCCTCTCTGTAGCTGCTAAAATCTAAAACAACGATGCTTTAATGCTTGGAAAAATACCATTAAAAGACAACAAAAAAATTAGAGACATAAGTTATACTGATATTATCACTGTTCTTGATTCACTAACTTTCCATTCTGTATGAATCCTTTTTCTACGCTTCTGTAAAATTTGATTCCAAAGTTTAACTCCTTCAAATCCAATAGCAATTGGGTGAGTTTTTGGTAGACTAAGCTGAGCTTTCCTTGTGACTTGTGTTATCATTATCATAAAGAGAAGGACTACCTACCACAACTGTTAGAAATACTGTTTATCAGTAGAGAAAGTTGCATTGATATATTTCTAACTGTTTTGTCCTAATTCTTTTTACAAAAACAGGTTTCCCCGTAAAAAAGAAACTTTATTAAATGAACATTAATAACAGTAGTACATTTACTGAATGACATTGCCATTTTTAACTTTAAAACTGACCTGTTTCGAGTGATTATGACAGCGCCGTTGCACAGTAATTAAGCGTTCCAGCTGCATTAGCTGGGTTTCATACATATGTCCAATTGCAGATTCATCAACTTCATTTCCCTCAACCACAAAACCGGAATCACGCTGCAAGGCTTTGATTGGATCATTGCCGGCAAGTTGTCCATATTTGGCTTCATGTAACAATTGCTTCGCTTTTTCTGACTGAAGTTTTTAAAACTAGTGGTATTCTAGCACCAACAAATATTCAAAGGATCAATAATTATGGAAATCAAGTAATGAAAGAAATTTCACCTTCAAAGTAGCTATTACAATATCACGGGCCTGGATTTCACCTTCGCAATAGGCTAAAAGCCTTAAGAGTTCTTCAGTCGAAAAGTTTTTTTGAGTAGACTGTACTATTAACTCGTCATCCATGAATCCAGTTCATCAAAACTCATCAGTGATTCTTATATCAACGAACAGAATCCTGTAATCTATGACAAACAAGCATAAAAACTTTTTGTAGAATTACGCTATCACTACGAATGCGTTAAATTATCTACCCGGTTTCCTTGCGCAAGTCTCATAAATTATCCTAAAATGCTGAAACTCATCAGTACACCTGAATGGAAGCAGTAGCTTTCCTCGAGAAAAACCACTGAATAAATCCATTACCCAGCAGCAACAACTGAAAAGGACGTTTTCACGACATCCTTTTTCTTACTCATAACATACCTCATGGAATTTATCACAGGGTATGTTGTGAGCAAGAGCAAAAATTACTATACAAAACTGTACGAGAAAGAATTTGAAAAATCATTTTACGCGTACAGGAAATTGAGCAGAAGTAAAATCCGGAACGCAGGAATGGAAAAACCGAATATACAAGCAACTTACGAGCAGATGAATTCACAAACCGATAAATAAAAATTTTTTAAAAACAAACTTAAAAAATGACATCAATGTATTTCAATTTTCCTAAACTAAATTTTTGTCCGAAAAACAACTCTTGTCAATACAGAAAGCACAAAGATAAGTGAAAAGTAAGCAGAAGGTAAATTAGAAATAAATAAAGAAGAATTAATTTTCTTGAGTTGGTTTATTACCAATGGAATGTATTGTACCTTCCACTCATTACAGTCTAATCAAAAGTTGTAAGATATAACCAAAATCTCTAACTGGTGCCTTCAGAGTAAACGTTCTATTTTTTCATTTTATTCCTCACTCTGCTAATTGCGAAGTATAACGTCACAGTTCCAGAACTGGATCTGAAGATTAATGGAATAATGAAGAAACAAGGCAACTTATCATACAAAACTAGCTTATCGGTAGGAAAACATTACATATTCAAAGTAAAACTAAACTGTTACCTGACTCCAGCAAGCAATCACTTATCACAAGGAAGAATTTCTTATCCATTGTTTAAATATCTTGAATGAATACAAATTAAGAACACACATTTCTTACATTTCTAAAGCACAGACCAAATAAAAAAAAAAAAAAAAAAAAAAAAGAGACGAGGTGTTTTTAAACTTAACACATGAAACAATTTTGAAACAAAATATTATAAGATGTAAAACGAAAGAGTATCAGTTTTGACAATATATGGTATCCGGTCATTCCAGTTTCTCTAAAACGCTTCTCCCTAGCAGCTTTTTATATTAAGTCTTAACAATACCCATCATGCCAAAGCAAAACTTTATGGAAAATATGCTCCAGCCTGCTCGCAACTTTCATACGACCAATTGCGCTTTAAATTACCGTTGAAGTTATTCTCACTAAATGCGATGTGTACTGTTTAATGATATTTTAAAATATAGTACTTTATCTTTTACTTATTTCCATAATAAGATTACTGTCTAATAAGTTAGTGGGATTCATGCTCAGTAAACCATAGAAAGCATTCTCCATTCACCTCCTTTATTTCTATCCATTCTATTTCCTCAAGCACTTTCTGCAAAGCTCCAAATACTTTTATTTAACCGAAGTCGATCAACATCATTAGATTCGCAATAAAAGATGTCTCCTAACTTTTGTGTGTGATTAACAAAAATACCATACACAGTAAAAATAACACAATGCTGAAGAATGCGTAATCTAGAAAATTCAAAAATAAGACAAGATAATAACGACCACTGAATCAATCCACAACCGCTAATAAAAATTGTTGTTAACATTAAAGGATCAAACTTGATTTTAAATAACAAGACCTAAGAGTAGAACAATGAAGATAAACTTCATCGGGAAAGTTGATACCTGGCAGTTTTAACTCACAAAACATATACCGCTTGCATTCAACTTTTCTTACTTATTTGCTTGCTATCAGCGATTTTTCATATCAAATTTATTCAAATAAACAAATAAAAATCCAATTTCTGGAAATTTGATAGGTGATCCATGAGAGTCGCAACTTTTTAACCAACTATTCGCCATGATAGTTGACATCACCCCTCAAGGCTTTAGTCTTGTCACAAAAACATTACCTACGTAGATCCCACTGTAACTCACCGTACCCGACAACTGAACTCATCACGTCCAAGACTTCAAAGTAGAACTCTGTGCACCTTACTTCCGAAACAGCAATCCCGGAAATCACCTAAATCAGGGTTTTGTGTTCAGTTCGTGTGCATAATGAAATTGGTCGGTCCGGTGGTGTGCGTTAGTGATTGAGTCGTGTTTAGTATCTGGGAAATGTGGTAATGAACGATGTCCTATTCTCTCCTTCTGGTCTTCTCTATACTTCACTTAAACCCTGAGTTGAATAGTTAGAATCAAGCACACTGTCACATCTGTTAATGGAGAAAAATGGACTGTATAAAAAAGTGGATTGCAGTTTCCTCCAACTTCTTTTTTTCTCCAAAAGTTTGAGCTATCGAGATAACATAGTAGATTCAGTCGTTGACAGTGACACACGTACAACAGCACAAAACTGGATCACATTTCTTGAGTATAGGTGGTAGTCCTGAGAGTACTATACCGAAGTCCTGGTGTGCTGGCAAAAAAAAGAAAGTTTATGTGAATATCTATAGCAAAAAAATAACTGTATAATGGCTGTGTACAGAGTAAACATAGGAACAGTACAGGAGTTACATCACTGAGCAAACAGTTGTATTGCGAGATTGATCAGCTCGCAGTTGTTGCTGTGCTGGTTGTGATTCGTCTTCCGTTCGTGTTGTAACGGAAGCTTTCACAACAATGATATCTCCTTCTGTATCGCTTTGCTCTAACGGGATTCCGAGGATTTCAGCAGCTGTTTTCCTATAAATTTACGCTTTCTTGATGATTGAACTATTACACAGGTCTTTTTCTTGGTTAAAGAAACATGCGTAATGAATGCTTTAAAGAATTTTCCATATGCTAAATATTTAGTACGCATAATAAAAAAAGAAAATGAAGATCTACTTCGACTAAGGAACAACATCTGAATTGTAACTTGCTTGATCAAGACCAAGTAAAGTAAAATTCTAAAACTTACCTAAACATAAGCGTAACACTGTCACCAGTTTTTGCCGACACGTAATAACTGGACATTCCATACTGTAATGCGAATTTGGTGTGCCTTTCAATGCGAATAACTCGACGATGTTCCAAATCTGTTTTATTACCAACAAGCATTAGTACCACTGGCTGAAATATTTTAGAAACTTGAGCCACAAGCTTTTTTAGAGACTTATAAGAAACTGAATTTGAAGTTGATGACGGATAAAGCGAAAAGTTCGAGAAACTGTTAGAGTGAAATATAGTGTTTGATGCGTATATTTAAGTTGTTAATTGTCTCATAAAGGAATGCGAAGTTAATGGAATATATTTCATTTTATATGATTTCCATTTCAGAATCTGTGCAAAAATGATGTTATTTTAAACCGATTTGTGAGTTCGAAGTTAAGGAAGTATGAGCATCTGATTTTCTCAGCTTCTGAGGAAACAAAAATCAGTATCTATGTAATTTGCATGATGTAAATTTGAGAGCTTTCTTTATATCGCTTACTCTTTCCTGAGTTTTGGTAACTTGCTTGATGATATTTATCCAGTCTTCAAGATTTTCAAAACTTGAGCTGTTGGTAACATCGTAAACAACAACAGCGCCATGTGCACCGTTGATGTATTTTTCAAGCATCGGACTTGCGATACTCTGTCCTCCAATGTCCCAAATCTACAAACTATGATGGTAGCATAATACCCAAATAAAAAACTGAGTTTTCGAAATAAAGATTTCATATGGAACAGTTTTATTTATATCATTTTATCGATATTAAAGGTTCAGTAGCAGCTACTTCTATAGATGGAGCTTGGAACTTTATACATTAAATAAAACATGTGAGATACAATAAATTAACTTGCCTGCAATAGAACAGAAACATTGCCGGGCAAAGTTAATCGCCTGGTAAAGAAATCCAGGCCAATAGTCTGCAAACATGATTGCTGGATTCATTACACAGCAAAAAAGAGCTTTCCGAAGTCAACAAATGAAGATCAACTGAACATTACTTATATTACGTAAGTTACAAGACCGTTTCCTCGAGAATTTACAGACATTTGGCTAATGTTAAGAAACATGGAGAAGTTCAAAACCTGCTGATACTGTCGTCCGAAATTATCCTGAGCAAATCGTACACAGAGTGACGTTTTACCACTAGCACCATCACCACATACCACTATTTTGATAATTTTTTGAACCGGAGCTTCTTCATCCCAGTCCATCTTGGTTTATGTTTTGCCTTACCAGTAGTAATAAATTTTCATTTTTATATCTCCCAGTATTTGATTTAACGGAAGAGAACCCGATATAACAAGAACATAAAATACTTGAACCATGAATTCAAAAGTTTTTAATGCTAGTGTGCTCAATGAGATTTTAGACCTTTGGGTAATCTATGTCTAATATGCTTAATCGTTCTTGAATGGCGCCACTGCCAAAGCAAAAAGTAGAATAAGCAGAAACGGACGATATCTCGAATATAAAAAGTTTGAGAGAATTCTATGATCGAAGAGTCTTGCTAGAATCTGAAATTAAAAAATTTATAATTAATCGTTTACATGCGCTGCATCCATGGTAACGGAATGTGTAACGCCTGCATGCCCGCTTCCTTGCCAGTTAGAAATTTTCTCACACGGTTCCATGCTTTTTCTACTCACAATATTATGTCGCATACGGTGCGGCAGCGACTACCTCCAACAAGAAAGAATTCGACATTTACAGAACTTTTTAAATGGCATACGCCCTGGACATCGGTAGAGTGGTGATTACCTACCCATTTTTGTCCACAACTATTTCGCCATTAATTGACAAATCAAAAAATATGTAGATTACCATGCAAATGTGGTAAATACCCGAAAGCAGTAGTCTACCTCTACCAAATAGCATTTCCTTTTATAATTATGAGTGACACGAAAAGGCACCTCGTCCATATTCTGTATACGGTTGTTAAAGATTCTCCCGTTTACATGAATACTTCATACACTTTTTGCTTAGTTTTGTTTATGAATTCTGTATTCGAAATAAGAGACAACTTTAACAGGAAACTGTTAGGAGAGCTTGAGGCAAATTTCGATGATTCCAGTTTCTATCCTACCTGGTAGTATTGCATTTCTCCTTATTTGTGTTCTTATCTCCAGGAATGTACAGTCTCTCGTAGACCAACTCTCAGCCAAATCTAAAGTAACATTTCCTCAATGAGCATTTGAATACATGCGACCTTTATCCTTATAAATTATCGGTTTTTGGCAAGTCATCTACATATATCGTTTAAATTTATCTTCCAAACTTATGTCGCCTAAAATAATTTGCCGCATGCTGGCAAGAGATACAATTCTCAACTTATGTAAACATCTGAAGTGTACGGAATATATCTCAAGACTGCTTCGAATCGATTTTCTTTTAATGTATAGGGGCGTGAAAATGTGCCAATAAGCAGTATTTTTCAAAAAAAGTGGCAAATAACGAAAACATTAGTTTCAATTAACTATACAGAACATGAAAACCAAGTTAGATACAAGGAAAAACGGTGAAGATCAGAGAGCACAATCACAATAAAAAAGACCCGATAGTAAACTGTAGAATTCAACAGAACTCGTCTTCAATGGTTCGTTTACATGGCATTTTATACATACAGCGCCAACTCAGGTTTCTTCTATCACAATGAGCATCTTCTGGAAGATCTGCTTTCATGTTTCCACCTTGATTAACCCCTAAATTTGCAAGGTATGAAAATATCCAGATCAAAGCAATTTTTGGTCTTGTTCCTTAATATTTAAGCATTTCGTTTTCAGCAGACTCTCCCGCCCCAATTTTTCCAGCAGTTCTCAACAGGGCAGTCGGCGAAAAAAAAAATGCAATTCATCCAAAGTTCATAGTGACTTGAAACTCTATTTAAGAAATTCCAGAAATGCGCAAGAAAGGATTTTGCAGAGCAATGATATGCTCTCAGTGACCCTTTGACAAACCACAAATATCTCACAACATTCCAGAAATAGCTGGAGTCAAATTTCATTCCTTTTCGTAGACAAAATGGCGTGTTGATAATTTCAGCGAAGGAAAAACTAATTACTCACCAATTGCAAGCGCATTGCAGAATGATTCCCGCACAAGAATTAGTATGATAAGATCAACAAGATAGTACAAAACATTAGCCTCAAAAGCTGAACAAAATTTGCTTGTTAATCAAATCTACAATTTAAGCCAAAACTTGAGCATTAGTGATTGGAATAGAAATAATAAATAATGCTATTAAACAACTTAAGCTAGGAAGTTACACATCTAGTCATTTCTTGTGTGCCAGAAACGAAAGAAAAATCTGTACCACATAAAAGAGGATATGAAAAATCTTAATAATATGTCAGCAACTGAATTCATAAATTCAAAGTAACTGATAGAAAATAAAGAAATTGCTGCTGTGAGAAAAAATATACTATTTAATGCCATGTTTGAAATTAATTATGAAATCAGACAGGAAATGAAAAAAACAAGCAGGTGGAGAAAAAATGAGGTAGGATACAGAACGAATCGAATCAAATTTCACTAAATGAAAAGTTGTATAGAAACGTTTCAAAAAAAAAAAAAAGAAAATATATATATATATATCGCTGCTTTTAAGCTGAAACCGTAAATATGACAGATTTTCCTTGAAATTATTACTGCTGAATATAAAAAATTTAACACGAGAAAGGTGCAGAGAGAAAGCATTCGTAGAATTCATACAATTTAAACTGGAATTTCTAGAAGGCACATTTCTGGATACCACACTATGATTCTTCGCCAACCTCAAGCTTCGGGCTCGATTTTTCTTCTTTGATGAACATTTGCAGTGAGCTTGGAGTAACATTCTCGGCAGCTAATACTTCTTGCTTGATATCACAAAGAAGCACTGCTTCCGGATGCTCGCTGGCTGCAATCATCATACTTGCTGCAGATGCTGCAGCTGCTGTGGAAAGTAAACTTAACGGGTTATCAGGTTTCGGTGTTGACGGCGTACTTCGTGACGTATGCGCACGTTGAGGCCGTCGTCGGTAGAATTCTGAATCATCCACTGTCCATACGGCACCTTTCACATTCTGCTCAACCCGTGCAAAACATTTATGTAACGATAAGTTATGTCTCACTGCATTCTGCAAAATTTTTAATATTCACGGCAACTTTCAGTTCCACTGTTTTTAACAGTTATAAAGCAAATTTTTACTGTACATATTTTTGTTTTTTTCATGTTGAAAGTTAAAATGTAGACAATCGTATTTCTTACAAAAATTTGCATGAGTAACAAACCACGTAACTATTAGTGAAACAATTTATAATTACCTAGATATGGTGTGAGTAAAGAACAACGGCTTCAGTCGCATCTACTAACACATTATTTTACAACTATAAGATATGAAGCTTCAAATTTCTTAAATTAGGATTCCACGACAAATAGTAAAAATGAACCATTACAATATCACCTTCCAAGTTGCAGCGTTCCTTCGGAAGTATGCAAATGTTTCCGTGAACCACTGATAAATTTCGTTAAGTGTTAATTGGCAATCTTTGGACTCCATAATAGCCTCGCGTATAAGAGATGCATATGTATATGGTGGACGAACATCATGTGTTCGATAAAATTCGCGGTTTCGTGCAATATCGGTTGAAATATGTAAAACAACTTTGTCGTTGATTTTCCGCCGTGGTGTTGGAGTCGCACGATGATGACACTGTTGGGACTGTTGTTGCTGTTGTTGCCGTTGCTCTTCCTCTTGTTGCTGTTGTTGTGAACCTTCAACGTTTGACACACTTGGTAATGACAACGCCGTGATTGTTTGCTGCTGAAAAAAACAATCTTAGCAAACTTCTTACTCGATTTCAAAATTCGATGTGCACCTTTTATCTAATATTAAGAATACTCAATTAATTCCAAATTCATTTGCAAGGAAAAATGAATATTATTTTCCGCCAAACCTGGAGTAATTCGATTAAATAAAATTCAGTCGGATAACAAAAGTCACCAACTTTAATCAAACATCCAATAAACATGAATTCGGAGCTTCCTGTCAATATGTTCTTTCCGATTAATATTACGGAAAGGCAACAAATTCTGCACTTATTTACCTGCTAATTAATTCACAGATTTTTACTTTTCTGCTGTTGGTGTGAAGTTAACGAGATGTAAAGTAGTTTTTGAGTATTTCTGAGTTTAGTGCACTTATCAGATTAACTGATCTTCTACAAATTAATGTGAACTTGAGGAATGTAATTAATACATATTACTTAACCCAACAGCAACAGAACCCAATAATTTCAAATCACTGAATTAACAGTACCACCAGCAACAGGATTCGATTCTCTGTATCCAAGGAAGGACAAGTTTTTGTAAAGTTCAGAAAGCTGAAAGAAATATGTCGATGTGGAAGACCAACCTGATCGGGCAGAGATTCAGTTTTTGTCTCTGCAAGTGTTGGTGATGGGATGGATGTTGAATCTTGTGACTGCTGCAACGTGCCTAATGTTGGTGTTGTGGTATCAGGTGATTGTTTCATGTGTAAGTGTTGCATCATAGCCTGCAAGCGAGTACGCTCCCTGTTGAGCCTATGTTCTAGGTTATCCACTACCTCGATTTGAGCTCGACACTGCTGAGCGGATCGTTCGTCGAGCGTATGCACCGTTGCCAAATGATGCAAAAATGTGGCGAAATTTTCACATGGCTGGTCACATTGTGGCCAAATGCAGAGATTATGCTGAAAGTAAAAAAAAAAAATTCGACCAGATGTTGCAAAGGAACCGCCAGCACACCAAGCAATTTTTACACTTATTAACGGTCCCGTACAGCTCACAACTATGTATCCCTTCCTTGTTACACCATTTTCTTAGCATGCTCTCGAAAATTTATCTTATCCTGCTTCTGCATTACCTACAAAACATTGAAGTCCATTCTCGCGGTTGCCCCTTTTGTAGAGATTATAGTAGTATAAAGCTGATCTCAAGTAAACAGAAGATACACGCTTATTTAAAAAAAATTCGTCATGAATGTTTGTGATAATCTACTGCACCAACTGAAGAACGAAATCATCCTAAAATTAGTTGTCACTCATTTCCCAGAACTGAAAAGAGAGTTAATGAATGAAAACATTCAAATATTTCATGCCGAAAAATTTCCAGCTTCTGTTACATGTCATTTAAATATCATATTCTATAACATCAATTTATTAAACTCTATTCACAGTGATTCGTAGTGGTTTGGAAGAAAGTTCGTAAGGTAAGAGAATGAAAGTCATTCCAGAAACTGAATGGCTAGTTCATGAGTAAAAGTAAATGGATATGCAAGGGTAACTGAGAAGACGCTGGATATTGAATGAGATGAAAAGAGAAGCACATGCAGCGGCAAACATTTGAAAAAAAAACACAAATACACATACATACATACACACATAGTTTTTGCAATAATCTTGGGAACAAACTTTTTTTTCTTAAGATAAACTCGTCGATCAATCTTCTCCTCGCCTTTTTGTGTATCCCTTTCTTTCATTTGCGATGCTGATATTCAGAATGAATCCTTGTTCTTGCAATAAATGTAAAGTGGCGATTTTGTTTGATTTTCATTTTTCCAGATTTTCTTTCGATCTAATCCAGATAAGCAGTCCATGAAATGGCTCCAAAATTTTGATAGACAAATACAGCAGCACTTCTGCTTTCAGAGACTTTCCCGAAATTTTGAAAATGTGATTATTGTAACACAGTGTGAATTACTCATCAAAACTTCCGAGAAAGCACTTGACATATATGATTGCGCGCAGATATCCAGGGAAGTTCGAGTGGAATTCTGAACTATTCACTAAACAAGAAAGCCCTGCTTTCTGATCATTTAAGGATTTTAGCTAATTTCCTGCTTAATATGGGCATAACTTAACAAATATTATGTGCGAGCAATGGAATTAATCGCTTTCACTTGAGCATGGAAGTGAACACTCCAACTACCTATAAACAAATTGAAAAATGAAACTTTATTGAAACTCCAAATACCATATTTTGGTAGTGATTTACTTCTCTATGCTCTTTTTGTCATTACTCTAGCAATGTAGTTTATTAGATGAATTGCATAGTCGCAGAGAATCTAATGTTTATAAAATTGTTCTTTTTCGTAATTTTTACTACACTCCAAATAAGCAATACAATAGGAGTTAGAAAATGACTTCGTTTTATTTTACATCTCTATTTGTTTATTAATTTTACGTAAAAGAAAAAAAAGGAAGAACGAAAACAAATTTTTCATGGTATAATGTAGCGTAGAATTCATCCAATACTCTTCCACTCTTTTTCATCCGTTTCGAATGCTTCACACCGTTATTCATTTCAATCATCGCAAAACTATACACCTCCTACCAATTTATTGAATAAGTTATATTGCAGTACCCATCTTAAACCTGCATTTTGTTTTTCTAAAAGTGTTTGTTGTTTTGCAATTTTTCTCTTGCTCTTCTAATAAAACAAATAATATCAACTACAATAATTCCTTCTTCTATTTGCTTAATATTCCCTCTAATACTTACATCATTATAATTATTATACTATCAAGATATGATCATCATTACCATACTATACAACCTCAATATGACCACTAAAATACCATGTTTATTCCCATTATTTTTATTAATACTATTAATATTATTCATACCAACATTTCCATCACTGTATTATCCTCAGTAAAAATTGATATCATTCACATCATCACCATTAGCATGTAATACCACAGTGCCGAATAATGCTAAACTTAAAAGAAAAGGATCCAGTGATAGGTTATTATGGTAACTCCCACTAGCGAAAATGTTGGAAAGATCAAGTTTGTATCTCAAATCGTCAACACATTTCAAAACTGTTAAGAAGATAAATTCCAGCCAAGTGAGGAACAAATGTTTACGACCTTTAGAATAAACCGACGAGGAGGATCGGTTAGAAGAGAAGTGTAGAAGAACGTAGAAAGAAAGGAGGCGGACTATAGATGCGTGTAAAATGTGTACATATATTTATTTCACAACCGAATGTGCCTGCTTACTTCATTTACGCTACTTCCCCTCTTCGTATATTGTTATTGTTTACTAATCAAGTAAAGACAATCCATATGCGTCTATATGATAAACAATAACCGTTCGATCTCTTCTACTGTCATAATTTAACCTCTCCTCCATCTTTAAAATATGCAAGAATTGTTGTCACTCATCTATTTGTCTCAAAATATGTATAAATGTTGAACAATCACAATGCTTCCCGATATTTCCGTTCACTTCACATCTGATAGAAACCATGTGATTTCCACCAATCACAATTTCATATCTAATTATTACGTATTAAGAGTACCAAAATAATATACAAAAGGGACGAATCTTTAAGGACAGAAACCGATCACATATGGTTATGATTTTAGTACATCAGTTCCTTCCTTGGATTGTGTGTTATGTACTTATTTACTGGCATTATAAAAATATGGATGAATAAATACGAATTAATGTTATATAAAAAAAGCTAAGAAACTGTCTATCAGGTGATACTGCAATTAAATTTGAAAAAGTGATGCAAGAAGAATGTGACTAATGCATTTAGTGCATTTAAAGGAAGAGGAAATATAATATCTGAAGATTACGGTAATAATTCCTTGTTAATTGCTTATTTAGGACTTCTTTAAACTTACTTATACCGATAGACTGGAATTAGGAGGTCAAAATGTAAAACAGCATGAATATATATGGAATAAGTAAATACAAAAGTGCTACATGTTCTGGAACGATTTTGACATCGTTTAACATTGAGAAAAAAAAGAAAAAACATCGAAAGTGAACCTAATTTCCTCGAAAATTTTAATTTCATCCCTTTAAATTTGAGTTTCTCAATGTTAAATCACGTGTTCTCTCCCTGAAGCAATTTTAAGTGACCATATACCCCACAAAAGTATTTGGCAACTGGAACATGAGATCTTAATAAATTCATGACGAGATGAGGATGATAGCAGCACTTTAATTATGTATTTAAGTGTAAGAAAAACCCGAGAACGATCAATCCTACAACAAATTCCTACCTCCCAGAGATAAATAATGAGCAAAAGTCAGAGATCAGCGACAAAATTTGATGCATATATTTACCAGCTGTATACGCTTGTTTGTTATGACCATCTATTAGAAGGAAAGCAAGAAAGAGGATGAGTAGATCAGGAGCTAGGAGAGCACAAGAAATGTTTGGGACGATAATGCAACTATCTCGTTGGTGATACTGAGTCATGAAGAACAAGATTATTTATTACTACAGGTATAAGGTGCTTCCTGAAAGTCGAAAACTTTTCAAAAATTAAAATACCAACTAACCTGGTACAGTGGGTGCATTAAAGCTTGGCTGGTACCCGGCAAAGCTGTTAAGTCCAGTGGTGGTAATAAAGCTGGCAGTCCAAGCATCATATTTTGCCAAATCCGTTGAAGTTCTGTTTGAGGTCGCAGCTGCTGAGCCAAGCGTTCGTGTAATGCCAGCAAAAACATTTGCTCAGCCTTGGTAAAAAAACCATACTTACGGAGAAGCACTACCCATTTTCTTCCTACATTTTTTCCTTATGGCATATCCGCATATCATTTTAACTTAGAAAATTACCATATTTTGGAAAAGTGCATATAGGAAAATGACTCTCCATACGATCATATTCGGCGGTAAGATCCTACTTTTAAAAATGTGACAATCCATAATGCCCAAAGAAATGAAAATAGTATAGCGTTATGCTAGGAGTAAAATACGTAAAGTACCCGGCCAACCTGTGTTTGTTCATTGTGTTGCATCGCGTTTAACTCGTAAGTTAGGACGTCTTGACTTGGATTATTGTTGGTTGAAATATTTGGTGACCCCTGGAAAGAGATCGAGTTGTTTAGATTAAATTTAGTTGATTCGTCATGCAATCATAAACAGATTCGTCCATCCTCGTTTCTAAAAGGAGATACTCTTCCCTTTTCTCTTGTTTCCCCCGTGTTAGACTCATTAAAGCAACTCTGCCATGAGATACTGTGAAAGTTACAGCATTTCCAACACCTCTGAAATTTAAATTTTCAAAAATTGAACTCCAACTTTCACGCAGTTTCTCGTCCTAGCATGCAATCGGTGACTATGCAGTGACTTAATTTTAGAATCCGGTAAAGATACTAAAAAGAAAATCTTCATAAAGACAAAAAGGCACTTCCGGTGTCAGTGTAAAGTAATGTAATGCTTATATGAGAACTCGTCAAAAACTACCAATAGTTCTCATTATGGAAAAAGGTCTGGCTGAGGGGCCGCCTTTTCTTTTTTATTGCTAAGTAAAAAACGAACCGATTGTTCCATGGAGAGCGGGCGGGCAGAGATACGGGGATCGGAGGGGGCAGCTGCGCTTTGCACAAACTCACTTGGCGAATGCAGCAGCAGCAGCAACAACAGCAGCAGCAGCACAAGCAGCAGTGCAATAGGCTCACAAGCCTTGTTTACTCCCTGTTTACCCTTCAACCTCCTCCTCCCCCCCGTCGTCCAAATGTAAACAGATGAGTGTTCATGCTACACTGCCATACGTCAGACAATCCTCCGTAGTGCTGGAGAAGGGACAAGGGGATGCCACTCCCTGCATGTTCGTTTCTCCCTTAACTCCCCCGACCCCAGCAGTAAAATAAGCAGTAGGGGGCACCACCATAAGTAATATAGCATTCTGTGTCCGTATGTGCATGTATGTGCAAGTATGTGCAGATGTGTGTGCATCTTTATCGTGTACCCATTAACATGTCGGTAAGAAACGTGCATGCGTGTTCCCTGCGTGTATTTTTCCAAATGCGTGTATTCATCAGTTCTCATTTTGCCGCGCTGCTATTACCTATTCCAACTCCAGTTTGTCAACAGCCCGTTCATCAGCCGCCCACACACACACATAAACACATACACACACAGATACATCAAATACGTGTGTACACAAGTCTGTTATCTATGTGTACCGTTGTCTATGGATCCTTCATAAACATTTCCGAACAAATAACATAATTACTTCTTACCTTTCCCTTTCAAGTATTTTGTTGGAATAAAAATTGTCCTTTATAGGGAAAAAAAAAAAAAAGGAAAATAAACCGTATGGATGGCGATAAGGGATGAATCACTCAGTTTAGCAAATGTTGTGTTGTTCTTGATGCTAGAACGATAGTTGATGGATGTCACGAAATTCCGGTAGAAGTTGAGTAAATAATTAAATCCAGATCCAAGTGAATGTTGCTTCCTGAAGCGTTAAGAGAGATGATGGCAGACAGAAATGAAGATATAAACAGAGGCCACGATAAAAATAGGAAAGTGTGGATCAGTATTTCATACGTGAAAGTCAGGAGTTGAGGGGAGAAGACGATTCTTAGTCCACTGATGCTAGTGAATGTGCTCGAAGTTGCATCCGAAGAATTAGGAAAACATATAAATATAAAAAAGCAACGACAGGACGATTACCATAGTACAAAATGCATAGGACATATGCTGAAAAATAAACCTTGCAACTTTTAGACTATCTCAAGAAGTACTCCAGAATGGAGGGATTCCGAATCCGGTGGATAAGACAGCGATATCAGTGGCAGTTCTTAAGGATCATGAAGTTGGTCGGGACGAAAAGCACAAGATGACGCTAGCTGCGTGACGAGTTATTTGCTGTTGTTGTTGTTGTCGTTGTTGCCTCCTTTTCACTCAATAACTGTTACTTGTTACCCATTTGTTTACTCCTCTCTTTTCCTGCTTCCTCCCTTTCTTATCATATTTCTGTGTTATGTCTCACTATTGTCATGCGCCACATACAAATTACGCGACGACATCACCAATAGCAGCACAACAACAATAACAATGATATAATAACAACTAATACCCAACATTCAATACGTGCTTATAACTCTCATTTCATCCTAAACAACACATTATGTCACCAGGTGTGTAGTTCCTCCATTTAGTATATAGGGTCACATGACTTCCTTTTCGTAAACAAAAAATTAGATTCACTATACTCCATAAATCAAAACTAGAGTTATATTAGACATTGCATTGTGAACAAGACACTCCAACACTTATTTATTCATCAAATTTATTTTAGATCAGAGCCAATATCACGGTATGCCATGCCTGCTAAAGCTGCCATCTCCGATGAAAATCCCCGCATAACAACAACGCTTCAGGCATCCAAGCCGCAGTACTTTTTCATTCAGTGGCATTAACAGTTTCATTTGATGGGAATGGGACCTGCACGATATAATAACAAAAACTGGCGACCTTTTAATAAAAGGGTGTAAGTTTTATTGGAAAGTTTCTCTCGTCGCTTCTTTAGTTATTATTTGCTCAATGAGGCAACATTCACCAACTTGTTGTTTAACAAACCACATTTCCCTGTTTGCTAACTGGATGACAATACGCATTGATCATTTCACGTAATACGTCATGCTTACAGAAAGAAGAAATGTCAAGAAGACAATAAAAGTGTGGGGAAGGGAGGGACGATGACAATGAAGCAAACAAGCCAACCGCGTAATCAACATCAAAACAGCAACAGCAGGTGGAGTAGTATCATGTAATCATGGGTGGTCTTGTTTATTTAGTACAGCAAAATGAACACCGCCCCATTTTACCTATGTGTGTATGTTGTGCTGTGCTGTGCTATCTACTATTTCCTGTTTGTCTCCTTTTTTTGCCTCACTTTTTTCGTTGCTCCAGTAGCGTAGCTGTCACTAGCCGAGACTTCACATCAACCTGCATGCTGTAAATAACTTGTTTGCATAACAGAACAGTTTGCTTGATAATAGTTAGTAATGATAATTGCAGTCAAAAAGCTCTTGCTTTGATAGGGGCACTGCCACCCCCCTTATCACTCACTTTTCTAAATGATAGTCTCCCAAATCTCCCAATGACTCCGAAAGGCATCATGAAGATGAATAATGAATAACACAACTAAACAAAGAGCGAAACATAGAAGAAGGAATATGCTTTAACGGTAACAGTAATCATGAAAATAATGGTCATGATATTGATGGATATAACCATATGGATTATGATAGAAGTGGTATTACTGTCCATATCGCTGATAGTGAATAATTTGAAATGTAGTAAGCTTCATTTCACATTTCAGTTTTCCCATTGTCTGATTAGTATATTACAAAGTTTTCTTTGTATCTGCAGCGACTGGCCGTCACTGTAATGGTCGCTATCACGTTGATATGTTGTTACATAAAAACAACCCGATAAAATGGTCGATTTATGAGCTCATTTCTTGATTCCTGATAAGAAATTCTCATTATTCAGCAAAATCTGAGATGATCCTGCCAAGGCTCCAAAAAGAATAATACACTGACAGTCAAATTTTGAAGAAATCTCCTCTTTTCATTGCTAATAGGTGATTGTGTCTTTATCCAGTAAGTCCTTATATTTATCATGAAAGTAATGCATGCCTTAAAACATTTCAAGAAATAACACATTTCCTTTCTACCGTTTTATCAAAAGTTGTTATTCCTTTAGCTTTCAAGTCCATGTGTTATCATAATTATCCACGAGTTTGACACTTTATTTTAAATAGTTAGTAGTCACTTTTTGGAACAAATAAAGAAACAGCGAATTTGCGCTTGTTGTAACTTGGGGAAATTTCGTGTGTCATACTGGCTCATTCTTACTCTCAATGTTGACTAGCATGGTTGTCTTTTTACAATCTGCTAACACCTTTTGTTTTATAAATAAGCCGGATCCTATTTTCTTGGTATCATAGCTTACTCGATACCAAAAGATGTGGAAGCAAAGATATGTTTTAGGAAAGTTGGTCGATTTACCTATCTTTTTAATTAGAAATATACGTATAGTTCCTGTTTGCCAGAAAGTTTTACTCTTGTCCGGACAAGCTGGAATGTTCCTAAAATTTTAAAAGAAAGAATTTTCATCTCAAGAACTCTCTAAAATAGACAAGCGGGATTTTTCTATTGTAATGATTTTTCACTACTGCAAAGGCCTTTACCCGTCGCTGTGGTTAGATAGTTTAGAAATATATGGCTTTCTAGTAGGTTTTGTTCGCTCCATTGTTGTGATGAAGCGAAGTAGTTGAAAAGGGAACAGAACTAGAAATAAGTAACCATCCTTTGCTGCTTTCAAGCAGTTCGTAATTTCCCGACCAAAAAATGAAAATATATGAATTAAAGTAATGACTGCGATGATGTAATAACAGAGTTTTGGGATTATACGTTTGTTACGTGGTTAAAAGACGCTTTGAATACTACTACTGCAATCGTTGCTCACATGTCGAATAATAAAGACGCAGAGAAACAAGGCCTTTCTATACTAACATAGTAGATAATAATAGTTATAAATCATGAAACTGAACTGTTACTGAAATAGCATTTCTAAATTCCTTCGATACTAATGGGAAGTAGGACAAATTCATACGTTAACATTTATGGTATTTATAAAGCATTGTGTTCACCCTATAGGTGATGGTACCGTAGTAGGCGGGAAAACTTATTGATCTCGATATCGCGTTACAGTATGGAAAAGGATGATCAGTAGCGCGAGACGTATTCTCAGAAATTCTAACTGCCATGGGTTAGTTGGCTAAATCCTGATGATTCGAGGCAGCGATAATCTGAGTAATGGAGTGATTGAATTGAAACGTTAGGTGGCTGATACCATAAACCGTATTCTGTATTTCCCAATATCCGGTTTGTTGTTGTCAGTGTTTGCCTGCATCGAGCTTCTCATGATATTGATGATATTGATGGTAGCATTGTTATTATATCTCCCTCCACATATTTAACTCTTTTACCTTCCCTTTCTCTTGCATTACCAACTGTGGCGTTAGCAAATACTAATTATGCAGAAGGATAACCATTTCGGATTCCAGAAAGAGTGGAAACACTTCGAAACCAAGAATCTTATTGTTGAACAATAAAAATGGTAGTGGGAGGCAATCACATACTGAAAATCCTGAAATATGATTCTTCAAGAATTATAATACACAGTATTTAAGACATTAGTATGGATTAACAGTTAAAAATGGTAGTGGGAGGCTGGCATGAGCGAAAGATATACTTGAAGTAATTAAAGTCTGTACAAGTAAGGCATTTTCTCCCAAAGTATGATTGTTCTATTCTAGGATAATCACATTCCTTTCGGTCTCAACAGTCAACAAGTTCGACCGGAAAAAAAAAAAAAAAAAGAACAATAAACATAAAATAACGTTTCGCACTTGAGCTTCGCATGTAATGAATTTAAAGTAGGTTCGAACTATCGGAAAATGTGAAACCAACTTTTCTATTAATGCTGTGCATAAGAATAAGAAAAATGTACTTCGCAACATGGCAGAACATCTGTTGAACATATAACGGATATGACCTGTCATCACAAACAATAAAGCGGGAATGTCCTACAGAGTAAAGGCAACGTGATAAGATACAGCGCCCCTATGTGTAGGTGAAAGTGTCCGAACATTCTCTGATGATTATGAAGTAAAATCCGTGAATATATTTAAAAAAGATGGAATTTGGAGCAGACGACACAACCTTTCACGTCAAGCCCAGCTAGTTTTGGTTTCTAGGAAAAAAAACGAAGCATGTTGCATTGTATCTGCGTCCTTGCTTTATTGCGTTCATTTGCAAAATTTACAAGGCTTGTTTTGAAGTGACTCATGTTTTGTCGTGTTAACATTTACTAATCACCAAAACAGAAATCACTATAGAACATTTTGGTGTGCAGACCAGGACTTGGAAGAAATCAGAATAGCGGAACACTGTTAATATCAGTAAGCGATCGAAGATTTCTTCTACCTGGTAGCATCAGAAATTTTGGAAGGTTGATTAGAAGCTCAAAGCTAAGGACGTTCAAACTTGAATCAGCGGAGAGACAGCACAAAAGCTTGGGACAGTATCGCTTATACAAATATAATGCAAAACCTAATAAGAACTCGGCAATTCGAAGCTAAGTCAAGTATCACTAGTTTAGTTTGCTTCAAACCATGATTTTAAAAACTGCAATTACTTCAGTTTCATGACAATTGTCTCAGTAGCCTAAATTTTCCGCTTATTTAACAGCGGGTTTTAAAAATCCTTCATTTCAGAAAATTCAGGTAGAGAGTTTCAGTTATTAGGAGGACAGCTGAAAAATTGATAGTCACTAGGTTGAAGCTAAATAAATCGGGAAAATGTCACCATGTCACAAGAAATGATTAAAAACTCATGGGAAAAAAATAACAATAGTACAGATGAAGAGAGGGGATAATTTTCTACTTATCTTATTAATAGAAACTAAATTTTCACAAAAACTTTCGATTATCTCATAACCTATTGCATCCGAATAGAAGAGCTAATAGAAGTTCTGTAAGACTTTTAAAAGATTAGGAGAGATAATTTAGGTCTGAAGTAATCAAGGAAAAAATACAACACAAAAACAATGAGTTTTTTTTTCTTTAACATCTTGGAGTTTCTGATAACTTACCGGCTAAAATCTTTATCAACTATTTACGTTAATATATTGTCTAGTGCGTTTTTCTGTCAAAAGAATCGGTCTATTTAGACATAGTCATTGAAGATCTGGAAATGCATAATTATACAAAAGTACACAGTTACATTTGTGACCGCACCATGAAAAGGAGGATTTTGCCTGGAAAATAAGAGGCGTAATAAAGATAGCCATAGGTAAACAGAATCAAATGCGTTTCGGAAAAAAAAAGGAAATGCAAATGAAAGAAAATAAACTTATGTGTCCACACAAAATAACAAAATTGGAAATCGAACGTGAGGAACAAAACGTTCGAAATCTGAAAAGTCAGGAGGTATCAAAAATCTTGGCAGTAATATGAAGATTGAAACAAACTATTGATTGGTGTTTCTTTCCATTTTCTATAATAGCAATATTGTTATTATAGTTGAGGTGTATTACAGAATCAGAAAGGAAGTGACACAATCAACTGTAGAGAGATTGGCTGGATTGGGTTTGTATCAGAATTCATCAGGAAGAAAGTTAATCTTACATGAATTATTCAACTGGTAGAGTGAAAAGTGATTTCTTGCAAGAGCTGAAATGGTTGTTGAGAACTTCTCCTGCGGATCTCCAAGGTAGCGTAAATTCTTAAGAGACAGTTAAGGTACAGTTAAGTACCAATTCACTGTTATTTATTGCTATTCGAAATTCAGGTTCATCAGTTTTAAGCTATTTAAATTGCTATGTTTTATTAAAATCGACTAGACTACATAATGCGATTGTTTGATCAAAGAAGATATAATTTTGCTAAACAGCTTGAGAAATTTGGTAGCGATAAGATAGGTAGGTGCCTTTATTTATGTAAATAGAATCATAACCATGAACTGCAACAGTTTTACAATATTCGGTTCAGATCAAGTAGTGACTTTGAAATGTCGCTGACCAGTTTTAACGTTCAGTTATTCCTCATCATTTATTTTAGCAAAAATTAATAAACATAGTTTGTTTGGAGGCCATTTATACTGTTTTCCTATTATCAAACATTAATTGATGGAAAAACAGCCGAGGTTATACAAACTAAGAGAAGACGAAACTTACCTCTTTTTAATATGAAACGGAAAGTTCAAATAGAATACAAACATCACTATACAACCACCAAGAACATCAGTCCTAAAGGTTAGTGAATCGAACGTCGACCATGTAGCATTATGCATCGAAATACAGCCAAAAAGAAAAGTGAAAACTCAAAATACAGCTGGAGCATTCACGGAAGACAGATTGCTTAAGGAAATATATGTACATCCCACTTATTGAACTGCGTATAGCGAGTCTCTTAGCCGTGAAAAAGACGGCTTACAAATAATCAATGCCAAGTTTCTCTTCAAGTGCAAAACGTGCAGCAACTTTTCTGAAAATATCCTTATGAAGCTATCGAATCTGCATATTATATATTCTGTTGTTTACGTGATTGCCACTTATTACAGTTAGCTTTCTTCCTCGATCACGTTTCTGCATAACTTATATCACAAACATTAAAATGTTGTTGCAATTTATTCGATCAGAATATCTGTAATGTTACAGCTGTTATTCAACTGTCATTTCATAGCTCTTTAAATATATTTCAAATGAAATTGGCTCGTATTTCCTTCATGGCGCAAGCACCATAGCTAACTACCCTGTCAGTTTTTAGGTTGAATTCTTCACACGTTTGCTTTGGTCATGCTTTAGACTGACTATCTATCACTTTTGCGGAGAGCACTACTTTAGTATATATGATATCCCTATGGATTATATATTTTAAATTGTTTATTTCACTGCACTTCTCAAAGCGGTGTAAAATAGCTAAGCACACAGCAGTTATTTGAAAATTAAGTGTTCGAAGGTCTGTTCGTAAAACCATGAAATACTAGAGCTTCCAAATCAAGTGTTTATTGAAGTAACACCAGCATCTTGTCGATTACATTTAATATTGTGTTGTTGTGAATATTTTTCTTTTGATCTACGATTTGTCAGTGTTTATACTGCTTACTGTATTATCTTTGCATGGCGTGAATAGTAGTTTAATTACGAAGAACTCCTTGTTCATTTAGTAGAAATCAGTCAATCATCAACTGATTGGTTGGAAATATCATTTATTCATTTCGTTATCAGTGATTTTAAATTAATATTTATTAAAAATGAGAATTTTTAACTAGTTATTCATTTGTCCCGTTGTTCTCCCTATTCCTCCTTTCTTTTTTGAACTGGAACTTCGCTACAAGTTTGAAACAATACTTTTTTTTTGGAGTAAAGTGACAGAATATCCTCCTCCCGAAAGTCTTCTCGCCTTGTAAAAGTCATCACACATACCAATTATAAATAATCGATGGAAATCACTAGAATGCTTTCATGATTCGCAGTTAATAAAGCTTTTGTTTCTTTGTGGTATTTCAAGTTTAACCATCAATTCTCCTGTTAAAAGCATAAACAAATATTTTACACGAAATGTCACTGTACAAAATTTTTTTTCATCTTTCCAATGTTCAAAAGAAATTGTTTTCTTCAGTGCTGCATAGTAAAAGCTATTAGTTTGAGATATTCTTTGTTATGATATCGTTCGTTATTCATTTCTCCAATTTCCTTCGTTTTCAGTTCATTATTTTTATATCACAAAATTATGTCACTTCGCAATCCACTATATTCCATATTCGCTGACATATGACTGCTGAATAACTACTATGCATGTTGGATTTCTTTTGCTTTGGTCTTCCATATAAATTACCACTTTAGAACGACTGATTGATCTTAACTTCATCCTCCAATCTGAATTTTCATCTTGAACATAGGCCCGTTCAATTATTTTAAGCATTGTTAATGAGCGGGTTATTGATGTATTTATTCGAACTTGTAACCGTACTTCCACCCCTCCTCAATCAAAAAAGTTCATCTACTCACTGATGCTATTCTTAGATGTGAAATATTTAATTATTGTCAACTCGATCCACTATTTTTCGGGCACAGATCTAACTCATGTGTTTTCGGTGAACAACACCACATCTGCCAAAATTGATGTTAACTCCTTGAGTCTGTTTTCAACAGTAATTCGCCAGCTATTACTGTCGGAAAAAAGCGAATTATAATATTAATAACAATAATGATATGAAATAAAATTATATTAATCTATAAGGCTAAAGATTGTCTTGATTGAATAATGTTTAGAGAAGTGTTTCAATAAGGAAATCCTTTATCCAGTACTCATCTGCATTGTTTGGAATTTTATAGTTTATTTTCCGAATTTTACTAGCATGATCTTTTCATCGTGAAACTTAAAGCGTCTGATTCTTGTAGCTAGAGTTGAGGTGACATGAGTGAAATGCATTGAGTGGAAGGATCTATTGTAACGATTTTATTCGCTAGCAATCTCTTCAGATTTCTCAATTTTTTTAGTATTATTTAGTCGATCTAAATTAAACACTTCCAAAACCTTATTTCGTGACGAAGTTATTTGATGCCTGAAGTCTGAAACTTTGATAAAAGGAGTCGAAATACCAAAATCAAAGATTCGAAAACTCAGTGAAGTAAACAAACTCGATCTAAATTAAACACTTCCACAAGAGTTTAAACGATAATACGAAATCAAATTATGTATCATCAAAGAAACAGTCGGACGTTTTGATTATTATGCTGGTATGCTCGAAACAGTTATTCTCGGATCATGCAGAGCATGGCAATCGCAAGATAAGGAAAGACAATGCCCAAAAATGGTCGACGATCCACAAGGAAGAAACTATCATTACCTTGAAATTATAAAGCGAGGACATGAAATAATCAGTTACTAAGTAAAGAAGATCGGGAGAGCTAACCTCAAGTGGAAGAGATTCCACCAATCACGCAACAATAAACCCTTTACAATTACCATTGGTAACATTTATTTGTGATTCAAAAGTGTGGAACAGTTTTGAAGTAGTTTCAACACGGTAATTCATAATCAAAACATCCCAGACACTCAGAAATTAAACTAGCTCATATCATGTCTTAAAGGCTGCTAGCAGTGAGGGGTTGCGGCATTACACCAGAAAATTACGAAGTCATACCAAACTAACAAAGTATGGTGAATCTTTCATTATAAAGAAGTCACTTCAGAATGAATTGTATCCCATCAGAAGAAAATTGTACTAATTCATAAAACTAAACATTATTTTAATTGAATATTCTTTAGGGAAATATAAAACTGTCTCAAATTGTATCACATATAAGCAATCATTCATCTAACGCTCATCTTCCAGTTCTAACTAAACTTATCTGCACTATCTAAAATTTTTCATTTGTTAAGAAAGAGTACATTGTTTAATATGTTAAGCATTCCTCCTTTGTTCTAAACCAAATCTGTTTGGAGTATCGAAATATTACAAAGGTTTGTCAATCATTCTTATGAGCAATTGACAATGTTGAGACTCACCTCTTACTGTATAAAGAGTAAGGGTCATCTGATAGACAGCTCTTTATTCACTGTAATCATGCATTTGTTGTTTGCCAATGCTTACTGTATAAGAAGTTAAACCTTTATCTAAAACAGTTTTTTAGTATCAACAAGCTAAAAATTGACTAATTCCTCTTCACTTCATATTCGTAAACTCTACGAAATTATTAGTATATTGCCAATATAGATCAGTATTTGTGTACAGCGAATAAAAATCGTTATGACAGACTCCTTCAGAACACATTCGTTTATCCCAACTTCAAACTGCAACCAAGAAAAGGTGTTCTATAACAAAGACTTAAATTTCTCGACAGTCGCTTCCAATTAAGGAATTGTCACCAAAGTGAAAAAAGGAGTAACTTTCGTTACTCCTTTTTTCGCTTTTATGCAAATTTCTATCCACTTCTAAAACTATTGTACTAGTCAGCCTTACAACTCCTCCAGTTTTTTCAGACATTATTTTCGGACTATTGTTTTCGCACCGTATCTGATTTCATATTATTTCTTCCGAACTCACTCATGACTTCCCCTATGCCTTTACCTTTTGTCCAGTACTGCAGTCAATTTTTGTTGTCCTGGAGTTCTACAGAATGGGGTGAATTAGTACTATCCTTTTCCATTTTCTACGTGTCGTTGTAACTTGCTGCACCATGCTTCTTTCAGCTTCAGTTTAACATCCTTACAATTTGAACTTTAACTGACACCGAGTATCCAGGAAGTCCACCATTCACGTGACTGTTCATTCATGGTCCCTTGTTGTTTGACGGGGAGTGATGGATGAACCATTTCGGACTTTTGGAGAAGCAGGATGAGATTGCAAAATGCATGCCCATTCCTCCAACATTGTTGTCTTAGGCGAAAGGTCATGTAGTTGTTCACCTTGTAGATATTTGCTATTGTGGGATTATTAATTGCGTAAAGGTGGAAATTACGTTGCGTATCAACAGTAATAAAGTGGTACACTCATTCCCAGCCTTAGACCTGCCGAGTCAGCGGTGACAGATAAGTTGTCGGAAGGATGAAGGAAGGAGTGGCGACCTTTTCGTTCGGTCGTCCCACCCACTCCAACGATTTGTTACAAAAATCGATTTTCAATGAGTGTGTAGTGTTAGACACCGGCTCCTTGCGCGGAAATATTGGTGCGAGCAGAATGATTAAGCGATGTATACCCGGGGTACTGTTATGGTGGTTGCGGTTGCTCTTACGAGATTCGGTGATGGGTTACTCAAGAATGACCGACCATCTTGCTTCATTTGACGGACTGTCGATCGATCTGGTACCGCTGTGCAGGTCCACTTTCCATCATAATTAACTGAACATTTCCGTTGTAAAAGTTGCTTGTTTCAGTGCACTTATCATTGATTTTCTCCTCGATTTTACTAAGAATTAGTCTAATAAAACTAGAAACAGTTATGGACCATTAGATGTTTCCCATTCATTTTGTTCTATGGTGTAATAAAGCATGCGGAGAAGATAATCAGTTGACGACGACTTCGGTTGATAAGCAAATTTATGTAAAGAGGTCATTTTCAAAGTGAATCATTTATGAATTGTTGGTAAAAATGTTTTTTTTATCAACGATATTCAGAGTGAATCATTTATGAGACTTGTTTTGTCTGGGATGTGTAAGCTCATTGAAAGACGAAAGTAGCAAGAATGAAGTGGTCGTGTATACGCAAACTACTGAAGAACTGGGAAATACCAAAAAGCGCTCGTAGCTCTCCTACATATCGTTTATGAGTGCTCTTAAATTTTCGCGAGTAGATATAACATTAGAATTATCTTTTGTATGATAACTGTTTTCCATTTTGGATTGGAAGTTTGCGAGAAAACGACTATAAGGTATGCCTGTCTCATTGGAATTGTTGAAAAGTCAGGAAGATGGATATGGTCTGATGTTTGCAGGGATGAAGATGTATAGTGTAAGGTGTGAAATATTGAACTTTTATGCTTTATTCAAATATATCATACTTTGAAGATCATAGAAGGTGGTTGAGCGATTGTTTTTTACCAATGATAATAGGTGCGGTAGTATGGTCAGTTTTGAAGGACTCTCACCTGTGTTCTTATCTTACATATAGCTTATTGTTTGAGTGTTCTCATTTATGTTCGTTAACAAACAGATATTTCCACTGTCGCAATGTGTAATTCTTGTAAGGTCTGTGTTTCTGCATGTTTTCTCAAAAATGAAATATCTTCATCACTTTTGGTAATTAAATTCACTTGTCTTGTTTTTGTTGGTTCTAAAAAAAATTTGTGCATAGCAAATATGTGCTTCTCACCTTTTTCATATTGTAATATTTTATGGAAGTGAGAAGTTATTTTCTTCCACGTTCACAAATTAAAACTGTTTATAAGCATTATTTGACATTACAACGGTCCTATATTTTTGTTTATAAGTTCCGTTTCTGTATTTTTCTTTTGTGTCGAGATTTGACCATGCATCATCCATATTCAGGAACTGCTGAAAATTGATAACGAATTTATTGTACATCATTATGGACTAGATGCTGCAATTTGGTGATACTTAAAGTCGGCATTTGTGTTGCAAGATTGTTCAGCCTTGATTGGTCGTGTTTTTCACTTTCATCGGTTTGTGAATCTATGGTTTACAACAGAACGAATTGAAGTAACTTTGTAGAGGTCCGATTTATGGCAAGTTCTGTATTTTTATTTTTCAGATTATTTGATCAAAATGAGGATCGCACATCTGTATTTTTCTAAGCACGTGAGCTTATCCTCATTCAGTGCATCACAAGATTTTTGAACAATATTGCAGATTTTAGTTCTATTCGTAACTCACGCATGAGATGAAGAGGGGCTACTGTTGTAAGAGAAATTCCACAGAAAATGACTTGCCCTATTCTACTATTCTGATGGCTTTTGAATTGCTCATAGGCAGTCCCTGGATTATTTTTAAAAGAAAATGACTGGAGTAAGGTGTGAAAAGTCTAAAGCTACCTTATGCTTTCAGAGGACATTATAAATGTCGGAAAGTGAAGAATCGGAAATATGTAGCGTAGGTGTACATAGTGCTGGCGTTTCTGTATCACGTGACACCGGTACCAAAGTCGATCTCATCCTCAGGTTCTCTTTTAATGATAACGTATACCAGATTTAGTTGGGAAACACAGTAAATATGAAATCTTGAACTCATCTTTCTCTATGATAAGATTTCGAATGTATTTGAGTTGAGTGAAAATGGTTCGTGCGTGGCTGTTGTTTTTTTACAGAAATTTAAAGATTCTTTATCTGGGGACTTGAAACATTGAATGTGATTTGATCAAGAATAATGTTTTGAGATACTAAAGTTATACATTTGGTGGCGTAAATCATGGTGTTATCGCTTGTGAAGTGGAATTCTAATTGTAATATAGTTGTATTTGTTTTCATTTGTTCAGAATCGGTGGCTTACGGAAGCGACGCAATTTTTTTGCATCACTTATAAGCGCCTTCAAGAAACCATCTGATCCTTCGAAAATGTGTGCAAATGCTACCTTTACTATGTTTAATTTAACACCTTCTTCATTACAATTTTCCATTGATGTACAAACTGAGCGGCGAGGAAGACGTAAAAAAGGCAATACAAACCGTGTAGATACTTATACATGCTTCATTCGGAAATTTCCAAGCAATGTGAATCCTGATTCAGCAGAGTTTGAGGTTAATTTTTATATGGGCCTGTATTCCCATACATATTAAATAATGTATTCCCATTTATTTTGATTATTCGATTCAAAGGGCGTTCACCGGATTTTTCTTGCAAAAACTTGTACATCTATGATTGATCCTTTTAATATTATTTGAGAAGTCGAAACGAGTTTTTGTAAAAGTGTTTCCAAAATTTGTTTTCATTTCTTGCACTGCTAAGCAACACACACTTACTAGTTTTCTCACTAAAATAACAAGATAATGATGTTCAGTGGTTTATTAAATTTGAGGACATCTCATTTAGTACCTCGCAGTTATTAAATCATTTCGCTAGAAATGAGATTTCACAAAAATGAAGGTAACATCTATTTTAAATTTTCATTTCACTCTTATAGGTAATGGAACCGACGAGTGGAAGCTGCTTTATTTTGCTGAGTCTAATGAAAATTGACAATTTGGCGATAAACTGGAAAGAATTTCAAGACACGAACGGGACTATAGACTTGTCTTCTGTTTAACTTTTTTTTTATTGTTTCCTTCAGTGATTTTACGCATGGTGAATCTGTGGTTGATAATTTCATTATTTGCTGAACTAATTTAAGCTAGAACTAAAAGTGTTCTCGAAGCTTAACGGTTTTTTATTTTTCCTGCAAGAAATTTTATTTTAGAGAATGAAGTAGATCCGAATTAGCTATAAAAACATGAACTATAATTGCATGCAATGTATCAGCTTCGTGTACTTGGCAAGCATTTTGATCTGCATTGAGATTATATAACCTTGAATTTTTTTTTGACATCATGGGCCTTTATTTTTATGGTACAGTCCACTTCATGCATTTTACACTAAGTGACTTTCCTTCTTCCAATTATATAAATGTCATAATGTTTACGTAATTTACGTTAGGGAGTGGTTGTTTTATGCATAGTAAGGGTACGCTAATGTTTGACTTAAGATGATAGTATTGGAAAATAGACTGAAGTATTGTCAAATAAATTGGTGCTGATATGTTTGTTCTGTGTGCCTGATATTATTTCTTTTGGATGTCAAGACTGCCATTAACCACTTGTAAAGTTAAAGTTCAGTGTTAACAGCCCTTTGCATGCGCAGGAGTTTTTTTGTTGAACTCAAATTTCGTTTATGCTGGGTATATGTATTTCTTTGGTAAAGCATGATATTAGGCAATTACTCAACTGGACAAGGTTTATTTTGCGAATGATTTTTTAGCTTTGAGCTTCTAATCAACCTTCCAAAATTTCTGATGCTACCAGGTAGAAGAAATCTTCGATCGCTTACTGATATTAACAGTGTTCCGCTATTCTGATTTCTTCCAAGTCCTGGTCTGCACACCAAAATGTTCTATAGTGATTTCTGTTTTGGTGATTAGTAAATGTTAACACGACAAAACATGAGTCACTTCAAAACAAGCCTTGTAAATTTTGCAAATGAACGCAATAAAGCAAGGACGCAGATACAATGCAACATGCTTCGTTTTTTTTCCTAGAAACCAAAACTAGCTGGGCTTGACGTGAAAGGTTGTGTCGTCTGCTCCAAATTCCATCTTTTTTAAATATATTCACGGATTTTACTTCATAATCATCAGAGAATGTTCGGACACTTTCACCTACACATAGGGGCGCTGTATCTTATCACGTTGCCTTTACTCTGTAGGACATTCCCGCTTTATTGTTTGTGATGACAGGTCATATCCGTTATATGTTCAACAGATGTTCTGCCATGTTGCGAAGTACATTTTTCTTATTCTTATGCACAGCATTAATAGAAAAGTTGGTTTCACATTTTCCGATAGTTCGAACCTACTTTAAATTCATTACATGCGAAGCTTATTTATACCGTAGATATCCACTTATCGAACTTATCATTATTCATAAATCAACTTCTTAGTAGTCGCCATTAAGATCACTCCATCTTAAAGGATACCCCACTCTCCGACCTCATTTCCTAACAGTTAATACCAATGAACAAGTAGCTGGTGCTAAGGTACCTCTGGGACTAACGGTTTTCAACGTGGGTACGACCAGGGCCAAGCAATATCTGCGAAATAGAACGTAGGTCAAGCGTTTGCCGTTGAGTGTTATGCTTGTATGATGGGGTGACTGAAGCTCTGCATGTGTTGTGAGGTGGGTAACTCGCGTTTTGTTGTGGCTAGGAAGAGACGTTTTCATCTAATATGCAGATGAATCTTCTGTTTGCGGTGGTTTGGTGGAAAAACGGGCACGAGCCTCGCATTGGTTTATTCTTCGTATTTGTGATATTCATTTCTCTAGTTCATCCCCTTTGTTATTGGTAAGAAGCGGGACTTTTAGAGTGACATATACATTTTAAATGTTTTTTACTGAAGGACTTAGTAAGTATAAAGCTAGTTGGAGGAGGAAAATTAGGTAGACATGGTACTCAGAAGGGGTAGTATTATCCATTTCAGTTATCTTTACATATATATATATACATAAAGACATTATTTGTAGTATGTAGCAGTGGTGAGGAGTAATTATTATTAAGATATAATTAGGTGATTAAGTGTAGCATCAGGTAAATGGGTGGGAGACTTTGTATAAGTCCGATTTTGAGTGTTTTACTTCCAGTTTATTGCATGGTCGAACAACATATCTCCTTTTCAAGAAGTTTTTAAGAAGACTGCTCCTCAACATTTCAGGAATTATTTACTACATAAACATGAGGTATGTGTCAGCTTACATGTTGGCAGCGATGGGAGCCAAGCATCATGTAACAGCGAATGACATCGGAAATATTCTCGGATCAGTAGGTGTCGATTGCGAACATGATAAAGTTGAAGATGTTATTAAGAAAATGGAAGGGAAAACGTTGGATGAATTGATAAGGGAAGGATCAAAGTACCTCGCATCAATATCAGCTGCACCGCCATGTATCGGTTCGCTCTTGTTTATAATTACGCATTGGGCTTATGTTTTTTCTAAAAGTTAGCTGCTCGACATACCTTTGGAGACCTCATAAAAAGATTTAATGATACTTCTTCAAGTCACTTTTTAAGAAAGAATACATGTCTTCTAATGGATCTGAATCCCAGTCAAGAATCCAGTCCTTGTTGTGGGTTGGAGAAGAACTTCCTGCTCATAAAATAGTTGAGAATGTTCATGGAACTTCTAGAATCATAGTATATATTTAACAGATGGTAAATTGAGAATTTTTTTTTAAAACAGTGTTTACGGATCGCCTGGACTTAAGTAATTGGATTTTCAACTGCATTTTTGTAGGCATGAGTAGCATTGTATTGATATTTTTTTGTATCAGGTGGTACACTTACTGCTAGTGCTGCTACTTCCCTCGCAGATAATAAAGATGCTGTCACAGCTTCATCAGCGAAAAAGGAGGAAAAGAAAGAGAAAGAGGAGGAGTCTGATGAAGATATGGGTTTCGGTCTTTTCGATTGATTCTTTTTCATTATCCTTGTTTTGTTATTTCAAAATTGATGTTTTATGAAGGAAAGAACATTAACATATATTTATGTGACTTACAACATGGCATCATATTTGAGAATCCCAATAACCTAACAGAATTGGTTTCTCCGGATGATACCAGCTCCAAGTATTATATTCATAATTCATTAATTTATCGGTCCCCATAATTAAAGCAGGTATGAGAACGAGAATTGTATTCTTCGTAATGCTTGCGAAAAAAAAAAAAAATTTGTAAAGGGACGGTACTATTTTTTGGTATTACTGAGAGTTCAAATATACTGTAGGGAGCTCACTTATTTTGTTAAGTGAAATTTAGTTGAAGTCTGAATAAAGGTTGACAATGCGGTGCAGGTGATGTTTGTTAGACCAAGCAATGCATTTTAAAGTTGGAGATTGTTGGCAGTGTTTTAATGATTTCCGTTGTTATGTCGTCTTCAAACCTGGCGAAATTTTTGGGCGAATATCGAAAATATTCTCCGGATTGCTCCGTAATTGAAGTGGTAGTGCACATTGTTTGTTTGAAATGTGCAGATATGCATATTCTTGTACGTGATTTAAATAGCACAGTGGATAATTGGGAGCTAGTTGACATTCTACATCGAAGCTTGTGATGGAAATGTGGATGTTGATGGTGTAAGTGTTGTGGTTTAGAAGGTCGTATAGTCCCTTATGTAGCCCTCATATTACTTCATGTCGCTTTGCTTATCTGCCGCTTTCTTGTTTTGAAGAGATGCGTGAGAAAAATTCATATTATACCTGAAAGAAAGACAGGTACGATTAATGGAGTCTGCAGAAATGAGGATGTAGTCTCCGGAAAAAATGAGGAAGTAGTTTGAAATTTATCCCCGACTAGATTGTTTACAATTATAAGCTCATTTAATTCACCTCTTTTATTGTTTGCCGGTTCCTTACTAACAGTAAATTAGAATTTCACAAGGTTCGTCTAGCTGATCTCCTTTGTGGTTTGCCAACTCATCACCTAGAACTGATGACGAGGTTAACACTTTGTTTAACTGATCTCGTTTGCGGCATTGAAATCATGCGTTATGGGGTACTGTAGTATAAGGAGTTATAACCTTTAATGAGCAATATGGGATTCACTACTGTCCTGTAAACTACATCCTCAAGCTTTCTATCAATAAAATAAAGATTGATCAAACGTCGCTTTCTCTGCAAAGCAACAACTATTCGGCTTTACAATCTGCTCGAGTCAGCTCTTCTTCATAACAACTATTTGGTGTCTGAAATCGAATGTATCTGCGTCCGTTTGGTAACAAATTATGTGTCAAACAAGTGAAAAAAGAACGAGACCGGCATAAATGGAGATCAACATTGGCTTGCACCCAGCTCAGTTGTGGGAGGAAAGTTCCAATGAAAGATGCAAAAACCAACGCGCCTTTCACCAAGAACATTTTATAAGGAAGTGACATTCCTGCGTCGGTAGTCCCAGTATACCAAACAGCTTGCCCACCTAACAGTCACCCATCAAGCAAACTGGCTCTATAAAGGTGTTGTCAAATAGGCTCTGATAATAGTTTCAGTAGATTATATTTGTTGCTTTGCAGAGAAAGCGACGTTTGATCAATCTTTATTTTACTGAGATAAAGATCATCATTGATCGTAGTTACTGAACAATATTAGAAAGCTTAAAGATGTAGTTTGCAGGAGATAGTGAATTGCTCAATAAAGGTTATAACTTCTTATACAGTGAGCATTAACTGATAACAAGACGCATGATTTGAAATATCGCAGAGGAGGTCAGCTAAACGATGCCAAATTCGAGTATAATTTACAGTTAGTAAGGAACCGACAAACAAAAGAGGTCAACTAAATGAGGAGCTGATCCAGCACGTGTTCTTTGTTAACAAACAATGCAAGTTAAGTAACAATGTAAATAAACTCAGCTATATGGATGATGAATATTGGATAAATGATTTCTTACGTGACACTGAGACCTGAGACATTTGTCCAAGGAATGTTCAGACAAGACAGTCTTTAATTCTATGGATTTAATATAATTTTATTTATACGTATTATAATCCGGTTTTTCCGACAGTACTCGCTATGTTAGATTTCAGCGATCGCCGTAACCATTCACCGTGTTGGCGAGGAAGCAGTGAAGGCTGGAGGGGAAAAGAAGACACTTGGGAGGAAGTTAGCAGTTAGCAGAATCGTCGTCATTTGAAGAGGGAGAGCGTTGCTAGCTAATGAAAGGAGGCCTTTGGCTACTTGGTTAGTGCTTCTGCTGCCGACATCGCTCTCATTAAACGGAGAATATCGGTGGATGAAGAAAGATGTGTCTAAATGAATAGCTAGCAGTGGTTCTGGACAGCACAGATAGCTAGCTAGATAGCAGCAAGCTTAGCACGCAGTACGAACGCATGCTTGCAACACAACAACGACTGCAGCAGCAGTAGCAGTTGAGGCAAAACTGACAAGAGCGCTGCCGTTGCTTCAGCGTACTTTCAGGGATATAGACATGCCACCCCACCGAGTGTAGCAGAATCAAGTATTTGCGAGTTGGTGAAGAGAGCTTACTTTACTAGCTTTATGCTAGAAGTGCTGCTGCTACTACTGCTGCGGCCTTCATTGCTGCTACTACTGCTGATCGTGTTGTTCCCTCAGAAATCAATAGCTGAGGGGGAGAGTTTGCGTTGCTCGTCGGGTAGCTCGTTGGTGGAAGAAACTGTTCCTCGAGAACAAATGAACTAGTCCCTTCTACATGTCGGGTAAGAGTATCTGTTTTAACTGCTTATTATTATTGTTATTACTATTATTATTGTTTCCTATTCCATTACTTTCCTACCTTAACATTACATCTTTTTTGGTACCAGTATTAATAACGCTGTCATTAATTACTTCTCTCAGTATTTGTGCTTGCAATGAAATAGAAAAATGCTCCCTAATAATTTAGCGATGGGAAGGAATATTAACTAATCAACCAGTATAATTTACTTCGCACTCAATCCCAGATTGCTCCAAATCTACCAGTTCATCTCAACCTTTTTTATATTTCCGTCATTAATTTCTGCTCTCAATATATATATATATATATATATATATATATATATATAATGTTTAGAAAAAGCGCGGTTAGAAAATCCATATACTGCCTATATGATTCGTATGTAAGTTGCGGATGTAAGTTGTATAAGTAATATGCTGTTCCAAATTACTCCTTAATTTGGTATCTCAGGATTTCCTTAGTAATTCACACCTTTACTCAGCATCTCTTAATCATTTACTCATAAATCATGCTTCTTAGCGCTATCAGTAAATAGTTCAATTGATGCACTGTTTTTGAATTTCTTTCTCCATTTGGAAATGCCTTTGTAAATTCTGAGCTTTGAATTTTTGAATTGAAAATAAATTCTAATTACTTTTCTCCAGATTTTTAGATATAAATATTTCTCGATTTTAATTATTCCTAACGTTCTGGAATTTGGCTGTGGAAATTTAGAATTATGCTATTTATAAAATTTGACTGGCGAGAGATAACAGATAAAAACTACCTTTCGTATTCCCTAGCCATTTTAAGTCATCGAAATAGCACCTGATTTCTCGCTTTATTAGATCAGATTCTTCTGTTGCATAACTGAGAAACTGTGTGAACAAATCTTTTGTCAGATATTCATCGATATTCGATATTACCACCGTTTATGTAACTAACTTGCAATAAATTATAGATACTCTTCTCATACCTTATATATATGTATAGAGAGAGGATTTCATTTAATTTCAAATTTTATTGAGAACTATTTTTCAGCATTTTTTTATTTTCCTTTGAATGTGTTTAGGACATTAAATTTCTGTGTTCGATTTATTATGATAAAAAAAATTCCCAACTTGCAGTAATTGCGATGTTTTTTAAAAAGTGGGAAACAAAGGGAGAAAAAAATCGTGGTATTTCATTAGAATTTTCATTTATCAAAAGCAGTGGCGAAAAAGACAATTCAGTATGGAACAGAACTTGTGGTAATTAGGAAGCTTATAGTTCCGGTCAACCTAATTGGACATTCTCCTCAGGGGGATTCAGTGATTCAATTTTCTTTCAGCTGTCCTTACTATGTCCTCCTGGCTGCACGTATTATTTGAAAACCATGCTTAAATATTTTTTCTTTTACTTCGTAAGAAAAAAAAAATTCTGTATTAAAATCCTGATTACTGCTTGTTAGAGAAAGTCTTTACTAATTTTGATACCTTTATAGTAGAATCTCATTTCATTTCGGAAACATATTTAATAAAAAAAAAAAAAAACATTTCATAAATTGCAGTTGCAATTTTTTAGGAATGAGTTTCGAAATAATTTGTCACTTGGGAAAATTGCGGACTGCTTTGCAACAGTTATACCAAGCAGGACCAGTGTGTCTGTTTTTTGAAAACCAAAACACATTAATTAAGCTTATCAGTGAGTTTATGGATTGCAATGATTATTTCTATAGTTTACGACACTTTTGATAACTGTATAATATCTCCATTTGTACCCCATTTGCGACTAAATCTAATAGTTAAAGAGATGTATCCGCAGTCAGTGTTGACAAGTTTTAGACTTTGGTTTGATTTACTACTGACTTTGTTAAACCCTCTCCCTGCACTTGTCATGTGAAGTTTCTGCTTCTTCATCCCTTTTTTTTTTAACGATATCACAGTTTGTTTGCATCTTACACCAACTATTCACTACCACTTGGTGCAGTCACTTTTCGTCGACTTGGTAATTTCCATCAGCAAAAATAAGCACCTATAAAATAGAGTTAAACTAAGAAGTTGAAAATTAAGTAAACAACTTTTTAACCATCTAGATTTGATAACATCGAAAATTCTGTACTCCAAAAAAGTGTGGGCTTCACCTCACTCATGTATAAAGTGGTTTTTTTTTTTTTTTTTATCTTAATTGCTGTCTGCAAAATATGCTCCAAACTTCTAAAATGTTCAATTGGAAAAAAAGGCCGTTGAAAAGAATTGTAAAATAGTTGCGAATATTCCTTCCGTTTCGCTTAAAATCATCTTACCGGAGAGATTTCAGAGGAGTTAATCAGAAGGCATTCATTTAGAAATTTTTAGATATTTCAAGAGTATTCCAAAAATTTTCATTTATTATGGTAAGGAAAAAATATTTGCACAGGAATGCATTCTGCTACGCTGAACATTGACTTTTCCAATTCGCAATATGCGAATTTTCTAACATAAAAAAAAAAATGCACAAATTCAACCCTTTGCCTGATAGAAAAAAAGAGAAATAGCAGTTATAATTAATTAATATTATGTTTAATTTATCTAATCGAAATTCAACCACATCTTTCATTTTTCCAAAATGATACAAATTCTGTCGAGAAGATTTGGAATTTGTATATATAAGCACTGCGGCAATGAGTTCATTTTAGGGAAATCAGAGATATCTCCACTTTTATCACTAAGATCACCCTCATTGATTAACCAATATTTTTTTCTAGAATACAAAGCATAAATATGATTTTGGGTCTCAGATATCCGTAGATTTAAAGTGTTCATGATACTCTCTTCTTTGGCAATTGGTTATAAATTGGGTGAAACTATTCTTTCCGTTATCATAATAACATTAAATCACCGTTTTTGTACCATACTTTACGTGTATCCAATTCATCCACAAACCAGTTGAAGTCTACTTACACTCTTACTAAATAAGTTGGGAATGTGAAGTGCATGTTTTTAAAGTCTCAGAAATCTTGAGACATTTTCAAACTTGAGCAAAACCTGAGCTGCCTTCATTTTGGTCCCAAAACCCACCAATTTCCTGTCAGTTACCGATTCATGGTAAATTTCAAAAACGAAACCGTTTCTAACATTCAACACTAATGGTTTTGCTGCGCCTATTTCTCATTTTAATTTTCAAATTTCATTTCTTCCATATTTTATTTGTGAAAAAATGAAATGTGAACTAATGAAATGAAAGTCAAGTTTATTTGTCAAAAATCAACTAATAGTGAGTATAGATATAGCAAGAATTATTAACTTGTCAACTCTTATTATACAGTTCGTTTTTTTAGTTTTTCAGGTTTTAATTCTCTTACTTTCTCGTAAACTGTTAGTGTATGGATTCAGGGATCTCAATTTGTCTTGCTTCTTTGCAGCTTTTCCTTTCAATCGATTTGCTTTTTCTCTGTATTTACTGAAAAGCTGAAGTTTTCAAAAACTGATAGAACTATTTCTATGCTTTGACAGTTTTTACTTCCAACCATTAATTATCCTTTCTCATCATTACATTTTCTTGTATCGTATGACACATTGGAGAAAAAATCACATCTTTTTGGTACCAGTTACATTTTTTTGTTTACTCTTGAAATAATTATTAAAATTTCAGTGTTAGTTAGTATGATGGCGTCCTCAACGGAGGAGGACGACCATCATGCGGAAGATCCACACAAATCCGATTTGTGGCAACAAACGCTTCAAGTGAATTTTTTTGTATTCTTGGTATAAAACATAAAGTTTTGAAAGAATTTCTTTGGAAAAATTTCTGCTGTTCAAAAAAAGGAAAGTAATATATAATATAACTTTAAATTATATATATATTTTCATACTTTTTCAGGCGGCAGTTGCAGCCACATCGCAATCGGAAGCTGCAAAAAAAAGGCAGCAACAACGTAAACCGATGCGACAAAATAATGTAGTAGAGAGGAGTGAACGCTCGCTATTGTGTCTCACACTCTCGAACCCCCTCAGGAAGGCTTGTATAACCATTGTTGAATGGAGGTGAAGTCTTTTAATTGGTGATAAAATAACAGGAGGAAGAGAACGTTTGTTCACTGTTTCCATTTTACGGACAAGCAAAATTTGTTGTCCTTTTATTTCCCAATTTTCTCCATATTTGTATTAGTTTTTCAGTTCAATATATTGTATTATATAATTTATTACCGTAAAATTCCAAATTTCAGACCCTTTGAATGGCTAATTTTGTTGATGATATGTGCAAATTGCATCGCGTTGGCTGTTTATCAACCCTATCCTGCTCAAGATTCTGACACGAAAAATATTATTTTGGTTATTTTATAATCTTTCAAATTGCTGATCTTAAATGTGTTCTATTATTATGAGCATTTTTACCGAGAGCAGAATTTCAGACACTGTTAATTGGTAAAGATTTTGGTATTGGTCAAGCAACTAGCAACTAAGTAAAAAAAAAAAAAAAACAGTGTGCTGTTGATCTTAAGCCAGTTGATGAAGAAAAAAGAAGCTAGTATGAAATTTGGAAAAGTCTAATTCAACATGGTTGAATTATCAGATGTAATTAATATTTTTATAATTGCAGGAGCAAATAGAGTATTTGTTCATAGTTGTATTTACAATAGAATGCGTGTTAAAAGTTATTGCACTAGGATTTTTATTTCATCCTGGTGCCTACCTCAGGAACGCATGGAATATACTCGATTTCATCATCGTTGTTATTGGGTAAAGTTTCGTTCCGAGCTGCTTAAAAAGTCGAGAAAGCATCCACATGATTAGCGAATATAAGTCATATTAATTTATTATTAATAGAAAATGAGTAAAAATGATTAATTTATGATTACAGACTAGTGAGCACGGCGTTATCCAGGATGAACATTCAAGGTTTTGATGTGAAAGCGCTTAGAGCATTTCGAGTATTGCGTCCTTTGCGTCTTGTATCTGGAGTGCCTAGTTAGTTTATCACATTCGCATGTTTATAATTAGAAGGATCTGCTTGCAAACATTTTATTATAATTATTTGAGTATAATTGCACATTTTACACTTCGTTTAAAAAGAAATTCAAGTTTTTGGAATAGTATACTGTATAGTCTCGTTAAAAATAAATACTAGAAGTTGATCATTTTCTTTCCACTCTGGGGATCCAGAATTAAAAGAAAAAGGGAAGTGAATATGAAAAAAGGCTTTTTTTTAAAGAAATATTCTGTCGTGTATTACATCATCGATTCGTTATAATGTGGCTGGTTTATAAATGATGAAGGGAAATAGAAATTTAAAATATATTTTAAAGCATAGATTACGAATTATTTAAAAAGTGAAAATGCGCAGAAATATCAGCTTCATTGATTTAAACGGAAATAAGTTGAAGGTTTACAAGTTGTGTTAAACGCAATTCTTCGTGCTATGATTCCATTGCTTCATATCGCACTATTAGTCATGTTTGTTATTATCATATACGCAATAATTGGACTGGAATTGTTTTGTGGCAAACTTCATTCAACATGGTTATTCTTTTATAAACTTTGCAGCTTTCCTAAAAATTTGAAGTTACGTGAAATAAAAATTGAATTTGCTATAAAATTGTGTAATAAACCCATCTCCAGTTCAATATTCTTTTAAAAAGAAAAAAAAAATAGCTCATTTTAGCTTTGACCCAACGACTGGAGAGCTAGCGCAGCATACGCCTTCAACATGTGGTTTTGCATCTTCTGCATTCCACTGCCAACCAAATGGTAATTAAACTTTGTTTGAAATTTCATCTGAAATTAGAGAATTCAAATATTATTACCGATCATGAAACTTCTTTAGGGTTAGCACTACTGCTACAAAATTTTTGCATTAATGGATGAAATCATTAGGATGATCTCTACAACTTGACAATTTGATATGAAAACTTTTGGATTGTGATGCAATGACAAGTCATATACTTCCATCAGTTTCTTGTCAAGAGGGATTCACCTACTGCTAACATTGAAAATATTCAAATAAGTTACTTGCCTGACGGACTTCTAATCTCTCTAAAATTATGATATATTTTATGATTGAAACATTATCAAAATTCCAATTTCATAAAATTTGAACAGGACACTACGAAGGTGTACACTGGGTCTGTACGTCGAACACATCTTGGCAAGGACCAAATAATGGAATAACAAATTTCGACAATTTTGGCCTGGCCATGTTGACTGTCTTCCAATGTGTCTCACTTGAGGGCTGGACTGATGTAATGTATTGGGTTGGTGAATAGTCAAATTCGAATCCTGAATTATAATTACTGGAAATGAAAGAAAAAAATTGTAGTCTTTTAATCAATGGATTTTATCTCGAAAAATTAGCAAATTATCATCAGCAACTGATGATATTTTCACGATTCATATTACAGTTCATATTTCTTCGAAGCCAAAACTTAGATGAGATTTTTACATGTTGTCTTCCAAATAACCTTTTTATAAAAAATTACCCTTACGAATTTTAGAGGCTGTTTATATTTCAGGTTAATGATGCAGTCGGTCGAGAATGGCCATGGATATATTTTGTAACTCTCGTTATTTTAGGCTCTTTCTTCGTGCTGAACTTGGTGCTTGGTGTACTTTCGGGGTTTGTATACTTTTTGACATTCGTATAATTTTTATTTGTACCTTCTATTGGAATTTATTCAGCTCACTTGTTGTTATTTGATCCGTCGGGATTAAATTTCTATTTTCAGGGAATTTTCCAAAGAGAGGGAAAAAGCAAGAGCTCGTGGCCTTTTCCAGAAATTTCGAGAAAAACAGCAACTTGAAGAAGATTTAAAAGTATGTTTTTCGAATTTTTTTAGTGGTTATAAATCGCACAAGCTATAATAATACTAAACCTATAGGGTTATTTGGATTGGATTAATCAGGCGGAGGATATTGAACCCGTTAATGATGATGAACAGGAGGATGAGCAGCAGTTTAACGGTATGAATTTTAAGCCCTTTTCAAACCCTTTTTCAGTGTTGCTATAAAACATTATGTTGTTGTACTATTAGAGAAAAAAAGATTATTTTCAAAAGTGTCTTCACATTGTTTTTAAGCGATTGACTTGAAAAAAAAATTGGTTTGATTATGCATGAGAAACAATCATCAACAGTTGAAAGTAAATGCTACAGGTGAAGAGCTTGATGAAGAGACCGATGAGAAAACAGATGATTCCAGACCTTCATGGTGGAAGAAAAGACTACGTAGAATGCAGAAATTGAATCGGCGATGTCGACGTGGTTGTCGAAGGTTGGACGAATTTTTAATGATTGCTTCTGAATTTATTGGTTTTATTCTGTCCTTGTAATTTAAATAATGATTAGATCATTTCATCGAAGATTGATTATATTTTCAGTTTTGTTTCAGGCTAGTAAAATCGCAAACATTTTACTGGCTTGTGATTGTTCTAGTATTGCTCAATACACTTGTTCTAACCACCGAGCACTACAAACAGGAACCATGGCTTGATCATTTCCAAAGTTTGTTTTTGTATTTTATTAATAGTATTTGAAAAGTCACTTCCTCCGGAAAAAAGGTTCATTCTCATTCTTGCTATAAACTCATAAACTTTAATAGTCATTAATAGTATTGCTTGAATGATCATGAAAGGTAACTTCTATATTGATTAGTCTGATTTAAGGGTCCTGCTACATCCCAGTTTCCTTTTAGAACATAAAGATGACTTATGAGAATGGTATCTATTCTTCCAATGAAATAATATTTCATTTTAATTGGTAATTAAATTTGCTAGACGGGAAAAACAATTGCTTTATTTGGGGATTGGTTTGAAAGCTTTTCAACTTTTAGTTACGCGAAAGTACTTTTTCCTTTTTTTTTCAACGAAGTGATAGTTTCAAAGTTGTTGTTTTAGCAGTGGCAAATTTATTTTTTGTTATATTGTTTTCAATGGAAATGATTTTGAAAATGTATTCACTCGGGCTGACAACTTACACGACGTCACAGTTTAACAGATTTGATTGTTTCGTTGTTATAAGGTTCGTGAATAATCGATTTCCTTTTCTATTTCCAGTAGTTCAGTTGCTGTTCTTATTCAGTTTTGTAAAATTAAGATTCTTAATATGTTTAAATCACTCTATTGTTTACATTTCTTCTCAGTTCTATTGTCGAATTTGTTCTTGTGTATTTTGATCTGATGAAGCCGTTGGGTGTTTCTGTACTGCGCTCAGCTCGTCTTCTTAGAATATTCAAAGTTACCAAGTAAGTTGGAATTAACTATATTTTGACTTATTGAATAGACATTTTCCTGCTTGCATAATTTTTGGAGTTAGTTATTTTTAAAATTTTAGACTATATTGCTGGATTTTCTAGAATGATACATTTTCAATTAAAAGGATTGCAGCACCACAACACTGACGTGACTCGTATCATATTCTTCCAGAAAAAAATCACAGAATGAGTGCCTACAATGCTTTGAGGAAAATCCACACAAATTATTGTTTTGAAAATCTCAAACATAATATTTTATGTAGCTTCCTTATACCACCTGGTTAAGCTAAATTCAGATTTCATTAAGTAACATTTAACATTATTATCTCTGCTTATCCAATGCTTCGGATCATATATTCCTGACTTACTCAGGCGTTATTTTTTCGTATTATAGTATGATGTCGGGATCTTTAGAAGAGTGAATTAGATAATTAACATTCGAATGAATTGCAGGTACTGGACCTCGTTGCGCAACCTTGTTTCTTCTCTGCTCAATTCTCTTCGCTCCATTATGTCACTTCTGCTACTCCTTTTTCTATTTATAGTTATTTTCGCTTTACTTGGAATGCAGGTAATAATTTGATGGGTCTTAAGATTCCCACAAATTTTGTGATATTGAATCTTCTTATTTGTGATGTAGTCGCAAACTAAATACGACTGAGGTTATCTCACAACTTCAAAGTAGCTTCAAAATTCGTAGGCTCTCAAAACTTTAACTTCAGATGCTTAGTATAAATTTAATGCTTTGATTCTAGGTATTTGGTGGTAAATTTAATTTCAACCCAATGAATCCTAAACCACGTGCAAACTTCGATACATTTATTCAAGCATTATTGACTGTTTTTCAGGTAATTATTGACTTTTTTTTTTTCTTTTTCTAGTGAGCAATTCAAAAAAAACTTGGACTAGACAATGTAAGCCAAACGCTACTAGCAGCACCGACCATTACCACTTAATGAAGTACAGTGAAATTAGAGATGTAAAATCCTAGTCAACATTTGAAAAAACAATGTGTTGTTTGTCCCAGTGCACTCAGAACTCCTCTTTTATGTTTTTGAAAGCGAGTCAGTTATCATATGCAGCGGTAATTAATTCAGTATTGAAATAAAATATAGTGATGACAGAACAGAATTGTGAAATTCGAGTTTAATATTTACACAAAACTAAATTTAATTAATTCCATAACATTATGCTATATATATAATTTGTATTTTTATTAATCTAGTATATATTTTAGATTCTAACTGGTGAAGACTGGAATACAGTAATGTATAACGGTATCGCATCATTTGGCGGTGTTGGCTCATGGGGCGTGCTTGTTTCCGTTTATTTTATTGTTTTATTCATTTGTGGTAATTACATATTGCTCAACGTCTTCCTTGCCATTGCGGTTGATAACTTAGCCGATGCAGACAGCTTAACAAATGCTGAGAAAGAAGAAGAACAAGCAGGTATACTTTTATCTTCCTTAATATTTTAAGATGATTTGAGGGCATTGATTTAAACTTTCAAACAATTTTCTAAAGCCCATTAATAAATAAATATTCTCACTTCAAGTCGACTGAAGATGGTGTTACAGAAGTTGAAGAAGAAGTGGCGGAAGATGACTATGAGGATGAAAAATATGATGAAAATGGTAATGAGGAGACGAGAGATGATAGCAGGTTTTTCCCAGCTTACATTTAATATTTGTTGAAATCTTCGGTTAATATGACACGTTTAATACGCATTATCAGCGACGAATTTGGGGCTACCATTTTTGTCTTTTTTTTTAAGTTATTTGAAAACGAGAATCACTTCGATTCGTTTTGTTCTGCATACAACATGTCCTACGTGATTAGCTATGTAGTGATATTACCTAGATAATGTTTAGTTAACTTTGCTAAAGTTATGAGCGAAATTTCAAATCCTGTAAATTTTCAGAATTATATTAAAATTAATTTCAGAATAGTTATGGAAGAAGAAGAGGAAGGCGGCGAAATAATAACTGCACGACCACGTCGGATGTCAGAATTGGTTACTGCCAAACAACAAAAACCTATCCCGAAAGCTTCATCACTGTTCATTCTTTCTCATACCAATCCTTTTCGGTGAACTTTTAAATGCTTTATAAACATTAAAACTGAGAAATTTCCTCAATATCTCACTGGAATAACATATGAACATCTGCCGAGAAGTACGAAGTTCGATCGGAATGAATTTTTTAAAAAATATAATGTGGAATAACAATATACCTTTGTTTTACTTGGGAAAGTTACTTTATTGTTATTTGCTGATACCTGAATTTGTCAGTACTGTTATCTCTTTTAAATTTCTAAAACATATTTTTTATTTTGTGGATCATTTAAAGCGTTTCAGAGTATTTTGTAATAAAATTGTCAACCACTCCTACTTCACAAACAGTGTGTTGATATGCATTCTCGTGTCCAGTGCAATGCTTGCAGCAGAAGATCCTCTAGAAGCCCAATCACCCCGTAATACAGTAGGTTATTTTCAGCTTTACTTAATACAGTATGGTTATGTTTGTTTGTCATCTAGTTTGTTAGCAATTTTGAGTACTGTCTTATCAAGTTCATATGATATAGTTTAAATATGCTATATGATTATATAGTTAAGAGTTCCAAATTTCAAATATTGGTAACTTATGACTTGTGTCCCATATATTGGATTTCTTTCGTATCTGTTTGGTAGGTGTAGTACCAAATAGAATAATACTACTAAAAAAGTAAAGCCTGTATAAGTGTTGTCTTCTTGAACTGTGAAGTTTTTATGCTCTTATAGATTCTGAATTATTTCGACTACTTTTTCACCACGGTATTCACTGTTGAAATAACGCTGAAGGTGGTCGTTTATGGACTAATGTTTCACAAAGGTTCATTTTGTCGAAATGCGTTCAATCTGCTGGATATTCTTGTTGTCGCTGTGTCTCTTGTATCTTTCGTCCTCAAATCAGACGCTATATCTGTTGTTAAAATCCTTCGAGTTCTGCGAGTGTTGAGACCATTGAGGGCAATCAATAGAGCCAAAGGCCTTAAGGTTGCATGCTTTACCCTAATTCATTTCATTTCGATAAGTACGAAACTAGAAATTTGTTAAAAGTTGAGAAGAGATTTAATTTCAACGATAAGGAAATAACCTTTTTATAGCACGTTGTACAGTGTGTTATTGTGGCGGTAAAAACGATTGGTAACATCATGTTAGTTACATTCATGCTGCAGTTCATGTTTGCCATTATTGGCGTACAACTATTCAAGGGTACTTTCTTCCGTTGCACTGATGAGTCGAAGATGACTGAATATGAATGCAGGTTGATGCCTATTTTATTAAAAGAAATCGAGTGAAAAAATATTGTTGTCTCTTCTATCAGTGAATTATTTGATTAACTATATTTTATTATAGAGGTGAATTTCTGGCCTATGAAGATGGTGATCCTATGAAACCTCTGCGAATGAGACGTGAATGGATTAAGAATGATTTTAATTTCGATAACGTTGGTGACGCTATGATTTCGCTATTTGTTGTTTCCACCTTTGAAGGTTGGCCTGAGTGAGTTTTATTTTTTGAATTGGTCTTACAATTTTCCAGCAAAAAACGTGTATAACTAACATTCCATGAATTTCCATGACTACTCTATTGAATTGAATCTTTTATTTGTATTCTTCAAAAATCTGAAGAAAAAAGTATTTAAGAAAACATCTTGTCTGAAATGATGCGTCTGCGATTTTGAAATAACGGGTGGAATAGACTAGAGTGGAACTGGCTTCATTCGACGCGTGTTAGGGTCTCAGTAAATAGAAAATGATGCATAGAGGTCAGGTTAGTCTTGTCGATCGCATTAAAATAATTATGATCTCAGTCTGCTGTATGTGGCCATAAACTCCAACGAAGAAGACCATGGCCCAGTATATAATGCTCGTCAAGCGGTTGCTATATTTTTTATCACATTCATTGTTGTTATTGCATTCTTCATGATGAACATCTTCGTTGGTTTCGTTATCGTTACTTTCCAAAATGAAGGAGAAAGAGAATATGAAAATTGTGAGCTAGACAAAAATCAAGTAAGATTTCGCGTTTGCTTGACAACTTAAATCATTTCATGAATTCTGTGGAAAATCTTTTGACATTTCAGCCACATGTGTACATTTTGCCTCCTCTTACTTATCATTTAAATTTTTGATTGCTATATTTTCAGCGTAAGTGTATTGAATTTGCATTAAAAGCAAAACCACATCGGCGATATATACCTCGCAATCGTTTTCAATATCGTGTTTGGTGGTTCGTAACGTCGCAGTTCTTTGAATATGTCATATTCATCATCATCTTACTTAACACGACTACGCTGGCGATGAAACATTATCCTCCAGATCCTGGCATGGACCACGTACTCGATGTGCTCAATCTTATTTTCACGGGAGTTTTCGCACTTGAAGCAGTATTTAAAATCATCGCCTTAAATCCCAAAAATTACTTTGGAGACAGGTAAGATTTTTGCTCGTTTCAAAACTTTTTCTTTTTCATTGTGAGAAAGTAAAATAAACAAACAAGTCATTTGTTCTCCCTTCTCACCTTGAGCCTGGCACTGGTCTTGCGTGTATTTGATGGAAACAGGATTACGCGAAACGATATTTCATGTGTCAGCCAATATATTTAACCTTACTTGACCTTGGCTTTTCAACACATAGTTTTTTAATTGAAACTTCTGGGGATGTAACCAACCTAGGAGCAAGCAAGACATTGTCATTTTCAGTGCTTTTTCATTTTAATAACTTGCAAGTTTCTGAGCTTTCGAATATTGAATATTCAACTTATATCTCTCCATTTTGCAGGTGGAATGCATTTGATTTTGTTATTGTGTTAGGTTCATTTATTGATATTATTTACGGGAAGCTCTCGCCTGGCTCAAATATCATAAGCATTAATTTTTTTCGTCTTTTCCGTGTGATGCGGTTGGTGAAATTGTTAAGTAGAGGAGAAGGTATTCGAACATTACTATGGACTTTTATGAAGAGTTTCCAGGTTTGCATTTAACATGCTTTTTAAGAACCTAAGAATTCACTTTCGTTTAAGAACATTGTCATCTAATTTTATCACTTATTAATTTTTGATTTTACAGGCGCTGCCGTACGTTGCTCTTCTAATCGTTTTGTTATTCTTTATTTATGCCGTTATTGGGATGCAGGTATATTTTTTCGATGAACTTAAATGGTTTTCGACTCAAATGCGATGTTGTTCATTTTAAAGTGTTCCTATTATTTTTTAATTTTGAAGTTGTTGCAAACAAGATTGGTGGCATTTTTCTTTAACATTAAACTTTATTAATCAATAAATCCTGTTAGTAATCAGTGTTTTTAGGTATTTGGGAAAGTAGCATTAAATGATGAGACGCATATTCATCGCAACAACAACTTTCACACATTTCCTGCTGCTGTACTTGTCCTTTTTCGGTATTTTTTTGCCAATTTTAGCCAGATTTAATTTATCGAAAGTTGAATTCTCTCAGCATGATTAGTAGAAATATGGAAGTCTAATGTATAAAATTGTAATAGGTCGGCAACCGGTGAAGCTTGGCAAGAGATAATGCTTTCTTGTTCGGACAGAGATGAAGTGAAATGTGATCCGGCTAGTGATGACTACAAGCAAAATCCAGATGCGAAATGTGGTGTGGATTTCGCCTATCCGTATTTCATCTCATTCTTCATGCTTTGTTCCTTCTTGGTAATCTTAACTTGTAAAAATGAAACGTTTAACTTTAAAAAAATGAATTTAACTTTAACTCTAATTTTTTGCACAAGCTCTTTTAAAGGTCATAAATTTGTTTGTGGCAGTTATTATGGATAATTTCGACTACTTAACTCGAGATTGGAGTATCCTTGGACCACATCACCTAGAAGAATTTGTCCGATTATGGTCAGAATATGATCCAGACGCAAAAGGACGAATAAAGCATTTGGATGTCGTTACTCTGTTACGTAAAATTTCACCACCATTAGGATTTGGTAAACTTTGTCCACACCGACTTGCTTGCAAGGTATTTTTTATGAAATCCAAATTTAGTAACCTTCAATTTCATTGATCTTTACCCAAAAGGTCACCAAAATTATTTCACTGCTCGCTACAATATAAATACTTTGGTAGTGATTTCATGTTCAACTTATCCGCGCTTGAACTTTTTTAGTAGAGCTCCTTCGTTAACTATTACTTATTTGTAATTTACCTAATCCAAATCATTTTGCTTGAATTAGCTTGCATTTGTTTCTTTTTTTGCCAGCGTCATTTGATTGAAAGGGAAGTGTTTTATATTACAAATTTATGAGAAAAGCAGCAGTCGCAAAAGAATATTTTGAGGGAAGAGTATTTTAGATGAGATAACGATTATATAGTTGGCCAGAGCTGAATTCACAGCTAAATTCAACTTCATATAAATTTTTTTACCATACTTTATTAAGTATTACATTGGGAAGGTTGCAGCGTTTGGTGTCAATGAATATGCCACTGAATTCAGATGGCACAGTGTGTTTTAATGCAACACTGTTTGCTCTGGTACGAACAAATTTAAAAATTTACACAGAAGGTAATATCGACGAAGTAAATGAACAATTACGATCAGCCATCCGTCGAATTTGGAAGCGTACCCCACAGAAAATGTTGGATGAAGTAGTGCCACCTGCAGGAAGTGATGCTTTTACTACAGTTTAATGAATTTTGGATTAAAACTTTATGTTATTATTGCATTTTATTCTAAAATCAAATTCCTAAATATTTTATTAGAAAAACGTCGTTGTTGCTTACCATCTATTGGTATAAAAAGCAATTATACGGAATATAAAATTATAAAACGATGTTGTATTTCTCTTCAACTATTGAAACGTAATATTTTTGGGTACTGTTATTCAAAAAATGTTGAAATTTGAATTAAAAATTGAATTCTACCCCTGAAAAAGTTCCCTTCACTTCAGGAGACGATGACGTTACTGTTGGAAAATTTTATGCCACTTTTCTGATTCAAGATTATTTTCGTAGATTTAAAAAAAGAAAAGAACTGGAATCCAAAGGTAAGCAGCCATTAATATTGTTTTCTTCATGAGATAAAGTAACAGACAAAAATTTTTGTGAGCATAAGGGATCAGAAAAATTCCGTGATATGAAACTGAGGAAAAAGCGATTTTATTACAGTTTTTAATGATTAGATGAGTTCGTATACAATAAGATTTATGCTTAATTTAAGGAATAGTGCCGCAACAGACCTCACAAGCAATGGCTTTACAAGCAGGCTTGCGAACGCTGCATGAAATTGGACCAGAATTAAAGCGAGCAATTTCTGGCAATTTGGAAACTGACTTCACGTTAGACGTCGAAGAACCTCAACACAGAGTTGTTTTCATTTGGTTTTTTAAAATTTTGTTGTTTGCACATTGGGTCTCTTTTGGATTTTTTGGGAAGACTTTACTGTTGAGAAAATGAGCTTTAACTTCAACAAAAAATGAAAATTCATTTCCAGCGTCCACACTCACTTTTCAACAACATCATTTCGGCACTCGGTGGTTCGGCCCGAGCGAATCAAATTTATCGTGAAGACCGAACAACTCGATCACTTTCAATGACTGGTGTGCTTTCTAAACTTGCATCAAACTTTTATTTTTTGAATTTAAAAAATCAGTACGTATGTAACATGTATTTTTGAAAGATCTCAACTTCACAGTTAAATTTAAATATAAGTAAATTTAAATCACATATAAAGTGCGATATTTTTTTATCAAAACATTAGAAAAGTACAACTGATATACACTGCAACTGTCTACCTGCTGTCGAATTTTGGTGACACTAAGTTTTGAAATTTGTTGAAAAGATACATTTTAAAACAAGCTCATTTACTCGCTAGTGATTATTAGTCCTTCCCTGTAGCAGGAAGCATAACTATGCTTTTGAAAGATATTAATAATTTCAGCCAACAATCAACTATCACCAACACGTTCATTGTATGGTAATAATGACATGGTGTCAGTAACAGCCCATGGCCACTTAACTTCTAACTGTTCAATCAATATTCCACCTTCGGCACGTTCCAACGGTGGTGTTTTACAACGACGCCTACCTCAAATACCTTCTCCAAATATATCCTTTAATCAAAAATTATTAGAAAATGATTTACTTGTGTCACGATTGGCTCTTAATGCTGAAAGTCATTATATACTGGCCAACAGAAGGTTTGTTTGAATTCATTTAGAATTTCTAAAAGCCACAGTCTAGAATAACTTTTCATATTGATCAAACATTACAACGTTAATTAATAAATTCTGTTCACAGCATGCCTTTGGATACAGATGAAGAAGAGGAATGGGGCGAAAGGAGAGACACGAATAGACTACGAAATGATGAGACGTGGATGAACAATGGTAGGCCTGGGAAAGGCTTAAGAAAACCTTTCATGCTAGCAAGAAATCAAGCAATGGCCATTGCTGGTGTGCCAGCCGATATAAGTGAAGCTTTTGAAGGCACATACAGGTAACCTAACCTTAGCTAATTTTTACTTTATGGTAATTTCCGTAGAAATTCCGAAATAGTTCAGATTGCTAAGCGGATACCTAATTGTCATTTAGACCAGCACCAGATGGGAAATCAGTTCGGCTACCTCTTTCAAACAGACCAGTGTTAAGGCCAGATAGAAATGAAGAGGGCTTAACTGGACGTCTTGTTGGTGAAGCCTTGGCATTGGGTAGATACATGGATGAGCGTGTTGTTGAAGCGGCACGACGAGAAATTGCAGAAGGTAACGTGTCATTGTCGAAAAAAAAAGTGATTTTGTATTCTCCACATCTTTTGAATACCAGAAACAATTACCGTATCTTTTAGCCTATTCACTGGAAGAATCTGAGCTTGAAAGTGCAGCGGCAACACTGGCAGATGCACGTTACATGGAACACCTTGGTATGGAGCGTTGCGAAGTACGAGACTTCAACAGATATTCGGCGCGGGCGCTTCTGAGACCCGCACCGTCACAAGAAGCTCCTGAAGACGATCTCTTTATTACGACGTTATAATTCTGGAATAGTGCTTCTATCTGGAAGATTCCTTCTTAACTTTTCTCTGCTTTCTTGAAATAAGCTGCATGGACGGCTATAGTTGTCCTTCAAAGTTTTGGTGAAAGCCGATGGAAAATGATTTGCTCAACAAATTACACCCTCTATGTTCTTGTGTGATGTAAGATTCGGATTGGTGCCACAGGTCTTATTCATTTCACTGTGGTCCAAAGTTTTCCCTTCATTTTTAAATAAATGTCTGCCTTTTATGACAAGTTACATTAAAGGCTATTCGATAATGTAAAATACGAAATGTAAAACTTGTAACAGGAAGACACATAGAAATATAATAATTTGTATTTGAAGTGTCCTTTCATTTTTTCACTTGCTACTATGTACAGATTTTTCTTGTAGTGGTTTTATCTTGAAAACTGAAGCGTTCGAGAGTGCTGTCTCTGAACAAATATGGTGCTAATAAACTGGTTTGACGTAATATCGTACCCTCGAAGAAATGCTGAGACGAAACCGAAACTTATATTAAAAATTAAAATACGAGTCTCTCAGAATAAGATGTCGCAAGAGAGTAAAATGACAAAATGAACTCTGTAGTTCAGGTATCTACAAACTGGATACAGTCATCTTCATTTGCTGTAAATGGCCCACTTGAGAATTCGTTTTAACCCTGAAGCATGATGCAGATATGAATAAGTATTTGTATATATAGCTATCAAAAAAATAAACGCGTACCACATGCATGTTAATATGCAAAATACAAAAAGGTAGAAGTATGAACTCGCCCCACGTGACTCTACTAAATTCAATCTAAGTCTAACTTTCAACTTCTTATCTGCTCCAAAAATGATCTGAGAGCAGATGATGCAGTGCCTCAGAAACATCGCCAGTGAGAATGAGTCGTTTTCACTACGAAATGAATTAAGACTTGGCACTTTTTCACGTCTTATAGAACTTTGCTTGAACATTGCTTATGTCAAACAGGAGGAGGAGGGAGGGAGAGAAGTAAGAAGATAATCGGAGCATACTTATATAATCTCTTTGGGAAAGATTAAATTCGAAAAAAGTCCTGAATGGTACGGCGACTCAGGATTCTTTTTATAAGTTTTAGGGAGGTCAGTTTCGGAAAGCTGCAAAAGTCCGTGGTTGTTTCGGAAATGATGATATGTGGACGGTTGGCATACAGAGAGTTTGGTGTGGATTCGTTCTCATTTTCATTCAAGCGCTGTTTCTTTACATTTGTTGTGATTAGGAAGATAATCATTTTAGGTTGTCTTTTCGAGAACGATGCAGCAGATGTATGCTGTTAGACCGTATCTGAACTTTCATGAAAATATGCGTCCTTCTGACGTGATGTATCCAGTAAAGAATTATCATGCTGTTCTCCCTACTGGTGGTATGTTACTTAATCCTACCATTTCGAGTTATATTATTATATTCACTGTGGTAGTTTTACAGTTGCTGTATAACTTACTGGGATTCTGGAAGTTCATTCACAGTATTTCAGAACTTTTTATGGTCCCCATTTACCTATTGTATGTAGAAAATCGATAGGGAATATTACAGGTGGTGTCAAATTTGCAATGGAAGAAAGTTTGAGGGAAATCATCAACAGAAATCAGCTGAAACTCGTTGAACAGCTTACAGCATTTATTGATGATTTGAATAAGACATTAGTAAACTGTTCTTCATCTTCAGTAAAAATTAAGACAACATTTAAAGAATCGAAGGCCATCCCTAGTGTTCTGCAACAACAGTTTGCATTCAGGAAGGTTAACTTTATAACTCTAACTTTAACTACCGCATTTTTGGACAGCAAAACAAAATTTTCAGGAACTCACATGATTTACTTTCCAGAGTAAAGTCAATACTTTATCAAAAGAGGAAATAGGTGCATGCTGTTCTCCAACACTAACTGTTTTCAAAACCGTAAAATATCCCACGAGTAGGATCACACTTGTTGGCGATATTGAACAGCTGTGGTTGAAAAATTTAGCGAAAGTTACTATGGGAACTTCGATACGGTTTGAAGGATTAAATGATGGAATCAGTGCACCACGTTGTACTGTTAAACTGCAACCATCTAGTAGTAAGTTGTAATTTCTTGTCTATGTAAGCATATCAGCAATGTTCGTCACTGCGTAATACGGTAGTTTCTAAGTTCTTACCTCATTTTTTATTACAGAGATGTGACTTGCATAAAGGATTTGAGGGCTATGGAACTTTTTTATACTAACAATGAAAAATAGAATTTTCAACAGAAAAATTACCTCTCAGATTTGTTGAAGCAGGTTTTTTCCCAGTTATCATTTCTGTTTAGTTTTCTAACGGGATACCCTTCCATGAATAGGGATAGGAAACAAATCTAATTTTCGAATGAGCCTTTGGTTTTTCAGAAAAAAGTAATTATGTGTTATTCATTTGCTTTTAATGGTGATTAGATTATGTAAATTTGTAGCTAAGATTGTATTAATATACTTTGTTGCCCATCTGTTAATACCTTATTTTACAGATAAAAAATTCGTTGCCGAAATAAATGGTACGAAGGTGTCAGAGCATATTTCAGTTTGGAAGTTACTTGGTACACTGACTTCTCTTTATCCAACGGCTTCGGAGCATGCAGATATTTGTACTCACATGGATTACTGGTTACAATTGATAGATGATGTGCTATTGAACAGACGTAGTGAAAATAATTTATGTCGTCAAATGAGTATTGCTTTAAGCCATCACGATTATCTGGTTCCAAATGTTGCTGCAACGCTAGTTGATGTTCTTGCATATTCTGTTATTAGAAAACAGTCATATTATTCAAATAATGTTGAGTTGTGGTTACTGCGTATGGATAAATTGTTCTGTAGATGTAATCGCACTTCTAATTTTGTAGTTGATCTTACCTAAATTCTTATAATAGCGATTGAGTTCTGTTAAGTTTAGGAGCTCCATGACTATTAGCCATTGCTCTAGCTGTTGATTTGTTCTAATGGTGTTAATCGTCAGTAATGTCTTATTATTTCGATTAAAGTTTCAATAATATACATTGTGAGTTTGGCGTCATTTAATCGCTACCACTGTTAATGAGATATCTTTGCTAAGATCTGTACGAAAATATTTTTTTTACTAATTTTCTAATATTTACTAATTAAGAAATGGAAAAAATTATTTCAGCACTGTCCAGTTGTTTGTTTCATATATTATTTCATAACTTCTTTATATATGTTATTTAAAAAAAAAAAAATTGTTATCAGCTGATATAAGTAAACGGGTTACACGAATACGGAAATGTCATGGGAAGAACTGTTATATGAAAGTTTCGTAATTTAGAATCTACATTGAATAGCATATCGTGATTTAACTGTAGTAACAGAATAGGGTTGAAGGTTCATGTTGCAAAGCAAAATTTACTATATTGCAATTTAAAGGCTGTGAGTGCAGTACTAACGTTCTCGAGTGCTTGCCTGGACGGTGCTAGAAACGCTTTAGCTCTCTCTTTGTCCCTCTTTCTCTCTCTTTGTTCTTTGTCTCTGATGTCATTTAAGCTTGGCACAGTACCGTTAAGGCGTACGTATTTGTATCTTCAACAAGGTACAATACAATTCAGGGACCGTGTAAAGGTTGGTTTTCTTCATTTTAAATTACTTAAGCATTTGTATGTTCAGTGCAAATTTTATGAGGGATTCCTGTCATCTCGGAATGCTCACTTTATCATTTTACCAATATTTTGTGGATCTGTGTGTTTTCAGGTATTTGCTATCGGTTATAAGCAGTTTCCACGAGATGACATACGACATAAAGGTGTTATAGAATTTGTTTTCTGGCATTGGGCTCAATTACAGTACAATAATCCATATGTTCAGTTGGTGCGGTTCACCAACATTAGCATTGTACCGTTTGGGAAGGCTTTCTTAGGTCAGTTTTAAGAAATTCCCTCAATTTTTGTGGGATTATCGTTTTTGAAAACATGGTTTCCCATAAAATGACATTATATACTACTATCAAATTTAGTATTCGTATTTCTAATTTTTTTTTTTTTTATTGCATTCTTTGTTATTACATGCAGTGGGTTGTCTGTGATAGTGAATTACGTAACTTAATATTCTTGACACTATGATAAGAATAGTAAGATTAAGGAAGAATATTCACCAGAATTGTGTTTCCGAACGAGATGGAGTATTGCAGATGATGGTCGTGAAGTGTTGTTCGATTTAGAAGGCAAAACCCGCGAGGAAATTGAGGAAATGTTTCGGACAACGTTGGGTAAAACGAAAGTTTCGTTGAGGCGAGAACGTTTAGAGAAAATGTTGAGGACCGATCAGTCATTATTTGGGAGGAAGTGTAAGAGGGAATGTATTTGTGAAATACAAGGCCAGCATCCATGTACCTCACTGCTTTATGCTCCTGATTATATGAAAGGGAAGTGGCGATGGAATCATAATATCTAGAAATTAATCTTTTTTTACTCTGCAATTTATGTGAGCCCAATTTTTGTTCTGTTACGATAATCTTTGGATTTTAGGGGCAACAAGACTATTATTAGATAGGCAAAATAAAAATTTGATGAAGCATTGAGTTAATTCATTATTTGCTGATCTTCCAGTTACCTCGTGACCGATAAATTCATGGAAGTATTGTTGCCTCAACAGCTTGAACTATAAGTAAATTACACATAAAAAGCAAGTACTGTATTGTGAAAGCGATTTCCTCATCCAGAGTTTGTAAGGATTGGAATTATGTGACTTGTCCATTATTTTGAGAAATAAAAAATTATTTACATAATTTGCAAGAAACCTGCTGTGCCGTTTTTTCGGATGTCTCCCCTACTTTTTGTTATTAATGAGCTATGAAGGAGTAATCCATCAAGACAAGAAGAAATTAGAAACAAAACAGGACATTCCACCAGGTGTTGCTAAAATCTCAACGGGTGGTTTGTCACTATTTTTTTTTTTTCGAGGTTTTTATTTTGGTTGAATGTCTTGTTCCTAATTTATGTTTAATTTTGGAACTAAAAAGAACCTATAGATAAGGGTGATCATCAATGTGCAGCTTACCGCCGTTTATATGATGTGATGTAATGTTACTGAACACTGCCTGGACGGTATTATTTCTTTATCTAATCAAGAGTTTTCCCCAATTCATTTTCATTAATGATCAAATAATGGGTATGACGTAATGTAGAGCGTGAATAACTATCCAAAAAAGAATAACTATCCTAAGTTTAAGAATAATCCATAAGCCTTACGAAAATCCGTAAAGCTTATGGGTAGCGTACGGAAAGCCGCAAGGCTTATGGGTTATTCTTAAACTTAGTTTATGGATACCTATGCACACTCTATCGTACGATCACTTGACATCCAAAAGCCGATTCCGAACAGAGTATTGTGGCGTTCAAAGACAGTCAGACCAACCGAAGGAACTTTTCTTGCTGGGGTAAGTTCCTATGCTTATGTGTGTAAGAATCTCGAGGGAAGCCTAAAAGACGTTGTCATCCATCAGTTTTTTTGTCATTATGCGTGTACGTGCTGTATTGCTTTCTAAACAATTCCAATATTGACGAAAACCAAATAGATACTGATGATTAAGTTTGGGTTAATTTGTCCTTCAGTACTGAGAAGCAGAACATAAAATGAAGGTTTATGCATACATTCATACATACCTCTATTAGTTTTTATTGAATATTTTACCTTTGGTGAACTTTTAAATCAATTAGATTTCTGGGGAAATGAGTTGGAAATACTTTTTGTAAATGCTGTCATAACCTACCACTTCATAATTTGATTTCTTGAGGTAATGCGTGGTATGTTAATGATCAGTTTCAATTTTTAAGCTTTATTTGGAAGAATTTAGCGAATTTTAAAGAAGTGGATACTTAATTTGATACAGGTCGACTGAATTGTCAGTTTTTTTATTTTAACGATATTTACACTTTGGATTCGCCATCCGAAAGCAGAGATATTTCTGGTTGTCTTTATGTATAGATTTTTTTTTTTCTTACCTTTTTTTGATACAGTGGGCACTTTTTCTTGTTTGTCAATTTCCTGATGCTTATTTGTGCATCACAAATGTTTTTTGAATGTTTGGTTTCTGATATTAACTAGAAAAAACTTTCAGAATTTTTTTGAGCAGAAAAAATCGTTTTATGTTCAAAATTTTCTTTATTTATACTTGACTAAAAGCATACTCATTTTTTGCTTTAAGAATGTGGAATCACCGTCTGTTGGGCGGTGGAACCAGATTTACGTAATTTTTTTGATTTTAAAACATAGTTTCACTGTTATGTAGAGGTTAACACAACAGTTAGTCATCCAGGAACAAAATTTTTTAGTTATGGCGGTTCCAGTATTCCTCAGAAATATTGTTCTTTCTAGGGATACGAAATATTTTTCCGAGAAACAGTCCCCCCTCAAGAAGTTATTTATAAAGGAACAATTCTGTTAATTCATGGCCAGTCATTTTCATCATCAACATGGTTGGAAAATTCCACGATGCAGGTCGTTTTCAGATGTTAGATTGTTGATGACTTTTCTTCCATCTAAAATGTCTTAAGCTTCTTAAAAGCAATTTATTTCTATGAATAAGTTGGAAAATTATATATTAATATAGCTTATTAATTCTCTTTCAGGTATTCTCTGCTGCTGGATACAGATGTTTAGCGTTTGATATGCCTGGTTGTGGTAAAACTGGTGGACCTACAGTTTCAGATTCCAAAAAAGCTGAGATAATTCCTCTTGCTATGCATGCCCTTGAGCTCGAAACTGTAATTTTTTTCTCCTGAAAGAAAGGGGAGAGGGATATTATGATGAAAAATGTTTACTGACAAGTTTTTGCTGCTCTCTTCAACCAAATTAAGCTGTTTTGGTTTAGTTTCTTCGAAGATTGGTTTTTGTAAATGCTATAATCGAATTTCTTTTATCCGGTTTATCTCTTCTTTGTTATTACAGGTCATAATTATTGGACATAGTATGGCCGGACAGTATATCGTTCCATTACTTGGAACAAATCGGATAATTTGCGTTGTTGCAGTTGCACTATCGAACACAAATGTAATGCCAATAAATCCCGAAAGTATTAGGACGTCAGTGCTGGTAATTTGGGGTGAAAGTGATACCAGTCTCGGACCTAGTGCAGCCTCTAGTCTCAGCAGGTTACCGAATTCCAAGTAACTTTTTTTTTTCTTTTGAAAATTTGCACATTTGTTTGCTGAATCAAAGCTTTTAAAATATTTCTTTCTCTCTTTTCATCTGTGTATTTTCTACTTCCATCTAAGTGCACGTGAAATTAAGTCTTCGGCGCAGTTTTTCTAATGATAAATATAATCATCTTGTTTTAATCTTTCTTTCAGGCTTTTGAGAATACCGTCAGCAGGACATGCTTGTTACCTCAGTAACCCAGTTGCATTTCAGTCAGCTTGTCTTAATTTTTTTGAAACTATGGAATCCTTCGCTGATCCTTCATTGTAATATCTTCCCCTATTTTTTTTTTCCTTTTTTTTCTTTTTTCTTTTTTTTTGCAATTTTCCGTATAAATGTTTTGAAACTTCAGTTTGTGTAGATATGTTTCATCAGTGAACAGCTCTGTTATGTTAGTGCTGAGTTAATGTTTGTGCGTGTGAGGAGTTCTATCGCTTTTCTGTATAAATAAATCAGTTCATTTGTGTGTGCTTATATGTATGTAATGTTTTTCTGTTTCAAAGAAATAAGTCAAAGAGAAAGGTCACGACCCCTCACTATAGCATTTAAAGACTTAAACAGTTTTATGGCTATGAGCATTACATAACCATCTGCTGACAAAAATTTAAAGAAATCGATGAAGTGAATTGTGCATCGATGTATAAGGCTTGAATATTACGATGGGAAGAGGCTGATTAAGATGGTTAATACTTGATGAGTTTGATAAAAAAGGAAATGAGATTCTAGAGCGCCGTTTGTTGAATTCGTTAACACAACGCATGAAGGCCAGAATTTCTTAATGGAGTAAGGCGAAATTCAGTTTGTTTTTCCTAAAATTGAGGAAGACTTTAGGGAAAGGTTGAGATGAGTTAGGACGGCAAATTATTTACTTAAATCATTGACTAGAAACTGATAGAAGTTCTCAACTAGCGGTAAAGAATGGTTTTTTTTTTTTTTTTTTTTTTTAAGTGGTAAACAACTCAGCTTAGAAGAAGCATTTTAAAATGTTGAATTGAATGGAATAATTGAATTGGAATAGCCAAAAGGGATACATCATCGCTGAGGCATTTTCTCCTTTTCCTTGCTGCTTGGGGCTTGCCACATCTTACGCCTACTGCACACAGATTTTTCTTCCTCTCCTCCGATCCGTTACTACTTAATCCTTTGCATTCTCTGAATTTTATAATTTCCATATTTTATCCAAGTAAATATCTAAAAGATGGTGTTTGCACTGGATCATGTTTTCTTCCTGTGAATGACTTCCAGGAAGGTACAGATTTGAATAATTTGTACCGCCAAAAAGTGAGTGCTCGAAATAGGAATTTGAACTCCGTCTCCATCCTCTTTCATAAAATAAAACACCTACTTCTTTTGAGCGTTTTAGTGTTTATCCACTTGTGTATGGTACATGAGTGCACTATTTTTCATCATTATCTGATCTGGTCAGTGCTACTTTGAAATTTATATATAGGAGGGATATGAATAACTAACTGGACAGTGGATGAGATTCACGATAGAAAAAATGAGGGAAAGAAAGAAGAGCTAAATAAAAGGCAGAAGGCGGAGCTGTGCTTTGGAAGGACTAAGCTCAAGCTTCACCTCATTAGAGTCCCTTTTCTTTGGGATGTAGAAGCGTGCCTTCAGTTAGAGCATCAATGGACACGACGCGATGAATATTTCATTTACCTCCATCATATACCATCTTCCTTCCCTAAGTCATTCCAGAAAATTTTCACTCACCGATTTTGTTCACCCAATTCTCAATATTTCAATGAGCATTCATCATACTGCCATAAAAATATTTCTGTACCTTAAATAGAACAATCATTTCATTCCTTCCTAAAGCTTATTCAGATTTAAAGATTCAGTCAATCACTGTCACTTCTCCTGTTCCTTTTAATACTTCAATTGTTCTTTGGCAGTAGTATTGCGTAAAAAATTGAACGAATATTTTCAACTACACTACATTTTATATAATTGCAAATGCTAATCTAAAAATTCCCATGAATTTCAATCCTCCAAGTTCTCTTACTGAATTTCCAGTGAATTCTCAAAGCATTTCAGGTTCTTTCGTCACTCGTACTGCAAAGGCTCGAAATTTTACACAAAACCATTATTGCATTTATTTTCCCAAATATTTTCATATGTTCAAAAAAAAAAACAAGAAATATATGCTTCAAATTTCTCTGAAAGTTGCGTAGTGACGATTTAGCAAGAAAAAAAAAACAAAGAAATGCTTGAATCAAACTAATTACATCCATGTTTTTCAACTTATACTATTCAGTAAATAGAAAATTTTCATTTGTTTCTAAACACATAATTCAGAAATTTCTCTTCGTCGATTTTTTTTTTATCATGTATCCAAGCAACTGATCAATTTCCCTTTCGGTATGAATTGTTTATCCTAAGCCATTATCATTTTTCATCGTCGAAGGAACGAAATGGTCTCATATACCATTCAAATTCATGTAAACATTTTACATGAGAATCGAAACAATATTCATTCGTTTTGTCTTTAACTTGTAGAATTTAATTACCTTTTTTTATATATAAAAGATTAGTTCCTCAATGACTAAATGTTGTTGCTTTGTGCAAATTGAGATAAAAACTTTTATTTATTATAAATAACATACTCACCAATGTTGTCAACTATCATTTGGCACAGTACGACATAATTTGACAAATTATGTTTTAGATTTTAATAAGTTGATGATGTATGCTGTTGTAGAATTGAAAAGTTTTGTTAAAAGCAACGGATACGGCATTCCTTAAATGTCTACTATTAAAATAATTGATGGTTAATACTGTTTGTTGAATTCCAATGTTTTAAGACTAAAATGTGATTTTTTTCCTCAAACAAGAGAGAGAAAACGGAGGACGAAGGCATATTTTTCTATCTTCAATTTTTGGAACGTGAACATCAAATTGTTAGGCAGTAATTATTTTGACAACAATTACGGACTTTTTAATGAGTTCAGGACTATCCTTTATGTCTTCCTTTTTTCAAACTTAAAAAGAGGCATGGATAATCATAAATTCAACAAATCCGTGTGCTTTAACTATGTTCAATAAAAAGGTTTTGAAGCTAATAAAAGGCGGATTTCAATAGAACTGATTGTTTGCCTTTAAATGTTTATAGAGTGACATCACGCTAACTTCAATCTTCTTGAGTATAAGAGGAATATAAATTAATTGTATGTGTATGCTAAGTGCAAATTAGGCATACTGAAGACGAAATTGAACCAGTTCAAAAACATCGTTTTTTCCCAATTAAAAAAGCTGGGAAAATTTGGAGTTGCAAGCTTGCAGTTATTGAAATAACTTACATTAGCAGATGAATTATCAAACACAGTTTCAATAATTTTCAGACGTTTTGTATTTCCGTGATTTTTGAATCATTGCTTGCTCATTTATAAATGGTTAATTAGTTTCAGGAGTAATATGTTTGATAGTTCTTCTCTTTAAAAATATGAATGAATTCGATTGTTAAATCTATTATCTGGACTTACGATAAATCAGTTTTAGAATCCGAAAAGAAATCTGTGCCAGGAAAAATGAAAAAATCACATCAAGCTGGTGGTGTTCCTGATTATCAACACTAAATTAAAAAAATGATTGATTACTTGGGCGTTGTAGCTATTGTATTCTTTTACCTGCTGATTCTTATTGTCGGCATTTGGGCTGGCCGAAAAGCGAAAGATGTCAACTCAATGTCCATTGATGGTGAGCAAACTGAAGAGGTTATGCTGGCAGGCCGAAATATTGGTACTTTAGTAGGTATCTTCACGATGACTGGTAAACATTCAATTTTGATTATTTAAACGTTTACGAGTATTTCGAAAATTTAATTAAATATAGCAAATAATATAATTGATCTTTGTTGTCCTGTTGTTACGTTCCAAAATCATGCAAATGCTTTTTCTTGAAATTTGCGTATTTTAGAAATAATCATATTTTTGAATTTCTCCACTTTTTCTGATGAAAAATTGGTAAGGTAAGTGCTAATAATCTTTTATGCTGGTCGTCTTTGATTTATTCTATTTTTAAAAATTTGTGTATGGAATTGTTTTTATGTAGGAAAAGGTGTCTTAGATTATAATTATTTTATAAACTTTTATCTTCAATGTTCGAAAATTTAAGTTCATTTTTTAAGGTTAATATTTGAACAAACAAGTTATTCTCACTCTCTTCCAGTGCCTGAAAGACTTATTTGGAAACTCGTCATTTGTATGTCTGAAAAATACTTCATATATAAATTGAAAGTATCACAAAATTAGTTCAATCAAAAAATATTTGTTGTCGGTGATTGAAAATACTTATTTCCATACCATATATCTTTTTAAGTTTAGGCAATAAATAAAGCATATTTCTGATGTGTTTGGCAATAGATTATGTCGATTCTAATGAACTGAATTGTTTGGTGTTGAGTATTTCATACAAATTATTCATAAATCAAAGAGAAATAATGAGTGTGGATTCATATGAGAATGTCTGTTGGTTAATGGAAGGGTTGCAATTTAAATAACTGGTAAAATAGTTTTTTACTGTGTAAGGGAGATTGTTTGAGATTTTGTATTCAATTCGAATGAAAATAAAATAATGAGAAAATTTTCTGTAATTTCTTAGAGATTGAAATACTCCATTCATTCATTCGTTTCATTCATTCATTCGTTTCATTCATTCATTCGTTTCATTCATTCATTCGTTTCATTCATTCATTCATTCGTTCGTTCATTCGTTCATTCGTTCATTCGTTTCATTCATTCATTCGTTTCATTCATTCATTCGTTTCATTCATTCATTCATTCGTTCGTTCATTCGTTCATTCGTTCATTCAATACAGACACACACACGAAATTGATGCAGCAATAATTCAGTGAATTCGAACCTTTTGAATAATTAAAAAGTTCTTCCGAGAAAATAAATCAGTAAAATATATATATACATATGTTCATAATCATTGTGTTCATCTTCCATTTCCATCTAGGCATTTCTTATTCTTATTTAGATGAAAAAAAGTTCAAAATTCAGAGTTTCTAGGTCAAATGTTATGCGAATTTATTTATTATCAGAATAAATCTATTAGTATCTGAATAACCAGTATGTACCAATTTTCACCACCTTTCAGGAAGTTTCTTTCAAGGTGATCAACGTAAAAAAAAAATACTTTCATTTAAATTATTGCTCTCTAAGGATTCTGTCCATAAATAACATGCAAAATTTGTTGGAAGTCACCTTTATCTGAGTTGAGGGAGCGATATTTGGTTTTTGGAGAAAGTTGGAGTAGGAAATGAAATGGATTGTATTTTAAGGCTTATATATAGCATATATATATATATATATATATATATATATATATGTTTTAGTTGGTTAGTATTAAACTTTTAAATGGCATTTGTGGTAAATGGCTTTAGAGAATCTCAAATATCTCATGGGAAAACAATTCAACTGCAAGCGATCAATTCTTAGATTTTATTTCTATTTCTGCTTGCAGTTATCAACAACAACAAGAGCAGCAGCAGCACTAGTAGTGGCACTAAAGGCAACAAATACCATCACAGATAGAATAGTTTTAGAAGATGCAGATTCAGGATTCATCCGGAAAACATAAGTCAGACATGATTAACCAGCATTTTCATTCCATATAGTTAGATCATTTATAGTCTTTCCATCTCACTTCTACTGAAAATTTTCCTTTTCTTTTTTTCCCAGCAAACAAACAAACAACTGTTTTCACCACTTTTTAAGCTTGCATTTTCATGTAATCTTATTCGAGATCATTACAGTTCTTTCAATCAGCAAAAGAAATGACAGTAACAATAACATTTTCCAAGCATACTAAATCGTAAGATAATTTTATATTCAAAATGCAAAAAAAGAATAGGCTGGTGAAAACTGACAAAGTTCCATATTTGAAAATTAACTTCAGTAATCGTCGCTCGTGAACATAGAATCCTATAAATATTTGTTTACACTCTACAAATTTTGAAAAATGAATGAGATTCCTCAGACGATCATTGAAGACAAAACAATGGCGTGCAAAAAAAATAAAGAAAACAGATATTATTAACCATCTTGTTGAAGTCATTTTTCAATAAGTTTAATGTTTAATTCTTGCGTCACTAGTCTTCTTAAAGTTAGAAAGTTTTTTAGAAGTGAACATTAATGGTTTGGGAGGGCGCTTAAGTGCATCTTTTATGTTTTTTTATATTTGTTCCTTTTTCAATATATTGAAAACAAATTTGCTGATAATAATTCAGCAGTTATAGAATTTATGAAAATTTGAAAGACCTATGCTTCACGTTCTGACATTAAATATTCAAAAAGTTTCTGCATCGCAATACATTTAACTTTCAGATTAAGACACATATTGTTACATAGAAAATTTATTTCTATTTAGAGGAAAAAATAAAAATTTACAACTGTTCGTCTTTTTTTTTTTTTAATTTATGATCTTGAATAATACTACAATAGAAGATATGGATTTTTTAAGGTAAGGAAATGCTGAATGAATATACTTATATCAAAACGTAGAAGTATTCATTGATTTCGGACAAAAATTTAGCTCTGATAATAGCAGTGCTTCTGCTAACAGTGTTGACGACAAATGCTATGAAGAGGTGTTGATAATTCTAATTTAGGCCTGAAGAATAAACGAGAATTTGTATTAGAAATGTGAACAAAATAATAATACTCAGAAATGTTTTAACTAAGCAAATTATATATACGATAAATATTTTATTTAATTTTAGAACTTTTTCTTTTGAAGAATTGCTGTTCAATTTCTAGAGAATAGTGTGGCGACAAAATTTATGATCTCAATCTACGCCCATTTCTTTTTCCAATATCAGAGCCTCCTTCAAAATTCAAGACAGTGTTAATCAAAGTCTTTCACCATTCATTCCTTTGATTCAGATCTGTTATTTTAGTCTGGAAAATTATGCACTATCGACAACATCAAAAAAAAAAAAAAAGTGAGAAATGAGCTTTTTGTTGCCAAAATTCAAAACGGCAATGATTTTTAAAAGATGTTGGTATTCAAAGATATCTGAAAGAAGCTGCAAACAGTGTTTTACTTTTACATCTACTTAATCTTCTTTTTTATTTTGTGTCACTTTTAAAATTAAAGTGCAAAAGCGAAAATTGAAATAATATTAAACTAAGCTACTTAGAGGATTTCAGACTGACGTATTCTTTCATTTTTTTTAACTACTACGAAAACATTAGGTATTGAAAATTTCGAGAAACTCCTTAACGTTGTGGACAAAAACTCAGGTCAGAAAGTAAGATAACACTGAGAAACTAAAATCTTGAAATCGCATTTAGAACAAAAATACTTTATAATATCATTTATCCTTAACAAATTTTGCTATTATAACAATTTTAATCATTACTTTTTCCTAGCAGGTATCACTTCAAGTTAACGAATTATTGCTGATCTCTTTTACAGCAACGTGGGTTGGTGGAGCTTATATCAATGGTACTGCAGAAGCGCTCTACAATGGCGGTCTTCTAGGATGTCAAGCGCCATTCGGTTATGCATTATCACTAGTCATTGGTGGCATACTTTTTGCGAAAAAGATGCGTGATGAAGGCTATATCACAATGTTGGATCCATTCCAGGTATGCTGCTGGGTATTCTGAATAATTTATTATTAAATTATTGGACGTGGAAAAAGTCATGCATTCTCTTATTTCCATAGAAAACTTTGGCAATTTTATAATCATTATAAAATTAATTTAAGTTTATGAAAATGATCGTCACAAAACATCCTTGGATCAGGTTATAGATGAATTAACCTGATCTCCTTGATAAATTTTTGTTCATGCAGGTGAAGTATGGCCAAAGAGTTGGTGGTCTTCTGTTCATCCCTGCTCTTCTTGGGGAAGTATTCTGGACAGCTGCGATTTTATCAGCTCTTGGTTAGTTTATAAATTATGACGCAATTTTGAATCGAATTGCATATTTCTAAAGATTTTCTTTTGGAAATATTACAGGTAATTCCTTCACAAGGATTCTTTTTTCACTGTTCGATTTCAGGAGCAACATTATCAGTGATTCTAGCGATTGATATGACATTGTCAGTAATAATATCAGCAATAATTGCAGTATTTTATACTTTCACTGGTGGTTTGTACGCTGTTGCATACACGGATGTTGTACAGCTATTTTGCATATTCGTCGGCTTGGTTCGTTGTAGATCAGTTGAATTATTGAGACAAAAAGATTTTCAAGAGAATTCTTGCAGTCTTAATTCATTGATTCTAGTAATATATATTATAATTTCCATCTGTGATTTTTATAAAAGTTGCTAGCCAGTCTGCTGAAATAATTAAGTCTAGACCTAGAGATAAAATGAAGACAAGGTTCTGACGATTTATTGTCTCCTTTAGAAGCCAAAGAACGAATTCATTCAAAATAGCTTCAGTGATGATGAATGATAGTCTGAAGTTACGATTACAAGAGAACAATATAATCATTTACAGTGGGTTTGTGTACCAGCATCACTGTTGCAAGATAAAACGAAAGATTTATCAAGGAATGCAGCGGATTGGATTGGTACCATTGGCGGATTTAAGGAAACGACACTGTGGATAGACTGCATGCTGCTACTTATTTTTGGTGGTATCCCCTGGCAGGCTAGTTTTCTATTTATTCTCTGCTTCTAAATTCCCAAAACATCAAGTTTTGATGTAACCAAATTCAATAATTTGGTAGTTTAAACTCTAATTGTCCTCTGATTTTCACGAATATGCTTTTTCAGACACAAACATTCCGGCAAACTTTTTTTCTGAAAATTCTGAAAATTTCCTTTCTAATTCATGTTAGATAAATAATAGAACACATAATTTTAAGGTATATTTTCAACGAGTACTATCATCAAAATCATCATCAGGTGCGCAGAAGTTATCATTTGTGGCGGGTATTGGTTGTATTTTGATGGCTATACCACCTGCCTTAATCGGAGCCATTGCTCGAAATACTGGTTAATATTTGAGTCAGCTATATTAAATTACACATACTTGTAATTGCGTAATCACTTCACTGGAAATAACGCACCACTTCTTCAGCAATATCGTAGGTTAATCTTCGAGAAGAGGCTTACGACTTTAGTTTTTCCATTATTACTTAGTTAAAATGTTTTTGGTTCACATTGTTCGAATTACGCTTCAGAAGTTGCTTTTATGAGAGGACAAAGTAATTTAGAAGAATAAATTTATAGATTGGAGGTTAACCAATTACAATCCATGGAACAATGGCACAAAAAGCGAATCAATTCTTGTTGATCAGACAAATATGGTTGTGCCACTAGTTTTTCAGCACTTGACTCCAAAATGGGTTGCATTCATCGGCTAGTTTAATATTAGCTCTAACGTTTAAGTTATTATGTTTAGATCTGATTTTATAGAAATCTCGTTTTAATTGCATTTCGATTAAATACTTTCGAATGTACAAAAACTGTCAGCTGAAGTCCATAGATAAATTTCAGGACTCGGTGCAGTATCAGCTGCAGTAATGTCATCCGCTGATTCTTCGGTTCTTTCAGCAGCATCTATGTTTGCACACAATATATGGAAGCTGGCTATCCGCCCAAATGTAGGTTTTTCATCTATATTAAAAAATATATGTTTTTAAAGAAGTTTTTTTTTTTTTTTTTTTCAGGCCCATGAAGAAGAGGTGATTTGTGTGATGCGTATTGCAATTATAGCAGTTGGATTCTGTGCAACTTTAATGGCGCTTACAATAAACAGCATTTACGGCTTATGGTATCTATGTGCAGATCTTGTCTACGTTATACTTTTTCCACAACTTGTTTGTGTTGTATATTTCAAGCACTCCAATACTTACGGATCAGTCACTGGTTATATCGGTAGGTTTATTGTTGATGTATCCCTTTTGTCGAAATGATAATGAAAAAAAGCATGCCGAACTGTAGTCTCTGGAGTCCAGTATTCACAATGTTCCTCGAAGCTATAAGCTTCCAGAAATTAAGTAAAATCTAAGTTTCCGATTACATTTTTTATGCGCTGCTTATTTATATAAAGTTAAAAACAAATCATTTGCAGTGGGATTATTGCTAAGGCTATCTGGAGGCGAGCCACTTCTTTCTTTCCCAGCATTTATCCATTACCCTATGTACGAAGAAGTGATTAAAGAAGATGGTACGATATTAGGGACTCAGTTCTTCCCGTTTCGAACAATGGCCATGTTGGGCTCATTCATCGCTTGCATTGGAACCTCTTATCTTTCCGAATATTTATTCGCAAATGGTTAGTTCAATTTTTGAAAAAACTGGTGCCATTTTCTTAGTATAATCTAGTTAGTTCATCGAAACCATTTGCAAAGCCTTAAACAATGGAATTCAAATTGTTCAGTATTTAACCAGAACAATTACACGGAAAAGATAGATCTCCTTATTTAATGTTTTCAATTCCGCAGCGTTTCATTTCATTGTCTGCGATTTTGAATCAGAAAATTTGCATATTTGAATTTACCAACTGCTGACATTTAGGAATATTACCAGTCGGAATGGATTTCTTGAAGTGTGTCGTTAATATACCACCCGAACGCATTGCGCTGCATTCAGATGTCAGTTTTAACGTAAGCAGTGAAACACTAAATGCGCAGAGAGCAAAAGATTCAGGTGATAACTACACCAGAAGAAACTTTCTGAAACCACCTGAAACGTTAACGATCACAGAGTTAAGTACGCTACAACCCTCCAATAACAAAGATTACCTAACACTAAGTAAAGATATATAGTATATAAGCCAGTCACCACAATCCAACAAGGAAATGAAGTCTTCGAAAGCAAGGATATATATCTGTCCGTCAGTCAAATGCCTGCCACATTGTGGCAAACGTCCCTGAATCACATTAACTATTAACACCGATATTTTGTATGAATATGAAAACACAAGTTTTATTTCATAGCTCCCATTATATTCCTCTATAATTTTCAAACCTCAATTAGCTCAAATCGAGAAATCATTCACAGAAGGTACCTGACCAAATATGATGGATCTGCTTGTTTTTCTGGAAATGAGTTCACCAGTCCTCTACTCTATTCTTACAGCTTAGTTCCTCTTAGCGTTTTGAACTAATACAAAGTTTTAAAAGATTGTGAAAATCACGAATAATGATTTTACCATGATACACTCTGATCCTTATTATGTCACATAATATAAAATATCGTTAAATGTCTTCTTCATTGTTTACTTGTTATTCAAGACTGATAATCACAACGACAGCAGTGAAGAAAAACAATATAATCATAAAACAATCAAATGTCCAATGCATTTACACGGATTAATAAATAAATACTTATCGTAATTATCTGACAATAAATAAGGCATCGAAAGGTAACAGATCCCTAACAACATCGAGTGATAATTAATTAATTAATCCTTAATAAAAAACAAAGAAACTGAGCACGCATTAGTGCCTGAGTTACATCCAATGGAATACACGACATAGCATGAAAATGAAACCTAGAAAACAGTGTTGAATAGTTGTCGGAACTAGGGGGCGATTCCCACTTTTTAAGAGATTATACATTAAATCCAATTAAAATTCAAGATTAATACATTTTTAAGTGGTTGTGCTATATGATCAATTTTTACTTATTGCCAAGTGAAGGATTACATTACCAAACAGGTTTTTACTCATTATGTGACTTAAAGAAATTTTTTTTCTTTGCAGAATATCATCTCGCTTATCCAGCGCCAACACAATACATTTATCATGCTTTCGCTCACATATTCTGTACATTTTCCTCATTTATCACTACTTTTCCATTATGCTAATCGTATGTATTTCTCTTATCCAAAAAAGGAAAAAAAAAGGAACATGATCTGTCGACATAATTTCGACCCGCTAAAATTCAATTCATTATCTGTAATTTATAACGCTAAATTGAATGTCATCCAATCTCCAGGACATTTCAATTCCCTAGACTCGAATTAGACTGTAATACAGAGCAATATATGATAACATGAAAAAGACATCATCACTACTAATAATGCATGTATTTACAGAGAATATGAGCAAATGAATGAGGGAAATACTTAAAAGGAGTATTCCAGAAACACAGAAATCCCATCAGATTGGGAAAATAACCTGAGAGAAATCTAAATGATCAGTAAGGCATCTGCAAAACGATGCAAAATATCCCTCAAAATTTTTTTCGAAAGAAATAAATTTTACATTATCTTGCATACAGCATTAATCGACAGCAAACACAAACGCAAAGTGGGGTCACCACAGAATTCATATTAAAATCTCTTGGATAGAACTAAACATTAATGCACTTACTCACACGTACATATCTAATTCGCATGCACATAAACATATCCGATTACTGGTTGGAAATTTAATCTACAAATCTGTTCTTTTCAAATCACATTTTTCTTTTTTTAAATCCAAATTCAGGTTTCACACATCTAGTGAGATCTGCACCTTATAATATCAACAGTCGAAGACACAAAGAGAAACAAATATGCTATGATGATTAAACGTAAGTAAACATGATGAACCAACTACTAAAATAAGCAACTCTGCAAAGGACCATTTAACTGATTCCTGATTAGGAAAGCAAGAAAAATTCACAGAGAAAACTTCACTTGGAATATTTATAATAACCTGGAACAAGCAAAAACAGTTGCAAACACTAAGCTTTGTGTGGTTAAAATCGATGAAAAGATAAGAAACACTAACTCTCATACGCTTTCATTAAAAAATTAAGGGAATAATGATAACAAATCAAGAAAAAAAAATGTAAAAACTATGACTACTAAACAATTTATCTAACTACCACTATTTACTATTTTAATTTGAGCGTGAATGATTCGCATTCAATTCAAGACTTTTTGTTATAAACATCATCTTACATCACCACCTCCTAAAAACATTGTCAACTGTAAATTAAAATAAATGAAAAAGACTTCGGAACAATAAAACATAATGAAAGTTGATTTTAATATAAAAGAATTGAAACTAAAGGAAAAACTTCATTTACGTGCTTCTGAAATTCCCTTTCGCAGCTAAAGCAAATGAAACTCAAGGTTAACGATGTCAGTACAGTTTAAGTAATTAATTAACTGCAAACACCAACCTGAAGTCATTCAATTTTCAGGATCAGCTTCAGCTTCACTGTTTGTATGACAACTTACTGGATAATTTGCAGGATGATCACAAAGATTTTCATTTGAGCTTTCAGCAGTTTGTAGGCTTCCATCGCCATTTCTCTGAAAAAGGAAGTAGATGTAATAGAGCAACAAAAACACTGAACAGGGATATATGGAATAAAATCAAAACAAAAGAAACATAATTTTCTACAAGATTCTTGAAATTCACAGCAAAGATGCAGATAAATTACACTTTTCGGCAACATATTCGATTCTTCTGGCTGGCCAACAATTACTGAGGCATTTCCATTTGTCTCCTGTTCTGCATCACTTTCTCCCATATATCCTTCCTGGATAATTAGGATCAATTCACTACTAATTTGTTTAGTATAACATTACAACAACAAGAAAAAAAAAAGTCCTCAGTGCAGTACTCATCATAATATTTCAAAGTAAAGAAACAAAGGGAAACCTCATCAAATCCTTTTGGTTTATATTTGCCACAACAAAAGTTGCAACAACAATTGCAACAAAACATACAACCACAGCAACAAAAGAAACAGCAACACGTCGAAAGACCACAAATGACGAACGCCCACTGAAAAAACCATAACAAATCACTGTTTGTTTACATACTCCTCTAACTTTCTAATCATGGCTTATCGAAGAGTCCTTACTTGTTCTGTGAGTATGGAACAAATCTCATGTCTCAGATACACAACAACATAATCAGGTATGAAATGAAGATAAAAATATCTTGTTCAATGTAAAATAAACGCTACTGCTTATTGAAAAAAAATTTTTTTTATTTGAATAAGCTATACCTTAAACCAGGGCTTGAAAGCTAAACCGATTACAGCACCGTCATCACCAAACTGTTCCATTAACTTCAGACCCACGTCTCCATATTTATCGTATACTTTACGTCTTGTTGGTACCGACAGCACAGCATGTGCATGATTGATTTCTTTAAACTGAAGGATGACGGAAATTAGAGTTCTTGAATATGAACAACATTTTCCTGTTTTACATTAAAGTTATCTGCAAATATTACATCAAATTAAATTCTAAACGGATGAATTCCTTATATATTATACGCATTGAAAGTGAAATCAGCTCAAAGTTCGTCAAAACCAACGCGTTCAGTTTTCTCCGGATCATTCTCTAAGTTCTTGTCGGGATGACACTTCAAGGCTAGTTTTCTGTAAGCACGCTTGATATCATCATCTGACGCATCCTTTGTAATACCCAAAATTTCATACAAACTAGGTCCTTTTGTTCTGGAATCAATATGATTAGAATACTTGGAGGGTTTTGCAACAAATTCATTCAAACTATTATATAGAGAATTTTAATATATAAAAACAGAATTCTCATTACTTACTTCTTCTGTTTTGAATTAGACCTCTCATCTTCTTGTGAGTCGGATTCGCCCAAGTCTGATGGTGATACCATGACTTGCTATAAATAACGATAAATAGTCACGTCATTTACATTACTTGCATGTCTAAAGTAGGTAGTGGTAAGAATAAAAAAATATTACGCAAGAATAAAATAATTTCAATGAAATGAACAAGTACAGCTACAGATACCAGAAAGAATAAGTGGAGGACGGCAACGTCAGCAAACTTTCTCGGATTTAAACAGTGACAATGTCACCAGAGTAAGTTACAGCGATCTCACAAAGTCATTCTACGAAGACAACGAAAACGACAACAGCAAGAAGAGTTGCAGGAAAAACTTCTTCTTACCCACACATCTCCAACTTGAAGAAATGCGGTCCCGTTATATTCAAACAGTGTTACGGTGACAGTGCACATGGACATTTCGTCTTTGTATTTTACTTTTTGGCATATGTTTGTGTAATGCTTATTTGATAAAAATCATAAGTGGGGATTGACTGCAAGAGAGAAGTAATACAAAAGCAATATAAAACTGATCGTAAATTAAATGAAGAAAAACCATCCATCAACCCTATAATAGGATGGTGAACTCTGTCAGAAATCAGCGATGAATAAAGACCGGTTTTATACATGAGGAAGGAGAACAAAGCTTTTTATTAATTTGTGAAAGCTGTTTAGATATTTTATATTTTATTTACATCCCAGAACAGTTCGTCTAGAGGACTGAATTTTAATTCTTTGTTTTTACTTCCCGGAGTGGAATACTCTCACTGGTTGTTAGATTTTCATTCAATTAAGTACTGAAATAATAAAAGGATTAATTCTTCTTGATAATTCATAATGTGGTCACGGTAGAGTCCTTCCACGCTTATTTCTTTGAGTATTTTATGGTAATCTTTACTTTGGACAGTTAGATACGTCAAGCTATGCTACCAAATTTCATTAGGACATAAAGCCTGATAGATAACATATTAGGCATTCTGTGATCTCGACTAAAGCTTCTACGATACTTTTACCATATGTGCCTAGCTGTTATTATTGTGCTAATAATAAGGTATTTAGATAAGCAAGATTTGTATATAACTAAAGTCTACTCCAATAAAATTAGAAAGCCAAAAATATTGCCATGGCGCATTTAAATAAAAACATTATATGATGTACAAAATGTGTTCGCACGAGAAATGGAAAAAGTGAATCATAATGCCTTCATTTGATTCATTTTTCTGTGTTCATAAAATGTGAAGTTTGGTATGATAATTAGCTAAAAAAAAAATAAGTTTGACAAAAGTTGAGGGCACCGACAACGGCTCATTTGTAATAATAGATCAATGCGAAACATTACTTTCAAATTTTTGAAAAGATTCATTATAAATTAAATGAATAGTGAATACGAAATATGACTGAAACTCTCAAAAATTATCATGAAATAATGCATTAATTCGACAGTCAACTTACTTAAATTTTCTTAATTAAGAAACTCCTGAAGAAAAGTAGAAATGCTTCCCAAAGAATGTTTCAGTTCTTGGCATTCAATAAGATTCAAGTAGCTTTTGATAGAATGACACGACATTGTCAACGATATATTTACTTCACCTTTCAGAATAGTATGAGCAAAGACAGGTAAAAAAAGGATATTGAAAGGTGAGATACCATAGCGATGAGGAGTTCATTTAGAGAGGAATCTAAAATTAAGATCCAAATAAACAAAATATTACTTTAATATGAAATGAAGTTAGAGATGAAGAGAGAGAAAGAGTAGAAGCTAAGAAAGGCAAAAGAGATAAGTTCATTTATGCAGTTTGAAATAAAAACGCATTTCCCTTCCATTCTTTAGTTTTTGCTTAAAGTTATGAGAACAGGTGCGAATAGAGAGAGCCTTGATGTAATGTACACTATTACAATGTGCAATTTATTGCTGCGCATAAATAAATATGCGTGCGGTGGATGCTTAAAGCTTCGGCTTGCACATCCACATGCCTCTATCTAAACAACTACGGTTCGTCAACTTCAATTTATTCTCTCTTATATTGATGATCGTTATGCTCTGTTCTCCTTACATTCCTCTATTCTTCTTATCATTGGCAGTGCAGCTTGCAAAAAGTAATCCAATTTAAGATTCCTGCCGGACAAATATCTTCTAGTTTGTAAATTGATGACGCTTCACTATCTTACTGTTTTCAAAAAAGCATGAACTTGAACATTTCATGGACCATCTCCAATGCATATCTTTTTTCCATTCTTCAAATAGTTACTTAAAATTGAAAATGGAGCATAGCTAAGAAGAGTTGCTTGATTCAAGTTTAATGAAACTCCTTTTGAAGACAAAAACATTAAAGGGAAATCATGGAGTGAAGTAATGAAATTACTCAAAATCATTTTAAAACGATCACTTTTTGCATGCTCTGAAAGTGATAAGATCCCTCCTAATATTTCATTTAAAAATTTCTGTTCTAAACAAGGGTTGCAACCCATGCACTGATACATACCATCACCGAAACAATGGATTAAATCTGAATATCATCCAACTTCTCAAAACAGTACTTTGCCAATTTTACGAACCAACCTAGCAGCATTATTATTAATTTGTCCTTCTTGCTTTGCTTTTCTACTTAAATATGTGCAGAATGTACCTGTTTTATCAATTTGTTTGCACTACTTTATTATTCTAATTTAACATGGCAAAAAAAATTGTGCAAGGCATATTTATTGTATTATAATATGAATTTATCGCCTCTTTTGCTTACCTTCATTATTCTTCTGCTCATTTTCTCTCCTCTCTATTTCCTCAAATATACGAAATTATTACCTGGCGAGAAAAAAGTATGTGAGAATTTTCATTGCAAGAATAGCTTCATTAATTAAAATAAAACCTAATTTATATGTATTTTATATTAGATCCAATTTACCTTGAAATGGAACTGACAGCATCTGAAGAGTGCTGAAATATAGCGTAGCATACATCCTGAGAATTCCAACCAAGTTGAGAAGGTACTACACACAACAATCGGCTAAGATTTAATTTACACTACCAAAAGTTCAATTAGCAAGTGTGCTAACCTGAGTGATTAAACAGCTGACATCAGCATCTACTTCTAAAAGATAAGCTGTATGACGCCTTCTGCAGTAGTTATATTACACTAAATGCACAAGCAGTTCGGGCGTTATCGAATAAATACGTGTGACAGCAAGATGTTGTATAAGTTGTGTGCTGCAGTAGTAAAACTGTGCAATATTTTAAAATACACCTTTTTCTGTTTCGGCTTAATTTTTGATAAATAGCTTGTTGAAAGTTAGGGAAAGTGAAAGTTTCTCAAAGAATATTTTTGCGAAGTAGATTTCTTCTCAGTTTATAAATTCTGCTTTGTATTTTTCTCATATATTAAAATTTATTTTTTTTTAATTTTAAAAAAATTGAAATTAAGAATTTTAATACAAACCTAAGCATATCTTTATTGTCGCCTTCACTTTCATTCTTCCACCCATCAGTTGAATGACCTTTTTTCAAAAATCCATCTTTTATGTTTGTTCCTTTCCAAATTTAACAGTAAAAATGAGATATATAAATTATTACAATTTCCATTTATTCTCGTACGCATCAAATAATCGTTTTACGGAAATTGCCATTGAATTTTTTAAAACATATACTAATATATGAATAAATTCAAGCGCAAAAATATTTCAGAAGTAAAAAGTCCTCTCTATCAAAATTAATCATCCTAGATACAGTCACCATTTCATTAAAAAATCATTCAAGTATTGTGATGAAAAAGAAATTGATGCTGTTAGTTCGATTCATTTATTTGGCACGCATTTTCTCGCGTTCAGTAGTTATTTATAACTTAATAAATATCAGCAGATAAAGGAATAAAGATGGAAAGCAAACTTTCTCATAATATTGCAGATGTTAACGGAAGGTAATTGGCGATGGGAAGTTGTACATTCATGCACCAATGTGTTTTGTTTAACACTTGTGATTGCATTTGTCATCGCCCAACTTATATCATTGTTCCGATTAACTAAAGCCCGGAAGCAAAATACGGTTGTAACGGTACAGGAACGAAAATTCATTCCGAAAGCACCAGTGACTGACAAACAGGTGTCAGCTTTTAAGAAATGCTGGCATCCATATGTTATCATATTTCTAAAGTCATGACAGCATGCATTAATACTTTAGAAACGGCAATTATGCGCATCAGTTTAAAAATTAATTTTAACAGATAGGCGATGTTATCGAAAGTGTCGTGAATTATGGAGAGGTCTTTGGCATAAAGAAGGTACCATACCATCGCTTGCGTCTGCATGACGATGAAGCCTTATTGAGGTAGTTTAGTTTTCCTATTAAAATGTTTTAAATGTTGCTCAGCACTGACAGAATTTTATTTTAGTTGGACCTTATGAGATGCATATTTTCAGTTATCGAAGAATTCCATTTGATTTGTCCACCAATTAAACTAGCCTTCTCGAAATTTAATTAATTTAAATAAAATCTCATTTTAAATCCAAAAAAGCCTTATCTTATGACAACATTACCTAACTATAGCTAATATAAGTTATTGCAACCAAACTTTATAATAATGTTTCGTATATTTATAATACTTAGTCTTTCTTGTTTCTCCATTATTTCCATTTCTTAAAAATAATAACTTTCTGAATTAAACCTGAAAACATCCAATTGAAACTTGAAATTTCAATTTAAAAAAAAAACCCAAGGTCTCAGCTGTTCTATGAAAATATGAAGATGCGACGATGTATTCAAGAATTTAGTCCTCGTCCAGTACCTTCGAAACTGATTCAAAATATCATCAAATCAGCAGGTACGGCAAAATCATCAAATTGAAATTAATCAGCTTTTTAAATACCGCAAAAACAATTAATATGCAAAAGGGGATACCAAAGAGCAATTGACTTGTTTAAGTATAAGTAATTTTATTGAAATTTCAAAACGGAATCGAAAAAATTGAAAACCCAAGAAATTTGGCAATATTCGGATGGATTCGCTGTCAAATTTGAAAATTTTTTTTAGGTACCGCACCGAGTGCAGGCAATCTGCAACCATGGATGTTTTGCGTAATCAGTAATTATGGAGTAAAAGCTACGATAAGAAAGATTATTGAGGAGGAAGAACGAAGCACTTATAGCAAAAAGTTTCTGGAAACTTATGACTTGATTAACTTTTAAATTTTGTTGCAAAGTAGATTATTAATTCTGATAAAGATTCACAATAAAGATTCACAGGAAATCTAATGGGTCCTATACGTCTAAGTGATCAGGAATCATATAAAAACATATATTTGGACAGGAAGTCAGTTAAATAATTTTAACAAAGGCATGCACATTCGATTGAAAATACAAATTAAAAGTCTGATATTCAATCTGAATTAATATCCGACTTATTATGTCATCGAGAGAGATGATATCGTCCAGTGATAAGAGTGTTTTTGTTCAGGATGGGAGCTGATTGGGTGCTGGATATAGCAGAACTGAAAGTTATATGGTCCAAACCATATCTTACTGAAGCCCCTCATCTCATTGTGGTGATGAAACAAGTAGAATTTACAGTTAATTTGTTTCGCTTTATTTGAAAGCATAATGTTAATTTATTACCAGTTCTCATGTTAAGAATTGCAAGTAAAGCCAATTTAATTCCTAGCTAAGATAGCGTGATAAAAGTGTCTTACGAATAGAATGAAAAAAAAGTTTTAATTCCTTTCACATCAAAATTTCATTTAAGAAATTCAATTATATCCAATTTTTGTTTCGTTTATTGTTAATAAAAAAATCTTTTCTCACATATTTTACTTTTTTATCTACTATAAATTATTGAATAGCTAAATTTAATTTATCTTTATAGAGTTATTAGATACTTAATTAACCATCTATTCAAGTTTCAGGCTCATTTGATCAATGATTCAAATGAGTTGACTTCAACGCATTACAATCAAATAAGTATCGGTATAACAGTTGGCATTTTAATCGCAGCTCTTCAGGTTACTTTGCAGTATTATTAAAAGTTTGCTTCACTTTAATTTCTATCTATATATTTTTATTAATTGCCTTTTAGAGATTGAGTGCTAAATTATTGAAAATCTTCCAGGCAACTTATTTAATTTGGTGCTAACAATGATCTCAATTGCTGAACTTTTTTTAGGAAATCTAAAAATATTTCCAGGATGCAGGACTAGCTACTTCAATCACCTATCCATTATACGGTGGTGAAAAAATTCGAAAACACCTGAAAAGACCACCGGACGAAGAGGTTTTTCTTCTTTTACCGGTTGGATTTCCAGCCAAAAACGTTACCGTACCTGATCTTAAACGTAAATCCGTTGAAGAAATAATTCGATGTTACGTATAACGACCTTATTATTTTCCTGTAATAATCCAATCGTTTTTAAAACCCTAAAATTTTCATATTTTCTGGAAGTGAGTGTGTCTGGTGAAAATGAAAAGATAAAGAAAAGGATATAATGAGGAAGAATTACTCAATGAGCCAACTGTTTTATATTGGAATTAATAATCCTTTTATATCAGAATTAATACTAGTTAAAAAAAAAACTGGGTTTGCATCCTGAAGTAAGACGTTATTTATTGCATATATGAAACATTCATTCCATCTGCAGGTTGTCAATGAATAAATTGAGGCAAATAGTTAAACAATAACATTTTATTTGTAATAGTTTAAACAATAACACTTTATCACACAGAAAAAGATTAATATAATGGATGGTATTCAGAATTTCCACGCAGCTTTGATTATTTTGGTGCAAAGACACTGATTTGCAAGGTTTTTGGCTGAATCTTAACTACAGTTTCTTCTAAAGTAATTCAAAAGATTAATATAATAATTATTAATGCAGAAATGGGGAACGCTATGTTATTGTTTGGGTTTTAAACAAAACATGGAATTAAAAAATTGGAATTTCTTAAATTAAATACATTAATTGTTCTATAACCTGCTCATATTATTGATCTTTTTGCCGAGTGACACGAAATATATAAAATGATAGATAAAGTAATTCGTTCTACTTTAAAGAGCACTTTCCAAAACTGATTAATCTATGAGAACAATTTTCTAACGTACTATTATCGGTACGTTATTGAACGAACATTCATCAAACAATCCAATCACCTGTTTGTTACTCACCTATACCTATTTTCGACGTATTCTATTCCCGTTCATACAGTTTTCCATGTTTCAAAGCTGGAAATATTTTTACGTGTTAAAAATGTCATAAATGGCATTTACGTTGTAGCAAAAAAAAATTATGAACATCATTTTATTTCTATTCTAATGCGTTAGGTTTTTCAAGAAAGTTGCTGGTACCATAAAGAATTCCGATTATATATATATTAAATGACTACCATCAGTGCTTCACTGAAAAACAACAGGCTTTTTTGCGCTGAAGCATTATTTTTTTCTGTTAACTTGCTCATGCATACGTAAGTAACTCATGGAATCGTCCACCAACATCAATTCTAGCTGACAAACAGAAAGTTTAAGATTTAACAACTGCAACAAAAAGCAAAACGAAACACTGGGGAAGAAATAGTTTTATTTTTGTAATTCTTAAATAATTTTGCTTTCGTAATTGTTCTTTTAACGTTAATTTTCTGTAAGTACTCGTCACACTTATAAAAGATTCGCTGATATTTCAGTGCTCATCAAATCATTCAGTGAACATTTGTCTCTTCGTGTCTGTATATCTTCACTTTTAGTTTTTAGACCATTTGTCCTTCTTCTCTTGGTGGTATTACAGATTGAAGGAGTAATTTTTCCGCCATTTTAGCTGCTATAACGTTCTATTAAGACTGGAAGTTGATTTAGGAAATTTCTATTTATCAGAATTAGTTGAAACATTGTGGTCTTATTATGCATTATTATATATGACTGTTTATTAGGTAAGCAAAATACGTTCATTCCATCGTGTTTATTAATCAATGATGACAGCGCTACTTTTAACGTACTGTTCCTTCTATTAACTCTTAATTCTATTTCATAATCAGAGGCATAAAATATATGTGAAGCTGTCATAAAATAATTTACTTTAAGCAGTCATACATTCTTTTTCTTTTTTTGTCTCCTTTATCCTTTATATCCTTCTTATGTTCGTAAAATTTCCTGAATGAAATGAACAGATGTTTTCTCTGTTTGTTATTGCGCTATTTTAACTCAGCCTTACTTTGTCAGATCCGTTGAAGAAAGTGAAGTTTTACGTTCACAAAGTACACTAGCCAAATACCCAAATAACGACAAAAAAAGTCAAATTCAATTCTTTCATTATCTTTCATTGAAGGGACAGGAATGACGGAGTGGTCATCCACTGCGAATGTAAAATCGTCTCGAAATTTTTGAAAACATTTCCTTCATCGACTGATGATAGTCTAATAGCTAGAATTAGACCCCGATGAATCCCATTCTGCAATACGTCCCATTTGTAACTATGTCATTACCGATGAAAATGGTTATTTGAAAGGACAGCTTCATTTTGCCGAGAGATTGGGAAATGACAATGATGATTTTTGAAGTTCTTCGCTACAGTGCTGTGAGAGTCATCATGGATGTCATTACAATCTCCATCGTATTCACCATTTGGGTGAGAAGTGTGAGAAGAGAAAATATAATGAACCCTGAAGATGAGCGAGAAGTATTGTTGTTTGCAAAATATAACGTCGTGGAAAGTTTAATAGATACAGCAACAATACCTGGTTGGAAAAGGTGACGAGAAAGCTTTAATTGGAGGGAAATGGCAGTATCAGAGGGTGGTAGATAGAGCAGGACAGGGTATGTAGGAGGAAGAGTTGTCAGAGTGACCAAAGTAATCAGAGTAGCCATTGCATTGTCTATGGTCAGATTGAGGACACAGCGACAGCAATGTTGCGAACCGGAGAATTCCTCCCTCTCTTCATTTACAGCCTTACTGTTGGCCCTCGAATAACGCTGGATAATGGTCAGAATAAAAAAAAAAAGGATTATTGGCCAGTTATTCTCCTATTTATCATATTTCCGTATTTTATAATATAAGGGTTAGTATAGCGCGTTGTTGTAGTATGATCGTTATGGAGTGGTTAAGATGTGAATTCTTTGTCGCTACATTTACTTAACTAGTTAAACTATAGATGTGTTTCGCTAATTCTCATTATAATCTGTGGTTAACATTTCGCTGGTGATATTCTTTATACATTCCTTTTTCTGTCCATTCGTTTTATATTTCTCTGGGAAGTTATCCAACTCTTTCCTTCTATTTTCGTCAAAAAAAACTCGTGAATCCATTTGTTGAATTGTAAAATAAGTGACGGGACTTTAAGTTTGTCAGAAAACAATTTCAAATACGAAAAAACTGCCATTTTTCAGTACTACAAAACACTTTTCAGTACTAACAAAAAGCTGATTGCACACAAATGGACGACTCAAGTTGTGTGCGCGTTGCAGTAAGGTGATATTTCCTAACATTTTATCCACACTGTTATTGTTGAAGGCTGAAATGCTGAAGGAACTCTTGCTAAATTTCTGCCTAATTTCCTATAACAACTCAAAATACTGCTAAGTTGTCTTTTTATTTACACCTACAGAAGTAGGGCAATTAGCAACGAAACCGCTATGAAAAGATAGAAATAGGTAAGAAATAGCGTGTGTCATTTGTTTCAGTTTCATTTTTCAGCATTCCTTTAACTTGTTTGCAGGGTGAGACCGCAATCTGAGCGAGAGAAAGTTGAAAACAGTCACGTTTGTACAAATGTTTTACAAAAAGAAGCACAGGTACCGGACTGCACAAATTTGCTTGCACTAGCATGCATTTTCATAGCATATGTAAAATGCAATAGCTGACTTATTAAAGTTTATTTGCATAAATTGTCAATTGTTGTCTTGTTTACAGATAACGATTGGTGGTGAAAGAAGCTTTACATTTGATTATGCATTTGATATTGGAACTCATCAGCAAAAAATTTATGATGATTGTGTTAAAAATTTAATCGAAGGAACTTTTGAAGGTTTTAATGCAACCGTTCTAGCTTATGGTCAGGTGTGTTTCTCATTTTGTAGAAATATTTGACCAAGTACATTTATTACTGTCTAGTGCTGCCTCATTTCAGTTTCATTAATTTTGTGCTGATACGGTGTTTTTTGTGACACTTGCTTACTGTCTAGATTTATCACATTCGTTTGTTTCTGTAAGAATGCGTGATTATTTGTAAGTATGCATGGAATTCATAAACTTCCAAGTATAATGTGTAATATAATGTGTTACAGACTGGCAGTGGTAAAACTTATACGATGGGTACAGCGTTTGATATGATGGATGTAATGAACGAAATCGATGTGGGTATTGTGCCACGCGCCATTAGGCATCTGTTTTCTGGAATGGACTCTCGCAAACAACAGGCTTTAGAGCAAGGTTTCGTAGAGCCTTGTTTTGACATTGTTGCACAGTTTGTTGAGGTACGTTAAACAGAAATGCTTCTTAAAGCGCAAATCAAATTAAAAGTTTTTTCACCTTCAATTCCGCTTTTTCGATTTATCCATCATTCGACTAATCCATATTTTTCCAATCAAAGCACTCTTTTTTTCAGTTGTACAATGAAGATATAATTGATTTATTAAGCCATGAACGATCACCTACAGGCCTTCGTATTCACGAAGATGCGAAGGGAGAAATCTTCTTAAATGGTGTAACACGAGTTACAGTAACAAGTCCCTCACAGGTTAATAACATTTGAACTCTACCATGACTTGTTAAAATCAGTTTTTAAAACTACTATCCAAAGTACTTTTAGAACAAGGCCTTTTTATGTTATCTGTTACTTTAGTGCATTACACAGTTTGATGAAATTGATGAAATGTGAGGATGTTTTTCAAGATATGAATTTCATGGTTTCCTCGATTTTAGACACTGGAGGTCTTGAAAAATGGTGCACTAAATCGAAAAACTGCGTCAACCAATATGAATGAACAATCATCGCGTTCACATGCCATTTTCACAGTGATAATTAAACAACAACGGACTGTTGTTGTCAAAGTACATCATTTAGCTTAGTAACATTTAAATTCGCATTTATGCTCTCCACTAGATTTTTATGTCTAGCAATTTAAAGTTTTTGGTTTCAGCCGTGTTTTGATCCGCAAACTGTTGAACAAGGTGACGAAACTTCTGCATCAGAAGATCCTCCTGCGACTGAGCTGGAACTTCTAAGTGCCAAGTTTCATTTCGTTGATTTGGCTGGTTCGGAGCGTTTAAAACGCACCGGTGCTACTGGTGATCGAATTAAAGAAGGGATTAATATCAATTTTGGATTGGTATTAACTTCTCCTTTATTTTTCTTTAATATGCAAAACTAAAAAATTGTTTTTCTACTCTTGTCGATAAGGGCTGTATATCGAAAAGAATATTATGTCAAGCATAATATTTCTTTTGATTCCAGTTAGCATTGGGTAATGTTATATGCGCTTTAACTACACCCACAGCAGTGGACAAAATGGTGCATATACCATATCGAGATTCAAAGCTAACTCGTCTTCTCCAAGATTCACTTGGCGGAAACAGGTCATGATCAAAATTATTCATGAATAACACGCTTTTTGTTAGTAAAATGAAATCAGTATATTAGTATGATATATGGCGGTTTTTAGTCGAACTTTAATGATTGCCTGTATCAGTCCATCGGATTGCGATTACGTAGAAACACTAAATACCCTGAAATATGCTAACCGAGCAAAAGATATCAAAAATAAGGTATTTTATTATTTCAGTTTAACAAGATTTATTTATACTAATTTATGAATTTAGAATATGATGCACCTGTGCAGTTAGATTTTTTAGGTTATAGCAAATCAGGATAAGTCAAGCAAATTAATTGGAACTTTGCGCTCACGCATAGCCGAATTAGAGGCCGAATTGTTAGACTTTAAACAGGTTATTTTATAGTGCTGCTGTGTATTTCAACCCTCATGAATTTAAGTGGTCAAATTAACATAGTTTTTTCTTTTTTTTAAAAAAAAAAAAATAAAGCATCCTACTTTATATTGTGAATACCTCTAAAAGATTAGTCAATCACATATTTTGCAGGGTCGAATAATAGTTTCAGATGGTATTGAGTCCTTCAACGATCAGTATAGAGAGAACGTTTTGTTACAGGTTTGATATATAAATAGCTAGTGGATAGAAGATTCAAATTAAGGGAAGTTATTGGTATCCATTTTTGTGATGCCAAATTAGCAGTGGAAGCTTTATTCAGGCTTTATAAAAGGTGAATTTAATACATTCTCGGGGATATGTTTTTAAGTATGGTGAAATGTTGAGAATAAAAAAAGTTTTTTTCACAACTTATTGTTTTAAATTTAAAGTTATTAGAGTTCATTTTATTGCTAAAGTGACTTGAATCATTGCTTCAGGCAGATGTAAGTCAATTAAGAATTCGGATCAAGGCTTTACAAGAAACGGTTGAAATGCTAAGAGCTCGGAATGTCCAGCTGTTAGCTGAAAAAAATGAAGGATGTACAAGAATGCGTATTTCGGACAGTCATGATCAGCAAGTATGTATTGGTAAGCGTTTAAGAAAGCACACATTTGAATAAGTTCAGTGATGATGAAAAGTCATGAACTGTTTTTGTAGAAAGTACAACTAACGAAGTAGGAGAACAAGAAGGTGATGCATTTGGTAATGCAGTGCGCGTATACATTGATGAACTTGAATCTCTGAGGTAATGTTTTCCTTTTTCCTTTCAAATCTTTTAGAAATGAAATTGAGAAAAAAAAAACCTCTAATATCATTCATCCAGTATATATGTCAAATTACAGACTGTTATTCACATTAAGACAAATATTTAGATGCGCATTAATGGAATCACATGCAACAAATGAGCAATTGCACCAGCAAATGAATCGCTGGAAAGCGATAGCAGCGAATAATACGCCAAAAATGCATGTAGACTATTTAGTCAACTGTGCTGCTGTTATCAGCAATTCATCGGGTAATAATGCGGAAAGAGTCACAGCATCCACTCCAACTTTCTCACTGATCCAGGAAGCAAAAGCGGATATTAAGCGTATGAAACAAAGTATAATAGAAAGTAAGCTTGATCGGGACATTCTCCGTTTCTTATAATTCTAACTTTTTTCTCTAAGTTTATCTTCATTAGGTATTATTTACTTTTTATTTCTTGGAGTTAAGGTTCACTTGAAGAGGAGAAGATAAATAATGATGAAGCGAAAATAAATGCGGATGATGTGATGAAATCTAGTGTAGTGATGGATGACTTTGAGGTGGACTATGAAGATGACGAAGATATCGAAGTTGAAAATGAAGCAGAAACAGGTGATGTTCTGTTATCGTTGTAGATTTCCGTCATTCATTGCGAATTTAGTGTCGAAAGTATTTCTCGGGTTGTTGAAGTTTACAGCTTTCACACATACTGTTCTCATACTTCCGAATTTTTTTTCTCACTTTTATTGTCTTGAGATTGGTGACTTTTTACTCTCTTTTTTATAGAATGTTTTAAACTCAGAGACAATCTCGCCGACTTACAGGCGGAAATATCGATCAAAGAGCGCTTAGTCATTGAGCTTGAGCAAAGTGAGCGTCGCCTTGCCGAGGTTTTGTACTCTTTTCCTTCATTTAGAATCTGAATTATTTGTTTTTTGGTCATTTTATAACTCTTAATATGTCTTATGTCTTGTTATACATATCACATCTTGAAAATTTGAATTTACGGTGCAAATCATGTATGAGAAGAAGTTGGCAGAATTGTCGTTGCGGATAAATGAAATGGAAATAGAGCGCGATCGAGTATTGGCTGAAATAGGTGAGTGAATATGTAGCCATGTGGAATGTAGGACACATGTCTCATTCCACATCTTAAATGAAACAGTTATTCAAATTCTCATCTTAATGGAGCGGTTTAGCTGGATTTTGCAATATTGTTGCATGCTGCTGCGTTATATAAAATTTTTATAATTTAATTGGAATTATTTTCACAAAATGTTTGTACCAAGTCTTTTGTCTTCGTAAAGATGTTATTTCCTCTATATGTTTTTCAGCAGCAAAACATTCACAGAAAGTTGTTGATGCAGAACAAGTTCGCAAGATTCGTGAAGATTATGAAAGGAAACTAACTGCAATGCGCGATGAATTCAGGAAGTTGCAGTCTGTTGAACGTGAACATCGTCGAATGCAAGCAAAACAAGTTGCAGAGCAGCAACAGCTTTTACGGTTGAGGAATGAATTAAATGAATTAAAGAAAACAAAGGTAGATTTAACTGGTGGTTGAAATTTGCTGAGTTTTTTTTCATTCACAAAATGCCTAGTTATCTAGAATTATGCCTAGCTATCTATTACGCTAGAAAAAACTAGAATGCCTAGTTATCTTTGTTTTCTAAAGCTCCGGTTCCTAAACCTTTTGATCAGCTTAAATTGTCTCATCCCTATACACCGACACTGGAAGTTGATTTATGTGTGATGCAGGTTCAATTGATGCAGCGAATCAAAGAAGAAGCCAGGCGTGCTAAAGCAACTGAATTAGCAAACATGAAGAAGCTAGCTGGTTTAGAAAAAGAGTCTAGGTTATTTTATTGATATGATTCTGTCAAGCTTCTATTTTTGTATTTACCTAATTTTGCCTGCTGTTTTCTCTCTGTTGGTCTACTGCATCATTCCATAAAACTCTTTTACTGTGTTCTCAGTATAATGAGTTGCACTCATCACTAAGGTAAAAATTTCAGGAAGAAAGATAACTTAATCCAAAAACTTCAAAACAAAGATCGTCAACGAGAAGACTTTCTAAAAAGATCAACCGACGAAGTTAATCGCTTGCGCCAGCAGGTCCGTCAGGTAACTAGATGAGTAACTTTTATACTGAATGTGTATTTTATGAATAGTTCTAGTGATAAAATAAGAACTGCTTTAGCGCAGTACTTATGATCGTAAAACTGAGCGAAGTGGAACACAGCGGAACATGCGATCTGCATCACTGCGTCAAGGTTGTGGTACAGTCCCTTTGACGAAACTGGAGGTGAACAAGGCGAAAGCGAAGTGGATGGCTATTGTAAAAAATGCGAGTTTTTCAGATTGTGTAACTTTGTTTCCTGTGTAATAAAATATACTTTGCAGCTTATCGAAACATGTTTTCAATTTCTACAATTATATTACAGATACGTCGCAGGATCAGTCAGCGTCAGGCAGTCACCAAGATGGAAGACGAACTGGAGAAAATTGTAGCTGAGAAACGTATTCTAGCTGAAGAAATTCAACGGCTAGTATGTTATACACTTTTGAAAATGTTTTCAGAATTTAATTTCGTCATGTGCTTCATGTTAGAAGGGAAACTAAAGATTTGCATTGAGGATTAACAGTTTTTACCGACGTTGCTTGCTTATTCGTTTTGCTAATAGAACTTATATCATTAATAGAAATTCGGTCTCGAATGAAAGTTTTTGCTTAATAAATTAACTTGTCTAGAATTTAAACATCTACCGACGAAAACAGGGTAAGCAATAACAGCATAATTTTTTAAAGACAGTGTGATAATCTTAAGTAGACTTATGTGATACATTCCATCAGGAACAACAATTTATCAAGGCGAAAGATCTGGCTGAAAGGGATCTTATTGGTGAACACATTGATGGTTGCTATGCGAAGATGCGCTATGTTCAGGAACAATTCACGGAATTGAGAAATACAATTGCCGGTATCGACACTGAGAAAGTTAGTGTCTTTTCCGGGTTTTATCTCAGCAAGATGTCTTAACATGATTTTAGTAATTATTTTTGTTCGTAAGTTTCATAGGATGACAGTTGTAAAGATAGCAGGGTTATGTAATCATTAAATTACTGATGGTATCCCATATTTTTACATCCATAAGCTAAGCGTTTTCCATTCAATTCAAGTTTGTTTACTCGATAGAAGTATTCCTGCCCACATGTCTTTTTTTATTTTTATTTTTATTTAACCTGCATAACTTACAACTGATTTGAACAGAATTTTTCCTTAAGCATAGCTAGCTAGTAAATGTTGTAGATTTTGTTACAGTTCTCACCCCTGACGGGAGATAGTCCCAAGACTTTTTTCCGCAAAACGTGACAAAACGAATTCTGTAGTTTTTTATTAGTTAAATTTCATCTGTATGCGTGTGCACTGATGTTTTAAAAACTTTTTTCTTCATCTGTTTGCAACTGATAATCAAGTTTTTTGAGCTGTCCTAAACTAACCCACATTTTCGGTCTCATTTGTTTAAGAGCGTAATCCTAACCTCAGATCAAACTTCGTTATGTGTTAAAATAGCTTCAAAAATTTCACTTTTGCACGAAAAAAAAATTGGAGACAAAAGTCGCTTGTGACTCTGTATTCACAGCTAGCACTGAGTTATGTAACTACACAAATCTGGCATCAACTTTTAGTAGAAAGAATTGTGTGTGCCGATTTTGGAAATCCAAACTATGTAAAAATAGAAGTGATAAACAGCTTAATTGTTTTGGTAATAAGGAAAACATTTTCAGCACTGATATACATTAATGATGGTTTCAGAATTTATAAAATATTAGTAATGGGGCCTTCTTGCCACACATCACTTTTGTCTAATTAAGGACAAGTAGGCTATCAGATCCTTAACTAATCAGCGACAAAATAAAACTAACGGACGAAGCGTGGTGAAAACCATATTGCAATACCAGTAAAAAAATTAAACAACGAATGCGTGGGAGAATGATTGAACTGTCTGATTGTTAACCCAGCTAAAATTTTTAAGTTTAAGCTTTATCAAAGAGTGAAGAAAGGCTATTTGGATGACTGGATATAGCTTCGTTTTCTGAGTGGGAAGCTACTTAATATTGAAGGTATTTTGATTTATTTCATTGTCTACATTTTAGAGAAAAGAATTTCTGCTTGTTATTGCTATTCAGTTAGATTGAAATGGCTACCCTCACTGTTTGCGATGAGCGGTTTACCTTTATTCTGGATTATTGTAAATCTGTTTACTTTATTCTTAAACATGTTTTAAACATTAAGTACAAGTGATGAAGTTCATTCGACCATCGTGGTAGCTTCTTGTAGTATTGAATTCAGAGGTTGCGAATTGCTAGTACCACTTTCTTCTTGACTCAGATTGCTTTCACACATTGATTTCCTGGATATCCTTACAATAGTTGAGCGTCGAGCTGCTGAATTCGGTATAATTACTTCTGGGAGTGATCTGAAAGGCGTAAGTATTACAAGATTCGAAATTTAAATATAGATTCTACTTCATTTTTATCCTCCTTTTTGTGCAGTCAGAACGGTGTTTTGGTTGTTGACCTCTGTTTCGTGATGGCGAAGTTATTTTAACTTTTTTTTTTATCCATGAAATTTCCGACTAAGCCATGAATATTTAATTATCGGAACTGTTGCATTACTCAATGTCAATGTTGTAGTTTTTGTTGTTATAGCATATATCCCTACCAAAAGTGTATAAGCTTGTCGTTAAGCCGTTGTATTTGACCTCATGTGTAGGAAGTCTGTGGTTGGGAATGCATGATCCTTGCAGTGTATCGAGAATATTTCCGAGAATATTCCCTTGCTTTGGAAATAACTATCTCTACTCGTTTTTTTGTGCTGTATTTACATTTCTAAATTTCTTTCTAAATTTCTAAGGTTCTTTATGGTTAAATAAGAAAGGAAAAAAAAAAGTTAGCTTCGAAGCACGATGGGACATGTTTTAGTATGTTTCAAACTTATAAAAAAAGTGGACCGTTTCGCCTTTCTCATTGTTTGCACTGCAAGTACAGCAAATAAAAAGGCACACAGTGCAGCACCAGCAGCAAATAGTAATCTTCTCCACTGAACATCTTGACTGAACACTGTTAGCCATATGCATATGCTGAAGCTGAGTAGTGATCCAATCATGCAGAGGAAAAGCTTAAAAAGTTGTAGTTTGCATGATCGAATGGTAAACACTATTTGTTATGGGAAAATAGAGAACTTAATTTGGTATACGAATCTCTTCTTTAGACTGAAATTTCAATTCTGTTTGGAAATTAATTCTATTTTTTGGTTTCACTAGAACTTTAATTCAGTTTCGAGATTGTGTTATGTTTTTAATTTAAATTCCAAATTTTTAGTAAGCGAATAAAAGAAGTTGGGACACAATTGGCAAATATTGTATGCTCTCTGCATTATCTTCACTAGTTAAGGACCGATTAATTAAAATTTTGGCTAAATGATAATGAAAGCGGAAAAATATAACCTGTCCACCCAGTGAAGTTCTATTTGCTCGTTTGCGCGTGCTGATTGTATGTTGAAGCGGTATTTTTATGGTTCCGCTGCAATGACTGCCACGTCCTTCCCCGTAATAGTTTTGCTAGAATAAATAGAAGTAAAATAACTGAAACACTAAATGTTTGTTAGATTTGGTAGTGTAAGAAGAAAGTTTTCTTAGGGATCTGTTCTAAAATTAATTACCAGTCTGTAAATATTAAATATTGATTTCTGGATTTTTTTTTTTTTTTTTTTTTGTTTTGAGTAGTTATTGTGAAGATATTACTTGTTGGTTGGAAAAAAATTTCTTTGAACCACTAAAACACTTCTGAAACCTTCTGTTTATATATATACATATATATATATATATATATATTGTTAGCATGAAAAAATCTCATTTTTTGGATTACTAGTTTTAGTGGCTAGAGATAATTAAGATGATGAAGGATAAAATATCAGCTAAAACTTTTAGTCTTATATCTTCAGGAAGACAGTACATAGATTTGTTTTTAGTAGCGTTTATGAATTTTTTGATTTCAAAACAAAGAAAAAAGTAATTAATTTACTTTCACTGCAGTACTTGATCTTCGGTATTCTTGGGACATAGGAGACCGTTTACTGCCGTTGCTTACGATGGTCTCGCTTCAAATACATCTGCAATTGCCGAAAATACATCTGCAATGCTTCAGATACAACTGCAATTTTTAAATAGTGTTCCTTAATAACGGTTTTAAAGAAAAAAGTGGTATGTAATAGGATAGGCCTAGCAACCTACATGAGATATTGGTGCATGAAACTTTGTTAGTTAATACAACAGCACAAAAGATAATTTGAAAATGCTTGGTTGAGAATTGGAGAAAAACAACAAAAAAACAAAATTTTTTAATAAATTATCCAGGATTCACTACTGTTTGAAAGGGAATGTGGTGGGATCATTCTTTAATTGGAGTTACGGTCAAAAAATAATTTAAAAAATTGGTTGCACATATATTAAAATGAGAAACTTGATGAAGAAGGAAACAGTATAGCTTTCCCAGAAGCTGAAAGTCGAGAATGTGTCATTTTACAAAAAGATTAGATGCGAACAGAAGATTCATATTTTTTCGAATTTGAATGGTTTGAAATTTTTTGTTAATAAATAAATGGATGATAGTGATCTTGCAAGACTTTTTTATACAAAAATGTGTAATGGGTCTGGATGTGTTAGGAAACGTGTAGTATTTAACTGTCTTCAATACATTTGTAATAAAAAAGCTAGTAAGTTTATAAAAATCTTCATCTGTTTATTGCTCAGTTTCAGGTAAAATGGGGAGTCTTTTTCTATCGTTAAATAAAGCTGCTTTATCATTGATGCAAATGAAATGGTTGAAAAAAATCTGTCCATGTTAATACCGCAAACACTAAAAAACTAATTATTGAAAATGTGGAAAACTTTTAGTTGGTATTGCTTGTGTGCAAGCTCATTGAAGGTACCCGAAACATTATGCGGTGCAGTAGCGATTTGTAGGACAGGATTATTGAGGTCATTTCCAACTGCTTTTTTTTCACAGTTATAGAACTTAATTAATTATGAGACGAAGAGCTCTGTAAGCATTTGGATGAAATTTATGACGAAAGGTTTAATTGACACCTTAGATATATAATTTAAGTAGGCTTTGAAAAGCGATGGACATAGTGAACAAGCATTTAAAAAGTGGTAAGAAGGAGGGTCTTTTTGAAGAAAGAAGAATGTAAAGTAGAATGCGTTGTTTTTATAACTTTTGAGCAATTTATTTTGAAATGGATGAAAATCCCAAGTAATCAAGAGAAGTTTTCTTTAAACAGTTCTAATTTAGGTGAGGTTTTAGAAAAGAAATAGTGTTTTTGATAAAAATAACGCTTCATTAGAGCCAGCAACCAAAAGAAATAACCGTGGCAAGACCAGACTAATACTTTTCAGTGTTTTCTCCTTTCTTTTCGTCTCCGTTTATTCCATCTCTTTCTCATTCCAATCCTCTGGTAGAGCCAGAGAATATGCAATAGAGCTTGTAAGAGAAGTTTTAATTGTCTAAGTTTATGTTACTTCATTTCATCAACAACACCGATAACAAGAGAGTTATTTGTTCCATACCTCGACTATTTTCCTGTATTTACACTTCCGCTCATTCTTTCATCAGGCTAAAACCAAAACACACCCTCCTACTGCTTATAATACTATTGCTGTTTGTTTCCAACATCCAGATTGTATTACTTAGTTTCAGTCGTAATTATTTTTCACAACTTATTTTTGTTGATTGTTAGTAATTAACAACTGATTCGATTAAAGTCAACTTATCCGTTATTCTGAATAGATTAGGACTCAGTTTTATTTTGAGAGTTCTTTTTCATTTAAAATTTGAAAACACGACAGTGTCGATCATGTCTTAACTTCGACGCATTCTGGTGAATTGTTTAACAGCAATTAGAGCGATTACTGAGCAAAAAATATTTAATATTATTTCAAGCCTTTTTTCTCTTTTTTTACGAAAAACAGTGCACTGCATCTTTATGCTAATTCAGAAAATTTGGCAAGCAGGAAGATAATTTTTGTATTTATAACTAATCTGCTTGACTTCCATTAAAAAATATAATTTAGGATTGAATAATGAGCTAGATAGCAGAGGGTTTCTTACTTCATCTATACTGTGGCGGATTGCAGATTAAATTAGTTTTGAAATATTTAATTCAAACATGGTAGTTCCAGATTTTTCTTTAAAAGTAAAATTTGCGTAACTTTTTTTTTTTTTTTTTTTTTTTGTTGGGAGGGCAAACAAAGCTAAAATGCATCGAGAAATTATAGCGAAGTGGAAAATTTTTGTGAAATTCTTTATTTGAGAGGGAGTGAAAATGAGTCTGTGGAGCATATATCAATTCTTTGTTTTACAGCCATCATTAGGTTGTATAGCTTCTCCTTGGACTGAATATATCCTTTTTATTCAAGCATAGACTCATCAATTGTAAAACTACAGATTAAGTGGAATTTAGAAAGTAGTTGGAAATAAAATGACTTACCTTTTAACATTATGAGAAATGCTACAACAAATGCATGAAATGCATTTTTATTCTGAAGATTTTCTTCTCACTAAAACGAAAATCTTTTTAATGGGATGTTACTTAGTGCAGTTCAGAAACTTGCACATAAGGACTGCATATTACAGTAAAATAGCTTTATTTTTAGTAGAGAAACCCAAAGCTTAAAAGGATTACTTAACTGTCCGAAAATTTCTGACGGAGAACAAAACCAAATTGTAGTTAAGAGTGATTTAAGTACTCTTTTTCCATCTTTATAGGTTCTCATGTTTTGCTTTCAAAGATGGTCTTGTTTTATTAAAATCAAAATTCATCAGTTGAACAACAGGTAGTCTATTTCACGGAAATCAGCTTTTCATAATTTGTTTGATTTCTCATTAAAATTCCAAAATATTTCCTATTAAACAGATCTGCCTTAGTATTTACGGCATTTGTACATTTTTCATTTTTGGACTCATGTGTTTAAGCTAATATATATAATTCCCCTGTCAATCCGTAACCATATGAAGGTTATATGTACTGGGCTGCCATTTAATAATTCTCATGTGCAGAACCCTTTTTTGTCCGAAAATTTGTTGATCTTCTGGTTTTAGAGGAAATAGGCGAACCTCTATTTAGAACCTCTAAAACATTGTGGATATAAAAGTCAAGTCATCCTAGATCATAATTACGAAGTGGCAAAATTATTCAGTGTAGGTTTGATATTTATCATAAATGAAGTTGTTTTTTTTTTTTTTTTTTTTTTTTTTTAATAATTTGTGAGTGTCTCTTGATTTTGACTACTGAAAATTTGCGTTAACAGTGTATCAGCTTAATCCGAAGATCAGAGAATTAAAGAACAGTCCACATAAAGAATCAATTTTTTTTTAAATGAAAAACCAACAGATCGAAATTTGTGGAAGAAGAGGAAGAAACTCATGCATTATTGCTAAGTAATTTATTCCAACATTATTCAATACAACTACGAATTACTAATGTTTTAAATCTGCCATCGTACGAGTTTAGCATACACACCTCCCTAGAAGCAATTGGAATCCACTTCACAATGTCCAATCCACGAAAAAACGAAGCAGCAAGCGTTACTTCATAAACACCCATCTCAGCCCTATGAGTAATGAAATGAAGTTGCATCAACAATTCATTAATGCTAGGGAAGACTGCGAATGATTCAGTTCAGTAAATTAAAGAGAAAAGGGAAGGGTGAAATTTGTCAATCAAAAGCCAAAGCAATTCGGTTTAAACGAAATAAAATGGATCATCACAACTCGAAAGTCCGTTTAATTTCGGCTTCGGAAAGCCCCATTAATTGAAGCCAAAATTCTAGATACTTGCAACAAAAATTCCGTTTATCTTCTTAGTAAAAGTAAAAATAATTTGATTGTTTTTCTGAGTATATCGTTATAATAGTAGGGGATACTGTTGTTGTTTGAACATATTTATTTACATCTAGAGAGCTACATTTAGCATAAATAGAAAAGTATTGCCGGATCAATAAACCTTTAAAAAATCTGATTAGTTTCCTATTTCAGCTGGTAGGAGAGATACTTGAAACTGATATTTAGAAGAGGTTATAAGAGGACTGAAGGAGAGTGCTATAATCGGAAACAAAGATTTGATCCCTCAGGCGTAAAAAATTGTGTTAGTCAAACACTTTTTAGCTGGTAAAATAAGGAAAACGAAGAGGAAGAGAAGGTAGGTTAAAAAATACAGTGTTTTATCTGAATAGGTCAGCAAGTTAAAGAATTAAACTGGAGTAGTAGGAAATGCTGCTTCCAGCACTGTGATTGGTTTGTTGTTAACAAGAATTCTGTTTGTAATAGTTTGTTGCATTTTTATAATAGATTGTTTATATTTGTAATTTATAGTATATCCTTTAGTTATAGAAACTTATTCATTATTCTCGTATGAGTCAACTTCTTAAGCCTATCAATTCAGTGAGCTTGGAATTTATTTGTAACTTGATGAACCGAAAAAAAAAAAAAAAAAAAACAAGTATCTTTTATAATGATGAATAAAGAAATATTCCGAAAAGACTTCCGCTAACTGTTGTAAACTCGTCAACAAATTAGATGAAAGCTGGTCGAAGAAAAAAAAAACTCAAAATAAGGAATATAAACAGTATGAATTCGCTAGAGTAAGTAATTAACATTACCCATGGAATTCGTTATGTGCAAGGGAGTTTTAAGGGGTTTTAACAGTACCGTATTTGTTGTTATTTACAAGTATTTATTTCATTGCTTATTAATAAATGAACGTAAAAGAGTGAATAGGAATTTGTTACTTTTAAATATTCCTGAATTTAAATACAGTATTTCAAATCTGCGCTGTCAAAGGAAATCCTGGTCATTAGAGAAAACGAAATTCTGTGTTACCAATCACATCACCTGAACAGTGTCTTTTATAATATTACAACCCAGAATTCCATTCATTACCTGTCTTGTCTCTTCGGTCTGCTTTGTTAAAGCAACTTATATTCATATCAGCCGGTTACTTTTGGGAGGTTTGTTTCCTTTGTTTCACATATCGTTCTGTCTCGATGTAATATGTGATCGAGAAAGTTGAAGTGTTGAGTCATCAATCAGCAAGTAGTCCGAGTTAAGTTGACAGCGATTAAAGATCACCCCTACACTCCGCTCCCTTCTCCTTATTTGCCTTTATTGATTACTGCAGTTCTCGAGGTTGCCATTTCCCATTCATGTAATGAAATGAATGGAAGTACTTCTGTTTGTGAAAAATGATACACAGTTATCAGCGAATCAAGTTACGTCATTGATAATAATTTATGATGAAAATATGTACATTTTCTTACACCTATTCAGTCTATCATTTCTACATTTTTGCACTTTCTTTTCGGCATCCCTGTCAACATGACTTTTTTCCGAAACTTTGATAGCTTCTTCTGTGATATGAACTAACTGAAATAGACATTTCCATTGCTGAGCCCTGTAAACGTGGAATTAGTAGCAAAAGGTTGAGGGATGCGCAGTATCAAATAATTGCAACTGGAAAAGAACTGAAGTAAAGCTGGCGAATAAAGTGACACATTCAAATGACGAGTTCGTAAAAGTTTTCCTTGAAAATTTACGGGCGAATGTCATAGAAGGAAGGAATGTTCGATAAATACTTTCTAGATCACAGAAAAAAAATCATACATCTCCAAATGTCAAACATAAACATTTCTAAAGTGCAGGCAGAAGTTGTTTTTTATTTTTAACTGTTTTATAATGTCTTTTTAACCGATTACTTCGGTCATCCTTAGTGGCGGTACTTATTTTGGTTTTGAAGCCTTAAATATTGTACTAATTACCTATTTAAATTATTTTCCTGTCTAATCTAGAATACTTCAACTCGATGCCACATTTAGTTTTGTAGTAGATTACAGTTATTAAGGATGAAATAATGGTTTGGAATGGAAAAACCTAAATTCTGTCAATATTCAAGTATTTCGATCAATATTTTTTCTCTTAATATCCTTGTTTTTAATGAATAGTTTTCATTAAGAAATATGAGGAAGGAGGTAATATGAGCATAAAATCGAGCACTGAAAGCTGTAAAGAAAATGCATTTAATCTAAACTGCAGAAGTATGAGGGATCATTGACTTTTTTTTTAATTTGGAAAACTTTTTTTTTGTTGAGAATATCATGTCCATTTACAGCCAAATACATGTATGAAGTATCTAAACAAGAGTACGAAATAAGGTGGAATTTCTTTACGGTGATTTCATTTTACACGAAAACTTTTTAATTTAAAAAAGGTTTTTTCTTCTGTTTTGAAAGGTGTTGTTGCAACACGGACATCAGAAATGAAGAAGGAAGCCCAAAACAGTTGGAGAGCGCTTAAAACTATTGTCGGTTAGAGAAGGGGAATTATTTGTGACTGTGATTAATTCTAAGCTTTATTGATTATCAGTTAGTTCTTTTACGTATTGCAAAAACGACTTAGAAGAATGAACTGTAAAGATGAAATAATTTGGTGAAATGGTATAATTGTTGTGTAGCATATTACATTTGAACGAGAATGTTGGGAATACTACTGAAGAAATTATAATTAGCTGACTTGGTAAAAAATTTGTTCAAAGGTTTATTGGCGCGAGCTAATGTGAAGAAAAAAAAATATGAAAGCAAGTCAAATTACTGCAGTGGTTTTTAAATTAGACTTCTTCATTAGATGATTTCAAACACCGTCCCTAACTGTGCACTAAATAAGCCCATTTTTCACAATATTTAAGCGAGTTGAAGAGGTAGAAATCTTACTATCAGTATTTTAATGTCACAATTAGAATTAGAAATCGGCTCATTTTCTAATATATGTGTTGTTTTCGTTATTAAACTTTGAGCGTTTATCTCCGATGCAGTTTTCTTTAGTATGTCATATGTCATATTGCCACGATTTCATGAGTCTCATATTACCCTCATGAGAAAAAGTTTAGAAGGAATCGAAATCAATCGTAGGAAGAACACTCTAACGATTAAGACTTTTTGGTTCCTGTGTTTCTTACTTCTTTGTATTTACTACAAAAAGTTATTACTCATTGCTGCTTTATTGTCACAATTATTATTTTTTATTTTAAGAAGAATAAAATTAGTAACAAAAATGAAGCGAGTTTAAGGGAAAAATAATATATGCAGATGATTTCATTTTAGAATGTTAACGGTAATTATAGAGAAACATAAACTTGAGGTGGAGAACGTAAACTGCGCATGTATAGTTATGTTTAGAATCAGTCACTCGTAAAAAGGGAGTTTGGTTCAATGCCGTCTGAAACTTTTCCTATGCAAATGCTTCAGGTCATGAGTGTTTCGAGATCACTTCTTGAAACTTCGTTTTACCGCCAGCTAACCAAATGCAATGAATGGCCATAAGCTTGAAAATTTGTTGAACTTATCCTCTATATCCATTGCTTTCTTACTGTGTTTCTTAATTATACAAATCAAGACGAAAAAAGTGGTCTTCCAATGAAGCTAAATTCTGATGAATTCGAAAGTAACACTAAACTAAAAAGGTATATAAATATTATACGTACCTTTTTGAGCGAGCATTTGCTACTGCTTTATCCCTATTATTTTAAATCATCTCTATATTTATTTCATTACTTGCTCATATGTATTGTTGTGTTCACAGAGTTTTTCGGAACTGCTTTGATTCTAAATTGGAACAGTTTGGACACCGAACTTTCTTATTTTAGTTATTTGTTTAACGGTCATAATATCTTTGTACAAGCTCTTATTTAAGGTTTTCTTTGTAGGATTCTGGGATGGAAGATGCGGAAGCTTGTCGTGATGCCGAAACGGAAATTAAGAATTGTTCGTCGATTGGTGAGGCAGTAATTATTCTCAGCCATTTGTTCGGTTTTTGTTTGGAACAAGGATTTATTGCAGCTAAAGCTATTAGTGATAAAAAGGTTGGTATTTAATTTGTTCGCATTAGTTGAGGGATCATCCAAAGTTGCGGATAATTCGCCGTTATCTTGCAAAAATAATATATTATTAGAATTTTTCCTAAGAAACACTCGAATTACGCTATGTGTGGATTTGTGTTTGTATTGAATATATGTGTGTGGAGGAATTAATTGGATCGTAACCTTCATGAAAGGGAACTGTGGCTACTCGAACTGCTGGTTAGGAACATCATACTATAGAATAATGATAGTCATGGAAACTTAGCTGTAATCATTCTAGCATAATATTTTGGCTTACTTTAAAAAAAAATCGCATTAAGCTTTAATGTGGTACTAGTACTGAAGAACTAAAATGACTACTGCTTAACAACTGAGCTGCAGTTGTCTCAGGAGTATTTGGTGCAAACTTTTAAAAAAAATACAGTAAAGTCCTGAACCATTGAAAATATAATTTTTTCACTCCACAATAATTGTCTATGATTAATATAGAGATACACCAAGTGACTACTTACTTACCTGGGATATTCTTCTAAACGAGAAAATCTCGTTTTTCTGAAATTGGAATCTTCTTAATGAACTGTGCTAGTTTTTCTGTTGAACTACAATATTTTTTTTTTGTTCTGGTTTTACAAGTGATAAGGGACTAGTCTTCTTTGCACTTTTTTTTGGCACTGTTTTTTAAAGATGGAAGCTTTATTTTACTAGTCAAAGGAAATATTATTTTTGTCAGAAATATCAGACTGTTAAGTATTTGTGTTAGTTCAATATTCATGACAACAGTAGATTTTAATAATTCATTGAACAACTGTAGAAGCAGACGTTTCTGAGGTCTTGCGGGTATCTTCATAGTTTTATAATTATTTCATATTAACTGCGCATGATTTCACACAATTTCTTAACATATTTCAAAGTTTCTCAATCAGAGTCTAAAAGTTCCATCTTAAAAACATGCGTATTCATACTGAAAGATCCTGCTTTCGAAGTCTGGTTGGTAATGAATAGTGAATTATTTATATAATACGAATGCGATCACGAATCCTTTCCCATATGTAGAGTCTAACAGTTAAATATTTTTTACTTGGAGAATATTTTTTACTGAAATATTCTTATGCATTGGTTCTTTTTCCTGCAGCTTATTTCTTAAGACCGCAATATTTATTGATGCTCTCAGGAAGCAGAATCACTTATTCAAGAGCTGCAAAACGAATCAATTTTAAGTGATGTAATTTTGAATCATGCATTGGAGGATGCTAAAAGAGTGAGTTGTACATTGCTTATTTATCCCACAAACTTCAGAACCATTTCCAACATATACCACATCAGTTGTAATGCCAATATCATTTGTTGAAGTTCTACTACGACTTCCACTTTAATCATGAGGTTCGAAGTAGTAGGATGGAAAAAATTTTTCAACTGTTTCCAAATTCACTTTGACCTGTAAGCGCATTTTGAATATTTATTTTCAAAAAAGTGCAGAAAATGCCTGCAATTCATAGTGCTAAAACCTGAGCCGAAACTGAAGTTAAAACTGAAGTTACTCCATTAAGAATACTGAACAGCAAAATCGTAGCAGGGATGCATCTCCATATCGAGAATGTGAAGAAGTTAGGTCACTGGCGAATGGAAATCAGATAGCACAGGATTCACGCGATGAATTACTTGAAGGTAATTTTTTGCATCATGTTCTTATCTAATTATTGAAGGATATGTAAAACATTTTGGTTAAAGTAAGCGATTACTGCAGTATCACCACCTGCATCAGCGCACAAGATTCGTCGTCGTACAGCTACACCAAGTGAATTACTGTATCCGTTGAAGGAATCATTACAAGGTCAGGTTACTAACAAAACGCATTTGGAGCAACTCAACGAAGAAACTTCATCTGTAAGCCAACAGCTAGTCGAAAAAGCGAGATCACTGGAACATTCTGTTGAAGGTGGACGACCTTTAGAACTCAATAGTGTAAGTAGTAATGTTGGTATGGAAGCGAAAAATGAAATAACGAAATTGATGGATTTGGAATTGGATGATCGAGGTTCCACTGAGTCGTCGCCATCTGGTCGTGGTAGCCGAAGGTCTACATTTCAAATTTTTAAAAGCATGTTCAAGAGAGTAGTTTATAATTCGGATTTACATTCACCATATACGTACTATATCGTATAATCTGGGTAGAATCCATTTTTTTTTTTGTAATTTTAAAATATTGTTTCTTTTTTCAGAAAATCCGGCCGTGTAGTACCGTATGTTCCTCGGACATTAACAGGGACTCGTGATAAAGTAACAGGTTCACGTTTACTAATACGCACACACACCTTGGATGGACATACTAGAACAGTACTTTCGGTAGACACTAATGGTGATATGGTAATCAGCGGCTCAAAAGGTTTGGTAATTGTGAAAGGTGTACGTTAAATTTTTTGCTGGAAATTAGATTTCTTTATTAAAATGTCAGCGTAGCAGGAAGCTTTCAAAAAAGTCTGAGATTATATTGATCTATAGTTCATCTTAAGACAGAACAGCGAAAGTATGGGATTTGGAAAAAAGTGTCGAGAAATGTACGTTTGGTCACCATCCCAATAATGTTTCATGTGTACGTTTCATTCCCTCCAGCCAGTTAGCTTTGACTTTATCCATGGCATTCGTTCGTATTTGGGATTTGAGAAATGAGGAGTGTGTACGTACTCTGCATTCGTCAGGTCTCGCTGCTGCAGGTATGTAAAAATTCAATCTAAGTTTTAATATATATTTTTAATACACTTCAAATAAGTTTTCACTGGTTGTTAGACTTCATTAACAATTTTAGATTATTTTGTGTATTTTACGCGAAAGTTACATCTGCAGTTTTCATATTGTTTAGGTGATACTATGGCTGCGAATACACCTCGACAAACTGTATTACCCATTTCCGAAACGATGATCAATGCACTAGAACTGGACAACACGGGGAAGTAAGTGATAACTTTTTTATTGTTTTACAGTGAAATGTTTTTCTTTCATGTAGTGGATGCGGACAACGACGCAGTGTAAATAAAGTTTTGAGATTTACAGAGAAGAAATTACAGACGAGAAATATTAATATTGGTTTGTAAATTTTATTGCAGTATTTTCTTTTCAGACTTATGTTTACAACCTTCAACAGCGATGTCCGTATTTGGAATTTGGAAAAGTTTGCACCATTCGGTCGCTTATCGGCAGCGACTCATGGCTCGAGGCAACTTTAACCACTCAAATAATCTGTAGTCATTATTGAGTTTAAACATTTTCGAGCTGCTATTTTGGTTTAACACTAATATAAAATTTTTCCAAAAATCCAAAATCATAGTGAGAATGATTTTCTTTCACAGGTTTGTTGAGAGCACTGATTTTTTCATATAACCGGAATTTAGATCAGAGGTGTCATGCCTTGGATTTTTGGGTGGTATAAAACCGAAAATTTTCACTGGTTCTCGTGATCACTATATCAAGATGTATGAAATAAATGCTGATGGATTAGGTCTTTTTGAAGCTTCTCATGAATTTTCGGCAGCCCACTATGATTGCGTTACATCCATTGTCGCTTATGGTGATTCCGTATTTTCTGCTTCTAGAGATACGGTTAGTTTAATTTTGTGATCAGACTAATTGGATTCCTTTCCTATTATTCTCGGTGTACTGCCTGTTTTTTTTTTTTTTAATGCTGTAGGTTTATGTTTTCTGTCAAGGTAATTATTATCCACTTGACTGTCTGGAGCTTTCTGCTAATATGTTTTGTGATTTTTGAAAAAACTATGGTTTTCTTTTTTTTGCAGGACATTATGCGTTTCTCATTGCAAGATATGAAGAGAGACCATATCGAATTACAGGCACACAATAAATGGATTCAATCCATGTGTATTATCAATGCTTACAGGCCTTTATTAGTTACAGCTTGTAAGGAGGGTCGAGTAAAAGTGTGGGACATTACAAGTACACGTAAATTACGTCTCGTTGATCAGGTCATTCTACATATTTTGCTTTATGTCTTTTCATACCTCCACTTTTCTGTAAGCTTCATTTCATTTATATTGCGATTATTTAATTTCTAGTAGTGGGAACTTGGTTTTTAGCGCTTTTAGATTTCCCATGCTCATGAAGAAGCGATCAACGAATTGGCAACTCATTCAGGCATCCTTTTTACTGCTTCTAGGTCATTTTTATTACTATTCATTACTGGTTATTAGTCCTTTTCCACATGCACTTTATTTGATTGATATGAAACCGCATTAATCAGAAAAATCTTTCTTTTTTATCAAAAAACATTTTTTTTTGTAACTGGAATGCATTAATAATATCTTTTAAATTAAATCATAGTTTAGAAGATTACAGTGCTTATATTTCTAGTGATACAACTGTCGCCCTCTGGCAGACTAATTATGAATGAATAGCTATGGAATGCCTTATATGAAAGTAAGACGAACATTTTTTCAATCCTTCACATGCAGACAAGGATTTCTATAGGTCGAAAGTACTATTTAAAAAGTTTTTGGCTTATCAAAAAACATTTCCTGTAGTTTTTTCCAATTTTCTTCAATCGAAATTTTTGTTTCTAATGACAATAATTTACTACAGTCTTATATTTATTTTTCCGTACTTTATTAATCGAACTTCTCTGTAGATATGACATTAGTTTTGTTTCATCATGGAGAACATCGTGATTGATCCAATTTGATAGTGATGCATGAATTTTGATAGTTCGATGGGATAACTCAGTGCACAGTTTTCCTATTTTCTGTACCATTTTGTCCTCATATGTCTTTTTCTTTTACGAATCGATTGCGATCTTTTTGTATCACTTCCTTTACTGTTGCATTATGTGGAGAAAGTTTTTTGAAATTTCTAGGAATGTTTCATGACTATAAAGAAATATGTATGTTCTAATTTTTGTAAAGTATAAATGACTAGATATATTACATATAATCTCTTTGCGTTGTGAATACTTCAAGTATTTTTAAATTTGGGTATACTTCCAGTCACTTAAAGTTATTCGTCTTGTACACTTCATTCAAGTTTCTTTTTCCTTTTGTTAGTTTTTATAGATTATTATAACAATTTATAGTAAATAGCTGTATTGTTGGCAAGAAAGTGTATTTTCAATTAAATTTGCGGATTACCCAAAAATCCTTTTAATTCTATATATTCGATACTCATAAGTTCTTCATTTGTTCACATAAAAAACATCTGGTACAGGTATGCAAGCTTTTTATGAAGGGGAAGAAAGTCTGGAGCTGCAAAGTGAAGAAAATTGAGCTTATACACTTTTATGAAATAGATTTCCTTCTATTGGAAAAACTGTTCTCTTTCTCATATATCTGTTTTGCTGTACCATCTTCATTATTTGAATGTATTTTGCACAGTGTATTTTGTAAATAAAATCATTTTTCAAATTCCAAGTAATTCAAAGCGTCAGTACAAGTCCAGTTCAGGTGGGCTTAAGGAATGACAAAGATGTTTTGCAAAATAAAAAATGAGATTAAAAGTGAACAAAAATGGCAAGAGGCCTCTTATAGAGACTAAAACGGTACAATGGGAAGGGCTTATGACTTACAGATTCTTTTCATTACGGAGTTTGAGCCAAGAGAAGTTAGGCAGTGGTGAAGTACCCATTTTTTTCGATAGCTTTGGAAGTTGAGTGTTGTGTAAATCTATGTTTCGCGGAAAGACTGTGATTCCTCACTGGTTCTCTTTAAAACCCGTGCTTTCAACTGATCGATTTCAGCTTGCATTCGCTTAATTTCGTTTTTCAATTCATTATTTTTGTTCACAAGAATTGTCAATTCCAATTCTGCCTCTTCTTTGAGCTCCTTTTGTCGTTTTCGATAGCGTATCGCTGCTTTCTTGTTCTGAACAGTGCAGTTATGCAGCAGATATTTTAAGAATAAATCACGTGTTGCCAAGTCCGAACTTAAGCACACATCCGATAAAGGAATTCATCTTTCGAGTTTGCATTTTCCTATTTTTTAAATTAAATTTATTGTTACGAAAACTGTGACTCCATATTCTGTAATATTTGTCACCTATATTTCACTGACTCCGTGTTTGAAAGACACAGGAGTGCAAGGAAAAAAGAGCATCTCGGAGCTGTACTATTAGAAACGTAAGCAGCTCGACGAAGTTGACATGTTGAAGACAGGACTAAAAATTTACTCCAGGGATATTTTCTGATGTTAGCTGCAATTTGGACCGTCGTCATTGCATTTAACTAATTGTTTGACTTTCACTACTGATAGATATATTAAACGACTCATAGTTCACATATTCATAAAACATGTACTTCAAATAAAATATTTCTTCTAGCTAATTTCAATGAAACAAATGTTAATTATAGATGTTGTTTAAATTCATACATATTAAATTTTATTTTCCATATATTAAAAATACGTATTCACTAATTAGTGCAGCAGTTTTCTCCCTCTTCTTCCTTTTCATTCTTGAACTTTCATAATATACGTAGTTTTCTTTATCTAGAAATCAGTTAACGTATGTTTTCTGAAAGTTTATCAAATTTCTACAGCACCCACTGTATGCGGTAATTACTCCTTTCTTCATAGAAAAATCTACCTGTAGTCTTTTACGCTTCAATATGTCTTCTGATGAATTTGTTCCACTTTGATCATTGAGGATTCCGCTTTCCCTGACAGCTGCCACCAATAATTGAACTAAATTCTGTATGGTTTTGTTATTATTGTTCTCTGTTGACAGCGGCGAATGCGGATTGCATGGATTTATTGCCGTATCTATCAATTCGTTCGTGGAACATGCTACGGATCTCATCCGTGCTGAACTCGGAGCTGATGCAACCTGTGATTAAATCGTGCGTGATGCAACGAATTAGGGTATCGAGAAATGTGCACTTTCACGACTTATACCTTCATAACGATGTTGAATCCTGGTTGTTTCAAATTCTAGATATGACTTAAATTAAAGAAACTTATAAAAAACCTTATTTTTCTCAAGTTCAGCACATTCGCATACAATTTCGTTATATATTTCCTGTTTTGTGCGATATTTAGGATTACATGGAGTTAAATCGCCCAGTGCTGCAGTATCATTATTTATGCTGGTGGCCGAACCATTAGCATTTTCACCTTTCACCGATTCTACCTTTGCTATAAAGGTTGGTAATGTTGAAAGCTATAATTTATCAGTGATTTACACCAAAAATTTCAAAAAAGCATTTTTATTTATTTCAAAATATGATAAGCTTTTCAACAAAATCTCTAACCTGAATTCTTTATCTTACGACTAAATCCAAGAATAGAACTGAATATAGATCTTTTCAGCAAATCATCAGCGTCAAATGG